>NC_134721.1:3467500-3782727 GCF_049634645.1 Pelodiscus sinensis | reverse complement strand
TGGTGTCCTCTAGTCCTTCTTTATGGGAACTAATGAAGAACTTTTCTGTATGCACCCTCTCCACCCCACCCATGCTTTTAGAGACCTCTATCCTGTCCCCCCTCTGTCTCCTCTTTTCTAAGCTGAAAAGTCCCAGTCTTTTTAGCCTCTCTTCATATGGGACTCGTTCCCAACCCCTGATCATTTTAGTTACCCCCCCCTCCCAGCCTCTCTCTTCCCCTCTCCCACCTCCTTTTCCCAGTCTCCCCCAGTTTTGTTCAATAAAGACAGATTCCATTTTGGAAGACACGTTATCTTTATTTTGTACATCAAGAAGAGGGGCTAGGGAAGGGTAAGTGGAAGGAGGTGAGGGAGGAACTGGGCACGAGCCCCCGATGGGGAGGACTGGGCTGGCTCTGCAGGCTTCTGGGGGTGGAAGCTCTCCTGCAGCCCCCCAATTACCCCCTCTCCCCAGATGGCAGCCTGTGGCAAGTGCAGCTGGGACTTCCCCTGACTTCCCTTACGCCTCGTACAATGAGAAGAGTAAGTAGTCGGAATAAGAGGCCCGTTATTTCAAAATAACGGGCTTGCTGCATAGACATGCACTATGTTTTTCCGAAATAACGCTACTATGTAGAAATGCTCTCAGTTAAAACTTTGCCTGCAATTAGTCTACTGCTCCATGAAGCAGTATCTCCATGCTCTTATTTCTCTGGCTTTAATCATCGGCTCTGGACTCGTCTTCTATGGTCTGGTTTTGAGTGGAGAAAGAATAGTGTGGAGAGTTCCTGTGTGAATGCTGCAAGCCACATGGTTGTACTCTGTTGTTCTGAATGAAACCTAACGAAGTTAGGTCTGGATCCCATCATCCACTAGCAAGGAGCCCTGCAACCGTCTAGGGTCCCACAACAGCAAGCATTCCCTCCCACACATCCAGTTGCGGGACGGAGGCCTGTGTGTGAACTCGTCAAGGCTGATGCTTCGACGTAGCAATGTGTACACGAGAGGGTTGTGAATTATTGTTACAGGTAGGAGAGCGATGCGACTGTGGCAAAGACGTGCCAACCATAGAGCACCTATTGAACTGCAGCACGGTTAAGATCTTTCTCCGGGAGGACCAGCTCTGGTTCATTCCGAGCTATAGAGTGGATGACACATTTGGATGTCGACCTTTAATCTTGATCTTCAAGTTGTCATACCAGTGAAGAAGGGCAGGGCTCTTTCCTGTCTTCAAGTATTGTTCTTACCTGTCACCTCCTGGTCTGGTAGCAGGCATGGTGGTTTGTGAGCTGGGTTGGGGAGATGGAAGGGTTCTGGGTGAGATCAGGTGCTGAGCCATAGGAAAGACCGGTTGAGGGAAGAAGAACAGAGGGTTCAGAGTTGGGGGAGTGGTTCTGGGATTTGGGTCGGGAATGGGATATCCTAGGCCTGCTGAGATCGGACAAAGGGAAGGGATGATGCGCCTTGGAAGAAGGATAAGATGTAGAATTGCCATCTTAAAACCACCCAAATCATTAGGGACGCTTGTTGTTATGTAAACATGTTATTTAAATTGGCTAATTTGCATCTTCATGATTGATAAGCCTATAACCATAAACTTCTAATTTTACAACTGTAATTCATAGATTTAGTGCGGGTGAAAGGCTACAGTGACAGAAGCCTGCTGTTTATCCACATGGAAACAGCCATGCAAGGCACCCCTGCACCACACACACACACACACACACACACACACACACAGCCCTGACCCTGCACATCTGAGCACTGATTTGGGGAGAGGGTGACAGGGCAGTTCACTCTCCACAGCTCAGGAAGTTCTTGACCCGTCAGCTGGGTTTCTCAGAGAGTGCATGAGTCTGGGAGGTGGGAGCTGCAACAGAAGCCCGGCTGCACCGCCTCCCCTATGGGAATGAAAGAGGGTCCTGCCCCCCTCCCCCCCCAGTTGACAATTTGATGTTCCTCTAGCCAGCAAGCCAAACACTAAGGTTCAAGCTGACCACAGAACATCTCTGGGTGGGCAAAGGGCATCTCCTTTAACACGGGGCCTGCCTGGATAGAGCAACCCAAGTGAGAGGAAGTTTGGGGGTTGGCAGGATTGAGCTGGAGCTAGATGAGCTGGTTTGGACGGCATGGGGCTGGTAGAATTGAGTGCCTGGGAGAAAAGAATGGGGTAATTGGGGGCAGAGGGCGTGAATTTGTGTACGTGAGATGGGTAAGAACCAGACTGGAGTGGGACAGCACAGAAGCTGGGAGTAGGAGAGATCAGACGTCACAGATCAGAAATGTGACTTCTACTATGATGGAGCCTGTTTTCCACCTTGAACAGAGGAGGATGGTAGAAGAGAACACGGAGGGATCCCTCTCTTTCCTTGTTATCATCCACTTCCCGAGGCCCCACACAAAACACCCTGCCCCAGCACACCTCCCCACACACACGTTTGCTCACTCGGGAAACCAGGCCAGGAGGTGATGGGGTTGGAGTGGGTGGCGCAGGAATGGCGGGAGGGCTCCAATACTGGCAGCCCTGCCTCTGGCCATCATGCGGCTGATGACACTCCCTGACGTGGTTTTAGGGCCAATTGATGAGGCTGGGCTGGGCAGAGTAACTACACTGCACTGCAGGCAGGGGGCCCCCCAAGGCCAACAACATCTCTTTCTGCTACTGCCCTTGGTCTGTTGCCTGGATTTATTGCCCCTTATCCCCACCCCTGCTGTGCTCCTCCCAGGACCCGGCTGGGGAATGTCAGGCCCTGGGGCTCCTTACTGCAGGGGGGTCAGGTGAGCAGTGGAGGGGGGGGGCTAAGGCAGTTAAGGCAGAGCAGGGGTTACAAAGGGGAGCAGGTGAGGGGAAGGAAGGAAAGAGCGGGGGGGGGTTGCAGAGGGGAGCAGGTGAGGGGATGGAAGGAAAGAGGGGGGGGTTGCAGAGGGGAGCAGGTGAGGGGATGGAAGGAAAGAGCGGGGGGGGTTGCAGAGGGGAGCAGGTGAGGGGATGGAAGGAAAGAGCGGGGGGGGTTGCAGAGGGGAGCAGGTGAGGGGATGGAAGGAAAGAGCGGGGGGGGTTGCAGAGGGGAGCAGGTGAGGGGATGGAAGGAAAGAGCGGGGGGGGTTGCAGAGGGGAGCAGGTGAGGGGATGGAAGGAAAGAGCGGGGGGGGGTTGCAGAGGGGAGCAGGTGAGGGGAAGGAAGGAAAGAGCGGGGGGGGTTGCAGAGGGGAGCAGGTGAGGGGATGGAAGGAAAGAGCGGGGGGGTTGCAGGGGGGAGCAGGTGAGGGATGAAAGGAAAGAGCGGGGGGGGGTTGCAGAGGGGAGCAGGTGAGGGGATGGAAGGAAAGAGCGGGGGGGGGTTGCAGAGGGGAGCAGGTGAGGGGATGGAAGGAAAGAGCGGGGGGGGTTGCAGAGGGGAGCAGGTGAGGGGATGGAAGGAAAGAGCGGGGGGGGGGTTGCAGAGGGGAGCAGGTGAGGGGATGGAAGGAAAGAGCGGGGGGGGTTGCAGAGGGGAGCAGGTGAGGGGATGGAAGGAAAGAGCGGGGGGGGGTTGCAGAGGGGAGCAGGTGAGGGGATGGAAGGAAAGAGCGGGGGGGGTTGCAGAGGGGAGCAGGTGAGGGGATGGAAGGAAAGAGCGGGGGGGGGTTGCAGAGGGGAGCAGGTGAGGGGATGGAAGGAAAGAGCGGGGGGGGGGTTGCAGAGGGGAGCAGGTGAGGGGATGGAAGGAAAGAGCGGGGGGGGGGTTGCAGAGGGGAGCAGGTGAGGGATGGAAGGAAAGAGCGGGGGGGGGTTGCAGAGGGGAGCAGGTGAGGGATGGAAGGAAAGAGCGGGGGGGGCGTTGCAGAGGGGAGCAGGTGAGGGGATGGAAGGAAAGAGCGGGGGGGGTTGCAGAGGGGAGCAGGTGAGGGATGGAAGGAAAGAGCGGGGGGGGGTTGCAGGGGGAGCAGGTGAGGGGATGGAAGGAAAGAGCGGGGGGGGCGTTGCAGAGGGGAGCAGGTGAGGGGATGGAAGGAAAGAGCGGGGGGGGGTTGCAGGGGGAGCAGGTGAGGGGATGGAAGGAAAGAGCGGGGGGGGGTTGCAGAGGGGAGCAGGTGAGGGGATGGAAGGACGGGAGGGGGGGTTGCAGGGGGAGCAGGTGAGGGGATGGAAGGACGGGAGGGGGGGTTGCAGGGGGGAGCAGGTGAGGGGATGGGAGGAGGGGGAGGTTGCAGGGGGAGGGGGCAGATGGGGGTTGGCAGAGGAGGGCGGATCCCCCATTCGCCTCCTCTGCAACCCCCCCCCCATCAACCTGTAACCCCCTCCGCCCCCCATCCCCCCTCCGCCCCATCGCCCTGCGCCCCTCCCAGGTGCCAACAGCTCTCATGCACGCGCCCCTCCCCCTCCCCTTGCGCCGTCCGCCCCGCCCCATCTCCGGCTCATCCCCTCTCCCCGCGGCCGGGGCACGTGCGCACACGCAGCCGCGGCACGCGCCGAGGGGGGGGGGGGGCAGGGACCGGCGTGGGCATGCGCGGGAGGGGGGGGGGGTTTGCGGGGGAGGAGGAGGAGGAGGGAGCGCGCGGCGCCGGCTGCCCCGCCCTCTGCGTGCGGCCGCGCGGTTCCAGCACCCTGGCCAGCGCCCGGCAGGGCAGGGTTAACGCGGCGCGGCGCACGTCAGCGCGCCCCTCCCCCGCCGGCAAGATGCCTCCTTCGCGCGCCGCAGCGGCCAGCAGCCGCGGATCGTCCTGCTGCGGGGCGGCTGCCTGCCGCTGAGCCCCGGACTCGCAGCGCCCTCCCGGCCGGCGGGTGCTCGTGCAAAGCCCCCCGTGCGCGTGCAAAGGGCCGGCGCGCGTGCAAAGCCCCCGGTGCGCGTGCAAAGCCCCCGGTGCTCGTGCAAAGGGCCGGCGCGCGTGCAAAGCCCCCGGTGCTCGTGCAAAGGGCCGGTGCTCGTGCAAAGCCCCCGGTGCTCGTGCAAAGGGCCGGTGCTCGTGCAAAGCCCCCGGTGCTCGTGCAAAGGGCCGGCGCGTGTGCAAAGCCCCCGGTGCTCGTGCAAAGGGCCGGGCAGGTGCGTGTGCAAAGCCCCCGGTGCTCGTGCAAAGCGCCTGGCCGCGGCGAGCTCCCCGGGGCCGCGGGCGCTCCATGCCCCCGGCCGCTCCCTGATCTCCCGCGTCGCTGGCCCCGCAGCCCGGCCGGGCCCCGCTCCGCCGCCGGCATGTTGGACCCGTCGTCCAGCGAGGAGGAGTCGGACGAGCTGGTGGAGGAGGAGAGCAGCAAGGAGGTGCTGGCTCCGGCCGCCGCCGGGGCTCGCCTCTCGCCCAGCCGCACCAGCGAGAGCGCCGGGCCGGGCGCCGGGTTGCAGCCCGGCGGCCGGGCGGGCGGCGGCGGCGCGGGGGGCGGCAGCGTCCGGCCTTCCAGCCCCAGCCCGTCGGTGGTGAGCGAGAAGGAGAAGGAAGAGCTCGAGCGGCTGCAGAAGGAGGAGGAGGAGAGGAAGCGGCGGCTGCAGCTCTATGTCTTCGTGATGCGCTGCATCGCCTACCCCTTCAACGCCAAGCAGCCCACCGACATGGCCCGCCGGCAGCAGAAGGTACGGCCCGGGGCAGCAGCGCCTGGGACCGACGGGGCGGGGGAGGGGCTGGTATTGCCCGGGGCAAAGGGACGGGGAAGGCTGAGTTGGTGCTGGCCGGGCAGCAGGCGCTGGGGAGTGTCTTTCAGGGGAGCAGGGGCAGGGCCGCTGGCCCTGGGCGACGGGAGCAGGGAGGCGGCTGGGGGTCCCCAGAATTGCCTGCTCCAGAGGGAGTCCCGGCGCACGCATGGCCTGCAGCAGCTGGGCCAAGGCGGAGAGAGGGAGGGTGGCAAGAGGCAACAGGGGAAGTAAAGGCGCAAAGCGTGCCCAGAGCTTCCTCCTTGCTGCACCGGCTCTTGCTGCCCAGCTGGTGGGGACAGTAGCTGGACCAGTCCTTCCAGTCAGATGGTCCATGTCCTCCTCTGTCTGCCTTTTCCCTTTGCCATGGGTCACTGCGGTATCGCCAGGGCCCCCTTGGCTTTTTAAACACCACCCTGACATTGCCTGGATCCCCCTCCCTCTTGGTTGTGGTCAGCAAATGGTCCCATTCCCCTGCCTTTCTCCCTAGCCTTCCTGTTCCAAGGTGAGTCAGGCGCCCCTCTCAGCCCAGGCATTGATCTGGGAGAGATCTAAGCAAAGGTTACTTTGCCCCAGTTGCTTACAGGGCTTGTCCTGCTATGAGCTCCAATTATCGCATCAAAGCCTTTGTATCCCTGCTGGAGGAGTCCTCGCTATCAGCCATCTCTGTGCCGCTTTGATGTCTCTAACAATAACCAACCATGCTCCACATCAAATTCGGCTCACTTGTTTTCTTTTCAACCCAGTCATTAAAAACTGCACCACAGCTGATTTTTTTTGCGTATTTCCTTGACGGGTTATTGCACCTGCTGAGCTGGATTTTTGAAGAGCATCACTGGCCGTGGCTCTGAGCGAAATGATCAAATGCACAAAATGCCTGCATTTAAATAACATGAAGACACACACAAGTTTTGATCAATTCAAGGGTGACTGAAATGCATTAGTTGCACATGTCGCATGTTACACTTCAAAGGCACTATGTACCCTACGGCAAGTTATGTTGTTGGGGCGAGTGTGGGCTTATAAATTATTTTTAAACACAGGTTTAATTTATCCACTCATAATAAAGATGTTTTCTTTGGATTCATTGCAATCCAGTGTACATTCGGATTCATAAGAATCATTGCAAAGAAGCCTTTGCTGATTAGATTTCTGTTTGTGTGTCCAGATGATAAAGTTTGGAATTCTAGCCATTCAAAGATATTTTTCACATACACACTCTAAAAAGCAGGTGATATGACTGCACTGTCGAATATTTGCTTGTTACATTTATATTTTACCAAATTCAAAGTGGTGTTTTAGCTACATACTATATGTAACTGTGTTCAAAAGCATTAACATAAAGGTTTGTGTTTGCACTGTCATTATATTTTGTACACACGCGCAGACATGTTCTGTCTCTTACAACAGAGAAGTTAAAGTACTTCAGAATCAAGCTAGAAACTTGTATTCTAAGTTTCAGCCTGTAATATTTATGGCTAAATTACAAATGTTACTAGTTATCAACTGAAGCAGACATGTAAATAAAGCTTACGTTGAAAGTGCTGACACAACATTAACTATACCCTTGTGAATGCGTCACTACAATACAGCAATATATAGTAGTTCCAGACAAAAGAATAGGAATGAACATCTCATCTGGAGTCTAAATCAGATCCGATACTTGTGTGAATTCAAAAAAGTGTTGTTGACTCTGTTTTAGTTATGGTGGTTTTATCTGTTAGTTCTCCTTCTGTCAGATTAGAGACCAATATAGTAATTTGGGTTTTGGAGGGCAGTTAATTCCCCCAGGCACAGAATGCATTTCTGTCAAATGCAGCTGACTTTCTTCCCAAAGCAGTCTGAGTAGAGAGATAATGGGATATGGCTATAAGGAGTATCTGCCAGCTTTTTTATTTCCTGTTATTTAATTATGTTTATTGGCACTGTAAGGTTGGACCTGATTCTGTTTTGTATTTACAAAGCATCTGTATAAACCAGGAAGATTTCAGGACGTTCATTCAGTATGGTCACTCCACATAGCTATTGTTAATCATGGGGGCATGAGGAGGTGGAAGTGAATATCTGTACCACACATAGCATGAAGCCAATATAAAGCAATCTGGTGTTAGTAGGACATTGCATTTTCCGTGCTTTGGTTGAAATATGGTGATGATGATGCAGCTAGATTTGTATGTTATGGTTGTTCTATTGCACTTCTTCTAGTAGGCTGTGGACATATTTTTAGTTTTGCCATCCTGTTTCCTGTAATACTTTTCCATATTGAAGGGGAGGAGTGTAATTGGGTTTTTTTTGTGTGTGTGTACCTGGAAAAAGGAAAAACTAGGTTGCAGCTAAAGGTGAGCTGCCAGTAGAAATTAGCTAGCCACAGGAACCTAAAATATTTTGGTGATCTGAAAAAAGATTTAGTCCTGCTTTACACTCGATCACATGGAAAAATAAAGCGCTAACAGGAAATGGAGAAAGGAAGGTACAGAAAGTAGACTCAAAAAGAGACAAAAATGAGGAGGGGGGAGCTTAGAGGCAGTACAAGTGAAACCTTTGCGTGTGTGCGTGTGTGCGGGCAGGGAGTGGGAGTGGAGAAGGATAAAGTGGGGAAAGGATGTTAAAACAGGACTACAGAAGAAAGTGAATCTCTGTCAAGAAGAATAATGTAAGGAGGTGTATTTCGCCTATTTATGTAAGTTGTAAAACAATTGTGACAAAGGAGCTGTTGTTGTTGTTATTATTATTATTATTTTTAGAAAGCATCTCCTAGCCTATAATAAGAGTTTGGGAAACTGAAGCATCTGTTTTCTCGGACTGTATGTAACCGTTCTCAAAAGTGATTTCCTTCTGCTTCTCTGTTGTCCGTTTCTCAGCTGTGTTGTCCCAGAAATCCCCTGGGATGGAGGCTAGACTTGTCACAGGCTGAACTCCCATTGACTTGAATGCATGGGTTCCCTGAGCAAGGAGTTAATGATTGGCCCACCAGTGATCACAGGTGCGAGGGATGCTGCACTTCCTGGCTTGAAGCAATTTCCATGTGGAACAGGGTTTACAGTTTGGTGCAATGGCTCTCGGCTCCCCCACTACAAAAACTGTTTCCTCCCTCACCCCCGCATGTGAACTGTTGTTATCCTGACAGATTGATGTAGGAAAGAGAAGGTGGCGTGTTTACTGTTTTTTTTTCTCTCTCGCTCGGCAATGGTGTCATTAGCGAGAGAACAAAACGTGGATCAAGTTGGACTCATTCCACGCCTGGCCAATCAAGAGTTGTCGGTTACGATAGTGTTGCTGGATTTAATAGTCTTTATGGAAACTTTATAGTCATTCATGTGCTTTGTTTATAAGGTCCTGACTCAAAAACATTCGCCTCGAGATAAACTGGGATCTAACCAGTACTGTCTTTCCTAGAAGAAAGAGGATTCATTTCTTTGAATTCTTATCCTTAGTTTCCCTGTTTTACAGGAGGTTGAACCAACACTTTCTTGATGTGCAATTTGCATTATATCCCTTAAAAAGTTTGCCATCTGGAAAGGAATTAACCAGATTTTGCAGAACAATAGATTTTTAAGCAGCAAGATTCCTCCTCTCTTCTCTTGCACTCATCACATTAAATGGAACTTAGTCCAGCCACCTTTGCTCAGAAGGATGCAGGAGGGAAGGCAGGAATTAGTGGCTCTAGGATCACTGGGAGCGTTCCTGTAAGGAAGAGGTGTGCTGAAAAGGGAGGATTTTCTTTGTAACATGCAGGGAGCACTCTAGTGATGTAGGAGTGGGTTAGAGAACAAAGGAAGTTAAATATTTCATCCTGCAAGAATGTAGTCGGCCTTGGCTTGATGAATGCAGACAAAGTGCTGCATTAGTAATGCCAGGTCTACGCTACGCAAGACAGTCAACCTGAGATGCGCCAATAGCCTAGCTGGAGTCAATGTACCTTAAGTCAGATTCCTGTGGCATCCCCAGTGCAGGAGGTCAATGGGAGAAACTCTCCCATCAACGTCTCTTACTCTTTACTAGGGATGTTAGAAAGTGGATAATTGTTTAACCTCTGAAAAACTCAGCAGTTAAGTGCACCGGCGAGCACTTGCTCCTGGGGAGCTGGCTGCCACTGCAGGAAGCCAACTTTTAAGCCAGCTCCCGGCATGTACCAGTTCCCACCAGTTGGTCCCACTCCCAGTGAGCCAGCTTCTGCCCCCGCTTCCCTGATACAGAGGCAGTAGTGGAGGGCAGCAGCCAGCTTCCCGGGAGCTGGTACATGCCAGCAGCTGGCTATTAAGCTGACTCCCGCCCCCACACTGCTGCCTCTGTATCAGAGGAAGCAGCGCAGGGTGGCAGCCAACTCCCCAGGAGTGGGTGGGAGTTTTCATGTAGCTGTGAGTGTTAACCAATAAGCCCAGTCTATTGTATTCACATCCCTAGTCTTTACTAGACCCACTCAATCAAACCCCAGAAGATTGATTTCCAGAGAGTTGCTCTCCGGATAAGCGTAATCCTGGCCTAAGGGTCATCCTCCTACTGTAAATGTTCTGTGACTGATTAAAGTCTGTCAGTCTTATAGAACTATGTATTTATCGATGGTTTGATCCTGTGGTCCTCAGTGCGGGGGTGGGGCGGGAAGCCCAATGGATTTCCATAACCATTGCATTGCACTATGCTCTACTACATGGGTGGACAAAAAGGCCTGTGTGGGCTGGATCCGGCCCACCAAATAGGTGGATACGGCCCACGGAGGCCCTGCTGCTCCCTTTCCCCCAGGCCAATTAGTGCTTTGAAGTGCTGCTCGCAGGATGGGGGGGGGGGAGAGTGGAGGAGGCTTTACGTGCTCCCCCGCCCCCAGGATTAGGGCCTGGGGGCCCTGGCCTTGGCCCTGGCCCTGGCCCTGCGAGGTGCCTGCGGCACTTCAAAGTGCCACGTTCTCCTGGCAGGGCAGGAGGAGGCTGGTCTGGGGGTGGGGGGAGCATGCGAAGCCTCTTCCAGGGCATGGCTGCCTAGTGGGAAGGGAAGGCAAAGGGGCTTCTCCACCCCCAGACCAATCACGGTCTCGGGGTCGGTAGCCCCACCCCTTCCTCTTTAGGCCCCACCCCTTCCTGTTTAGGCCTCACCCATTCTATGGTGGCCCAGGCCTACTTCAAACATTTTTGAAGTGGCCCCTGTGCAAAAATTATTGCCCACCCCTGCTCTACTACATCAGGCATGATATTGACAGTGGCAGCTATTGTGACTGAGCTGTGTTCTAGCAACAGGGTACCATAGGTGGGACAAGCTTCATGCTTAGGATGCAATCCTGTAATGGGAGGGTTATAGAGGGTGCTGTGGAGCCTCCCTAGGTCAGGCCCTGCAGCCGTCTAGAACCTATTTCTGGTGGGCTGGATTGAGCCATCAGGGCAGTGCACACTGTGCTCGCCAGGAGGAGCCATAAGGGAGGCAGGGGAGTTCTTTGCCACAACCCTTTTCAAGGCACAACATGCTCCTCGCCTGCCAGCCAGGTCTGCTGGGGCCACAATTGTGCTCGCTTGCTTTTGGGAGGGGTGAGGCACGGAGCCTCTGCTCTTCCCCCGCTGCATCCAGAATACAATCCACTCCATGGGAGCAACAGACAAGATGGGGTGCCCCATGCTATAGGGGGTCTTCTCACACTCCCTGGGTGACTTTTAGCCTCCTACAGTATTGTGTCCAGGGCTGCCTTTGCAGTAAAACACAACCAACCCCCCCCCCCCCCCCGAACCTCCGATTTCAATGACATTCACACTGGTTCCAAACGCAGGGTGTGATGGACCGGGCCGTGTCTGGGCATAGCTGAGGGCGTCCGCTCAGGGCGAACTGCTCAAATCCGGGGCTACTTACAGCCCCCGACTGGTGACCTCTCCACACAGGCCACAAACCAGTCCCACAGAGCGCTTCAGCAACCTGCCTGAAGCCTCCCGAGCAAAACCCCTCCGACACCCCAGCAATATCCGTGCCCCAGATGGCCCCGGGCCTCATACACTGGTGGGGGGTCCTAGCACCCAATCCCACCTACCCCGAACAAGTTCTGTCCGGTTCCAAGAAACCAGCCACAGATCCCTGGTCAATTTACCCTCTGGACCTTACCCACAAATCACGCTGGGCCAATCCTTTAGAATCTATATCTAAAGGTTTATTATCACAAGAAAGAAAAGCATGAGAGTAAGGTTATTAAAGTACAGTACGTTACATGCACCGAATCTCCCAGTTCTCGATGCAGGCTCTAGCAGAGATGTTACAGCTGCTGGTTTAAAAGTTCTTATTGCACATCCTAAGGTCAGGATGGGTTCACAGGTCTTCCGGGCTCTTCGATCCCTGCAGTGCTGCCTCTGGGATGAAGTGCTGAGCTGAGAACAAAATGGCATCAACTGCATGGCCTCTTTATACCTCCTTCCTGGCCTCTTCTTGTATGCAGCAAGTCACCTGGTCAGAGGCCAATCTCTATGTTCCCTGCTGGCTGCCCTCAGGTGACAAACCCCATTCTTTGGGTGTGTCCATAGCCTATTGAGAGCCATTGTTCCACAGGGCTTTGCTACTCAGCCTGTCCATAGCCATGCTTAACCACATTCAGAGAAATATTCAGCTTCCACACAGATTACAGATTCCTACCTACACACACAGACTTTATACACTCACATAGATAGCGTACATAAGATTAACAAACAATAAGCTCCCATTCAATACCCCACATGGCTCCCTTTCATATCAATTTCTGGGGCCAACACCCCCACCTAGGGGTGCAGCAGCGATCTGGCTGCTTCCCTCCAATTCAGTAATGTGACGCAGGGCCTAGTGCGTGCTGTGTGGACACGAATCTGTCAGGGTTGGTACTTGGTCCTGCTGTGAAAGCAGGGGACTGGACTCAATGACCTTTCAAGGTCCCTTCCAGTTCTAGGAGATAGGCAATCTCCATTAAAGTGAACGAGCCCAGGTACTTTTCAGAAGAGTTAGGATTTAACACCCCTTCCCCCATCACTTCTTCCACCATTGCTGTGCCGGTATGTTGTATAACGCCCGGCTACCACTTCAGAGATGGCTGGGTTAGTCGTATGGTAGTGTATGCTGTAGTTGCTATTTATCTAGCACCATGGATGTGCAACATAGAAAATGTACTCTGTGAATTGTTGTGGGATCCTTCAAAGTAGAGTAAAAGGAACTATAGAATTACCCTATATGGTTATGGTGGTACAGTATAGATAGCACAGCAAACAGTCTCATGGGAATGTGCAAACAGATGACTATGCAATGCACAGCTAGGGTGTGTCTAAACTACATGGCTCCATTGATGGAGCCATGTAGATTAGGCTGATTGGCAAAGGGAAATGAAGCCTCGATTTAAATAATCACGGCTTCATTTAGATTTAAATGGCTGCCGCGCTGAGCCAACAAACAGCTGATCAGCTGTTTGTCGGCTAAGCGCGCTAGTCTGGACGCTCCCGCACCGACCTGAAAGCCCTTTATCGACCTCCCCGTTATGCCTCGTAGGATGAGGTTTACCGGGGAGGTCGATAAAGGGCTTTCAGGTCGGCGCAGGAGCATCCAGACTAGCGCGCTGAGCCGACAAACAGCTGATCAGCTGTTTGTTGGCTCAGCACGGCAGCCATTTAAATTTAAATGAAGCCGCGATTTTTTTAAATCACGGCTTCATTTCCCTTTGCCGAACAAACAAATCTACATGGCTCCGTCGACGGAGCCATGTAGTTTAGACGTACCCCTAGTAGAGCAGGTAATCCCTGTTTATGCCAGAATCAAATAAGCTCTTTTTCAGACTGCAAGGGGAATTCTGTCTAAACCACGTCTACACTAGGGGGCAAAGCCAAACTAAGGTGCACGACTCCAGCTAAGTGAGCAGCATAGCTGGAGCTGATGTACCTTTAGTTAGAATTTCTGTGGTATCCCCACTGCAGGGGGTCGACGAGAGAAGTTCTTCTGGCAACTCCCCTTACTCCGTGCAACCCGGTGGTGTACCAGAGTTAACGGCAGCACGATCAGTGGTGCGTTGATCACGTCCTTACTAGACCCGTTAAATCGACCACCAGGACATCGATCTCCCCATACGTGTAGACAAGGCTTAATGGTGCTTCCCCATAGAGTACTTCTTTTCAAGTCTCTGAGTCTCGATCAGTTTCAGGGCCAGAGAAAGGAGTGTGTTATCAATATGTTCAGACGTAGATTAATGTTGGTATGCCTTCATTTATTTGCTGCATTTGGCCTTCAGTTTAGTAGATACACATGCCTGTGGTTGAACGGTAAATCTTATTCACATTTTATTTTAATTCTCCAGAGGGGATTCACATTTGTTAGTGGCTTGCCTCATTTTTTTTTTTAAATTTTTATTTTTTTTTGCCTTTGCTTTAGCTCTCATTTGATTGCTGGGAGAAGAGTTCAACATGGCATTTCCCTGCACCCAGTTGAGCATGAATCATAAATCCTTTGCCAAGGCCCATGAAGGGTAGCGGAGTCAGATGCATAAATCGATTTAGGAAGGATTTGTTCACTGCTTCAGTCCAGGCTCTAGCATTCTTTTTCTATGAAAGCCCCAACCTCTTGCCCCTTTCTTTTGTCATAGCTGTTTCCTAGTGCATAGTTCTAGGCCGTTGGGGATGCTTTTGATATCCTGCAAGCTCACACTTCCATCAGCCAGAATATCACGCCCCCACGACACCTTGACACCAAAATCAAAAATACACGAGGTTAAATGGGAGACGAAGAATAGCTCAGTCATTTGAGCAAGGATAAGGTAAGTGGAAGATGAATGGATGTCGTCAGGGTTATCAGTACCACGTGTTCTGTGTTTTATTTAGAAAGCAGCAACGTGGAAGACTCTTTAGTTTGTTCTAAAATGTAATGAATCCATTAGGCGAGACATTAAAATTAATGAATATGTTAACGGTGATATTCAACAGACATCTGTGTTTTTGTGCAGTGTAGGTGAACAGGCAAAAGGGAAATAACTAGAGAGATTGTCGTCCTATCTATAGTAGCCCAGTGTCTGTGCGTCTGTAACGCCGATGTACACGGCCACGCCCCCTGGCGTGAACATCAGCGCCCCGCACCCCTTCCCCTTCCTCCGTGGCGCGCTCAGCTGGGCCCTGACGGGGGAGTGAGCAGCGGTAAGCAGCCGTTTGGGTCCACGCTCCCCACGCGAGGGGAGCGTGGACCCCAAACTGCCGCTTGCCACCGCTTGCTCCCCCGCCGGGGCCCAGCTGAGCGCTCCCAGCTGAGAGTGCTACAGAGGGAGGGGTGGGGGTGGGGCTGTCCAGAAGGGAGGCAGGAAGCAGAGCTGGGGGTGGGGGGGGCGGGTCCAGGGGCTGTGGGGCTGGCCAGCAGGAAGACGGGGTGGGAAGCAGAGCTGGGGGAGGATCGGGGGCCGTGGGGCTGGACGGGGGTGGGGGGGGGAGACAGAGGAAGGGGGGCGGGAAGCAGACCTGGCGAGGCTGGGGCGGGTGCAGCCACTGGCTGCAGCCGGAGTTCTTCCGGCCGTGCCCCCGGCAGGTGCTCCCTTTACTTGCCAGCAGAAGTCGGGCGGGGGCAGGTCTGGGAACCACTCCCCCCGCCCGGCTTCTGCTGGCAACCAGAGGCTCCCAGCTGGGAGATGGGCTGCGACTGGAACTGGGAGCCTCTGGTCCCGTGCAAAAGCTGGGCGGGCGGGCGGGGGGGATGGCTGGGAGTCCCGGCCCCCGCCTCACCCGGCTTTTGCGCGCGACCGCAGGCCTCCTAAAGCCAATTGCTCTCCGCCTCCCAGTCGCTCCCCCGCCAGGCTTCCCTCCGGCGCCCAGCTGGAAATTCACAAAATACCGGACATTGCACGTCACATTGTAGTTTCTGAATTTTTCTACTGGACAGACGGTGCAAATACCGGACTGTCCTGTAGAAAACCAGACACCTGGCAACCCTAGCCCCGGCAGGAGAGCCACTCAACTGGGCCCCGAGCGGCAAGCATGGGGAGCTTGGACCCCAAATGGTTGCTTGCTGCCGCTTGCTCCCCCGCCATGGCCTAGCTTAGTGGCACTGGCGCTGCACTACTCAGCTGAGCCCTGGTGGGATGTGAAGGGGGCGGGGTGCTGACGTATATGGCCGGGGGGAGGAGAGAGAGGCAGGAGGCGGAGGAGAGCTGAGCGAGAGAGCGTGTGTGAGCTCGGGAGAGAAGACCTGAAAATCCCGTCTTATGACGGGCTAATTGGCTAGTTTCATAATAGTGCAACAGCGGAGTGAAAAAACTGAGGACTTGATTCAGATTACTGTGACTTTTACTTCAGGGGAGCTCCTCTGGATTGATATCAGTGCAGCTGAAATCCTAGCTGGTCCTGAATGTTATGCAATGTTCCCGCTAACTTTTTCCACCCACGTGTGGAATAATTTTTGTTACATGCACTTAGAGATGTGCACCACCAATAGAAACCCATGCTGCTGGCTATGGAGGCTATGGACCCTCTGCTCATCACCGGGGCAGCCTTTGAATCTCTCCTGTAATCCCTCATCTTACAGGAAACACTGGTGTTATATGATGTACGATATTTTATTATTATTCTAGCCCCTGTTCACCACAGCACCTAAGCATCAGCTTAAGAAGCAGCATGTACCTATTTGTTGAATAAGGATGGGTTTGTGCACATACTTACATTTAAGTATGTGCATAAGGTGAACCACAGCCTGCAAGACAGTTCAAATACCACTTGAAATATCAGCTTCTGTTTTTCTTGCATAAATTCAGACTTATAAAAGAGAAAATAACACTGCTCCTGCAGGATCTGGAGTAACTAAATATTTTCTGGATCTCACATACTGCATTTCAGACAGATGTTAGCATGGAAATGATTAACCAATAAACCTGGGCTTATCAGTTGATCATATTGACTGCATGCAACTCCCCCGCCCCGTGCTGCCTCTGTCTTGGAGGCTGCGGGGATGGGAGCTGGCTCCCCGTGTCTGCCGGCTCCTGCAGAGCTGCCCGCCCCTTACCCCATTGCTTCCTCCCAGAGAGGCAGCAGCGTGCGGGGTGGGCAACAGGTGGGAACCGATGTTCCTGGGGAGCCAGCTTAAAATCCAGCTCCCCTGAGCACTGGCTCCCACTTGCCCCCCTGCATGTCCACGTGTAACTGCTGGAAATTCTAGCCGTTCCACATTTACACAAATAAACGATAATTAACATCCCTAATTGCAGCTCTGAAAGAGCCTTCCCCCATTCGCGTGAGAGTAGATTTATTGACGACACTGGTAGACTGTGTTTCTCAGACGCGGCCGCGAGCAAGGGCTGCTGGGAAGCTGCCCTGCAACAGCTTTTCGATGGCATTGCAACTTGGCACTGGAATTCCTCCCATGTCCGCACTCTTGCTCTGGGGACGGAAGCGGTGTACTGCTGGCCTTGAAAAGAGCTGTTGACACCCCTTTATATCCCATTCGGCTCCCCTGTCCAGCCGTTGTCAGCAGTCCCTCAGGCTACATCTAAATGGCATCTCTCTTGCGCTAACACCCTATGCAAATGAAGTGCAGATTAGCATATTGCCATATTTCATTTGCATAATTCGTCAGGGGGCATTTTTGCGCAAGAGGCTTTTGCACAAAAAGGAGCCGTCTACCGGATGCCTTTTTGCGCAAAAACCCCCTCTTGCGCAAGAGGTGTTCTTCCTCACTTTTTTTTCAGGAAGAACAGCTCTTGCGCAAAGACGGCCCCTAATTAATGATGCAAATGAAGCATGGTGATATGCCGATCCACACTTCATTTGTATAGGCTTTTGCGCAAAAGGGATGCAGTGTAGACACGGCCTCAGTGTGAGGACTATCTTCTGTAGAGTGATCGCTGGTGATTGCTGGTGGATCCTTCCAGGCGGCTAACGAGACTGATCCGGGCTCCACGGAGCTGGTCACCTGTGGGGCAGATGTTGCCTGGTGGAAGGGGCTGATGTGGATGGCTGACCTGGGCTGCCGTGCGTTCTCTCCTCCTTTCCTGTGATGCTTGGTTGGATCTTGAACTACCGGGATCCTGCCGTACGGTCCTTCTCCAGTTGGATGATTTGAGGGCTTGGGTTTCCCCTGAGTTCACATGGGTGTTGCCCTTCTTCGAGTGTGTCAGCATGTGGGAGGCAAAGCTAGTGTCCCCTTGACTTCTTGCCTGGCTTTTGTTGTCTTTAATCCCTGGGAGGACAGTCTACATCCTTGCTCTGGTATTCTGCAAAGAAATGGGCACAGAAGCCAGGTGACCCTGACATGGCCCTGCAAGGGGATCTAAGGAAGCCCTTATAATTTGCCCTTAAGGGGACATGGCCCTCCTTGGCCTCTGAGGATAGGACAAGAAGCAATGGGCTTAGACTGCAGCAAGGGAGGTTTAGGTTGGACATTAGGAAAAACTTCCCAACTGTCATGGACTGGAATAAATTGCCTAGGGGGTTGTGCAATCTCCATCCGTGGAGATATTCAAGAGCAGGTTGGACAGACATCTATCAGGGATGGTCTAGACGGTGTTTGGCCCTGCCGTGAGGATAGGGGACTGGACTCGATGACCTCTCGAGGTCCCTTCCCGTTCTAGTGTTCTATGAATCTGTGCAGCTGCATTAGGGTTATTCCCGGTCTAGCTCATCACGATTACTCACCGGAGTAAGGTCTCAGGACTGGCCTTTACACTGGCATCTGGTATTCTGCTGAGGGAAAACCTGGGGCGGCTCGTCTCAGGGTGTGACTTCGTGTTCAGTTGCGTGGCCAGCCCCAAGGTCTGGGCAACCGGATTGGCCTGGCCTGGTGGTGAGCGTCCCTGCTGCTGAGTTGCTTTTGAGTGGCTGTGTCTGTACTTGCCTTGTGCGATGATCGGTCTTTTCTGGAGCCCTACCCTATGGTTCTTAGCACGGCAAGAAGCTGCAACGCTGCACCTTTCCCAGGGAATTGTGGGGAAACATGCTTGTCTTCCTGGACCCACAAAGGGAATTGCGGGACAGCCATATAGAATTAGCCCTGTCATGATTTTAGCCTGCATCCTCACAGCGGAGTGGACGGATGACCATCCAGAGTGAAAGCAGCATGGAGGCTTTACCCTATTCCCCGCAGCTCAGGTCAACCTGATTGCAAGTCTCTGGGCTCAAGGAGTATTTGAGTTAGAGCCCAAACTAACTCCACAGTGAAGGCAAACTGTCAGTGTGAAGCATAATCACTGCTTGGAAAGTGTTTCCAAACCGACTGTATTGCCTCTCCTAGGTAATCCAGCATTTGGGCAAAGTGGGGGGAAAATATGAATGCTGAATGCAAAGTGGTACGAGGAACACACACAAATCAACAATATTTCACTTCACCTCACCAGTAACTTATTCTGCTGATACCTTACTTTGAGGGGATATTAAATGTCATACTTAGGATTTTTTCACTTTGTAGCTTGTGAAATAGATTAAATATATTGTAAGCCTGTTATCCATCGACTGTTTGAGATTTGTGGGTTGCTGATCAGTGGTCTAAGACTATTGGCAGCATCCCTGTGAATTATTAAATGTGTGTGGAATCTCTCAGCCCAGGGACCCGAAGAGTTGTCGGAGTCTTTGGATGCTTCAGTTTAGTTTGGCAGTTAAGTTTACCTTCAAAATATTATTTATAGATCGGCTTTGCATAGTCTAGACTCTCTCTCTCTCTCTCTCTCTCTCTCTCTCTCTCCCAAAGCACTTTGCATCAAACATAACACAGATACTATACAGGAAAATTACTGCTGGAATGAAATAGTCATTCATAGTTCAGCAGAAGTTACAAGGTATACAAAAGGCAATCTTATTTTGATAGGGTTTTGTGAAAGGAAAATATAATTACTGGGTAAGCATTTAAGAGCACAAACCTCAGCCATCTGAATCATGGCATTAGGATAATGTCACTGAAACCTTCCGTTTACTAGATAAGTTACAAAATTCATATTAAAGAACCCTCCGTTTTTGGAAAATCTATTGGCATAAGTACTGCATCTGCGGATGCTCCCATGGGAAAATATTAGTGGGTGGTTAGCATCCTCCGGCAGCCACTTCTCCCTCCCAGCACCTCCCACCCACTATGATCAGCTCTTTCACAGTGTGCACGGGGTGCTTGGAGAGAGAACGGAGGAGCAGAGGGGATTCACGCAGAGAAGGGGGCAGAGGTGAGGTGGGGGGAACCGTTGGGATGGGACGAGATGGGGTAGGGTTTGAGGGAAGGGGTCGGAGCAGGTCACTGAGCACTCCCGGGAGGAAGCCGGCCTGTGACCAAGGGTGCAGTCTGGACCATGGAAAGACCTGTGTCCCCTCAGCTCTCCAAACTGGGGTACCTGTTACACTGCTTTGCTGTGAGTAACCCCTCCGGGTCTGTTCACACGCGGCCTCTAGCATGCGGATCACTCCCAGCTCTACCGTGTGAGTGCTCTGGCCAGCCACTCTTGAGTTACACTGCCGAGCAACACAAACAACTTCCCAGCCCCAGACTTTCTGCCACAAATAAGAACATTAGAATGGCCAGACTGGGTCAGGCCAAAGGTCCATCTAGCCCCGTGTCCCGTATTCCGTAGTGGCCAATACCAGCTGCCCCAGAGGAAATGAACAGAATAATTAATCATGTGATCCATCCTTACTCTGGCAGAAACTTGGGACACCAATAGCCATCGATGGACCTATCCTCCATGAATTTATCTTTTTTAACCTTGTTATAGTCTTGGCCTTCTCAGCATTTTCTGGCAATGAGTTCCACAGATTGATTGTGCGTTGTGTGAAGAAATACATCCTTTTCTTTGCGTTACACCTGCTACCTATTAATTTCATTTGGTGACCCCTAGTTCTTTATGAGCAAGTCAGTAGAGTACATACTATTTCCTTTTCTCTACATCAGTCATGGTTTCATAGACCTCTATAAACCCAACCCCCCGGTCATCTCTTTTTGAAGCTGAAAAGTCCAAGTTTTATTAATATCTCCTCCATATGGAAGCTGTTCTGTGTCCCTAATTATTGTGTTGCCATTTTTGGTACTTTTTACAATCCAGTTTGTGTGTGTGTTGTTTTTTGGATTTTTTTGGTTTTGGTTTTGTTTTTAAATGTTAGAGGATCATGGATTTTTTTTTTATAAAGACAGTATGATGTTTTCTGTCTATCCCTTTCTTAATGATTCACAACATTGTTAGCTTCTTTTTTTTGACTGCCACAAATAATGAATTTTCAAACGAGATCTCATAAGTTCTACTTCATTCACCCCTTTTACAAGACGGTGATACATTTTGTACGTAGAGCTGCAAACGGTCACAGCTCTCAATAACTACGCTCACGGAAGTATGTAGTAAACCTCCTGTAATCGCTTAATTTCATAAGCTCGGTTGATACACGAAATTCAGTCAATAAAGGTAAAAGTTAACATCCTGGACTCATTGGTGCTCAATGGGAATCTTGCCATGGACTTCAAGTAGAGCCAGGATTTTGTCCACAGGACCCTGTCTAGGAGTGATGTATTATATTTTTCAAAATTAAGCTTCGATAATATGTATACAATTTACTCTCAAATTGCTGGAGAAGGGACATTTTCCCCATGTGGGTTCCAGAACTTTGGGCCAATCGGTAAATCCTCTTTAACCCTCTGTCAGATGGTTGGTAGCCAATCCAGATGCAGGATTGCTCACCTTAGTTGCTACTCAGCTTGTTTTCCTGCATCACCAGAAGGGACTGAAGCTGGTGCCTCTCTGCTAAGATCCCTTCTCTCTGCCCAGGTCTCAGCAAACCTGGAGTATCATGGAAGGAATAAGGACAAAGAGGACTTCCTTCCTTCCTTCCTTCCTTCCTTCCTTCCTTCCTTCCTTCCTTCCTTCCTTCCTTCCAGAAAGTCTGGGAAGGAGGATAAAGTGCACTTCTTGGGTCTTTCTTCTGCATCCCTCAGCACCGTGTCTTTTCTGCCGATTCTGTACCTCCTCCTCCCACTGGAGCCACGTGCAGGGACACCAGGTCTGAGTGAGCCTTGGGTGGCACTGAACTGGGTGATGGGTCTCTGCTTTGGCAGCTCTCTGCAGATAGTGGAGACTAGGGGTGTTAAAAAGCGGGTAATTGGGTAACTGTAACTGTGACAGCCAGCTCCCTGGGAGCTGGTTTTTAAGCCAGCCCTCGTGCATACCAGCTGCTGCTTTGCTTCCAGGTAGCTGGCTGCTGCCTCTCCCACGGGGGGCGGCAGCAGCCAGTGCAGACTGGCTCCTGCCCTGTACTCCAAGCTCTGCCACAGAACCAGCAGCACGGAGTGGCAGCCAGCTCCCCAGGAACAGGGCAGGAGCCTACATGTAACTATTTACCGTGACCGATAAGCCCAGGCTAATCGGCTAACCACATGAACGGTTATCCCTAGTGAAGACCAGATGAGTAGGTCCTGAAAATGAAAATGAGAGGCTAAAAGTATATCTTTGGTATCCTCCCTCCCTCCCAGAGATTAAATTTGTAGATTCAAAGGCCAGAACTGGGACTCTCTGGTCTGATCTCCTCTGACGCTGGCCAGAGGACTTCCCCGAAACAATTCCTGCAGGAGACCTTCTAGAAAGACCTCCCTTCACGATTTAAAACTTGCCAGTTTTAAACGCCTTTTATTCTCACTCGGGGGCCATCCGTGTTGAAGGAGCATGTAATGCTGAGGAGTTGCTGTAGACTCTCTCTCCCTTCCAGCTCCAACGGATTCTCCCGTTCCTCCCTTCTGGAGTTCTTCAGATTCATCCATTCAGTGAATCCGCACAGACCAGCAGGCAGGCAGCCAGCATCCCCCATCAGGCGTGCACCGCGTTCTCCGCTGTGACTCCGCGCCGGGCTCACTGCTGCCCCACAACCTTTCTGACCACCGTACCTGGATCCGGGAACACTACCTTCCCCAGTCCTCCTGCATGCTGCTTTGCACCAGACATCTGCAAACGCCCTAACAAATTCACATAGGCAGCCAGAATTCCGGGTCTGTGGTGAGCTTTCCTGATGTGGTGTCGTCATACCCCTCGGCACCAGAGGCCATCCTGAGCAGATCGATACCGATCTCTCTCGGGCAGAAGCCATCGGCTGGTCATCTCTGGGGACGTGAAGCTGCCTGGCTTTTTTTGGTGTAGAGCCAGGAGTTGTCTGAGATGAGGACTGCAGTGACCTCACTGGAATTCAATGGTTTGGACTAGTAATTAGGAATGAATGAATCCTAACATGCTGTAAAAGATAACCAGTTGTCATGTGGCACCTTAGAGCAGAGGTGGGAGACCTAAGGCTTGCCTGGATCCGGCTCCTGAGGCTCAGGGCTCCCCCTCGAGCATTCTGCAGTCCATGCTGGGGCTCCAGCCCCCTGCTACTGTCTCCACCCGCCCCCCTTCCCCTTCCCTCCCCATGGGGCTGGAGCGCACACAATCTACTAGCCTGGGCTGGACTGACTTTTTTTTTTTCTCTGTGGGTCAGCGGCCCCAAACCCGAACAAGGTTCCCCACCCCTGCCTTAGAGACTAACCAAAATATATAGAAGCATGAGCTTCTGTGGGGAAAACCTTTGGTTAGCCTCTAAGCGCACGTCTACACTAGGAAATTATTTCAAAATCATGAAATCTGAAATAATAGCCCGCACACAACTGTTTCAAAATACGCTTGTTCCCCGAGGTCTGCGGGAGGACAGATTTCCAAATAACCAGCTTGTTGTTTTGAAATAAGGGGGGTTATTTCAAAATAACTCTCTAGTGTAGACCAAGGTGCCACAGGACTACTCGTTCTTCAGGTTACAGGCGAATATGGTTACCCCTCGGAGACTTTGGTTTTTACCCTTGTAATCCAAGAGCTGGTGGAGACGGAGTTAGTCCTGTAAGATGATGTGGAGCTGTGATAAGGGGAATGTGCATCTTCTCGCGAACTGTTCCCCCTCTTTGGTAACTACCTGATGAAACCGGCTTTGCCTCGGACTGTGACTGCAGCCTAGGAAGCCCTCACCTCACCTGTGAATGATTTGAGAATAATTCTTCTCCTTATCTTCTGGGCCATCTCATCTGATCTCGGGCTAGTCGTGATAGCCGTCGAGAAGCCTGCCTTTCAGTTCAGGGGTCAGACGCCTCTCCACTCCGGAATGAATCTGGAGGAAGTAAAGCCGGAAAATGAATCAACTGAGCTCTGACCCTTTGCAGATGGAGCTACAATAGTTTACCGCAGCTGAGGCTCTGCCCAGCCACTGTCCCATATCGCTCCAGTGAAGTGCAATTTCTGCAAGACTAAGCAAGGTATTCTCCTGCAGAGAGCTGGCTGTGGGCATGCAGGCTCCTGCCCCAATTTGGAAATGCCCTTGGTTGGTCAAAGAGGAGCTGCAAAGAGCCTAATGGGATACGTTTGAGGTTGGCAGGGTAGGTTTGTCACTGTAGCTTCCCGACTAAACTGCGTTTTGTTTTTCTATCAAGGGGGGGAGGGGCTTGTGGTCCTTGTCCCAAAGACTTTGGCCAAGGATCCCCAAGCCATAACTCTTAACTGGAGTCAGTGGGAGAGGTGTAGGGTTGCCAGGTGTCCGGTATTGACCCAGACAGTCTGGTATTTTTGCCTCCTGTCTGGTTTAAAAAAAATTCAGAAAATACTGGACACCTAAAATGTCGGGTACCCACTTCCTCAGATCAATTTGTGGAAGAAAATCGGCACAACCGTATATACCAAAGTGCTACAATCAAAAATTTGATTTGTCAATTTCACATGCGTTAATTTTTTTGATTGTATCCCTTTGGTATATACGGTTGTGCCAATTTTCTTCCACAAATTGATCTGAGGAAGTAGGTCTGGTCCACAAAAGCTCATCACCTAATAAACCATCTTGTTAGTCTTCAAAGTGCTACATAGTTCTGTCTTTTTGTTCATACAGATGGATTGATAGTATCATGAGCTGTCCTAGGCAAATCACACTTCCTCCACCTCTGTAACAGCTAATCCTCTGGGCTTCCTCACCCCGTTCATTTCACGCAGGGTGCCGAGCCGTCTGGTGGTGATTGTTCGTCTTTATCAACATCAGCCAGATTGGCAAGGGTCAGTTAGAGGCTGAAAGCTTTTGTAGACTTAACAACAACATCTGTCTTTGTCTGCTTGTTGGCTGACTTCTTGCACTGCCCCCTTTCCACCTTCTTTGATGCAGCCACCTCTACATGGCAGGTCTTCAGTGACCTCACACACATTTAAGTTGCACACTAGATCTATTTTTTCCTAGGGTGTGAATGACTAGTCGTCGAGTTGCTTCCCTCTCCTCCCCCCCCCCCCACCTCTCCACCCCCTTGCTGCCTCTATCAGAAAGAGGCAGCAAGGGGGTGTGAGAAGAGGGGGAGTACTTCCGTGCAGCGGTGCCTCTTTGAGCTTGGGGTCAGTGAGAGAGTCCCCAGCTGACCCTGGACTTTGGCGCTTTTGCCTTTAAAATGTAGCAACAGCCCTACGGCTATTGCTACACTTAAAAGGCGGAGGCACCCTATCGACTAACTGAATAGTCGATGCAAAAATGCATCAACTATTCAATTTAGTCAGTTACCCAATACTTAACATCCTTATTTCTGCCGCGTTGTCTGTTGGGAATACGGCATGTAACTTTAATTTGGGTTGTTTCCTCTTCCCTGTCCTGTCTACTTGTCCAGCTGTCACTCTCTGGTGCGAGTTCCTTGGCGCAGGACTTCTCCGAGTGTTTGGAAAGCCCATGATCTGTGTTGGGCATGTAATCTCAGCCTTGTGCAATCCCCCGAAATATGGTCCCCGTGAAGCCCATGTTGGGATTTCAGCCAATGGAAAATACGATCCCTTGAAATAACGATTTTTATGCCACTCCCACTAGAGTTGCTTAGTCTGAGGTCTGCAAAGCTGAGGCTTTGGCTAGTGCATTTTTTACATGCAAAGGTGTCTGCGGGAGAGAGAGACAAATAGACCGTGAAGATTCTGGCTGTGTGATGGAAATGTTTATGCGGAAGTACCCCCAGAGTGAATCAAATTATGTTCAGTGAGACCGTTTTTCACACTGCTCTATTTATAGCCCATGCAATTACCCTGACGCATCCTGGACCTCTAATTGCCTTTTTATTGCTGTTTAGCACTGTGTCAAAGGGATCTGAACACTCCACTGCCTTGTCTTCTCATTAACGTTTTTTGGTACGTTTTCAGTGACTTTCCTCCTTCCTCGTATCAAATTCAAACGTTTCGTCCTTCGCTTGGTCGCACTCCTCCTCCAGGCCTGGTCGCTAGGACGTAACTCGCCGACGAGGGGAAGTTATGGGTTCTTTGGTAATGGTCTCCATATCTCGACAGGTCTTGAGCGGCAACCCATGGGTGGGCCCATCCCCATCTTCCTATGAGCAGCAGTTTGCTGGGAGCCATGCCCGGCCGTCTGACTTGCTGACTTTGGACGTTGGCAGCGGCCGCTGCCTGTCGAACTGTTCCTTCTTTTGGAAGAAAGGCCCCGCCCACACACGGGCGCACATGGCTGCAGCCAGGGGAGGAAGCGCTGGGGATTGCCTGCCCTGTCTAGAGCACCACAAAGTCCCGGTGCCCGGGGGCTGCATGAGCAAGACGGGGCTGTGGTGTCGGAATCCCTGGCCAGCAGAGGAGCCCCCATCATATGGCTGGTGCTGCGGGCTGGGATGGGGGCGGGAGCAAAGAAGGGGCCTGGGACAGATGGGGAGCAGGAGGGTGCGGGGAGGAGGGTGTATATGTAGCTGCACAGTACTTCCTGCTGCTGCCCTGCCAGCACCCGGAGCATGCCCCATGGATTTCCAGTGTCCCCCACTCTGCTGCCCATAGCCTCCCCTCCCTGTGGAAAGCCCCGACATCTGCACTGGCGCCCCCCACTTTCCTCTGCTGCTCTGCGGGGCTGCAGCCAGGGGAAAGTCTCTCCCAGGGCTTCCTTCCCCCGCGGCAGCCTCTTCTCTGGCTTGGGCTCCTTTTCCCCTGCCCTCGCTCTGGCTGGTGGTGCCTTTTGTCCCTTGGAAGCATGAGCCCTCTTTGGGGCAGGCCGGCGAGCCCACGTGCTCCGCGGTGTTTTGGAACCGAGCTCTCCTCTCGGCTTTGTTCGTCCATCACCGAGCGCTCTGCGGGGACTGCTGCAAGCAAGGAAGCCTTTTCTCTTGGGGTGGGAGGCCTACCGCCCTGCAGAATAGCGAGTTCCTTCTTAAATGGCTTTCTTTACCTGGTAGCCTTGTGCAGCATGAATTGTTGAAGTTAATTATCTCCCTCCGGTGCTTGCTCTTTGTGACACTGAGCATTTTAGCACCTTCCTTTTCCATTGAGTAACCCACCTTGCTCTGAATCATTGGCCAATTAAATCCTGTTATTTTCAGTTTGTTCTTCCTGGTCAGCAGTACCTTAAAATACACCCCCTCAATGCCAACAGTGGCTCCCGTGCAGGCACGTGGCTGAGTTTTCAAGCGCTGCTTAGCCTTCCATCTCCAAGGCACTCGGCCTTTGTAGCATACGTGTTGACTAAACAGATAGATTACGCACTGTGTTAGAGCGCTGCTGATACAATATCCCATACATACAATATTCATGTCCATAATGTGGGCCCTGTCAGCCTGATCACGTTTGTTAAGCGTGATCTCACGTCCGTGAATCCCTGATGACGGTCCTTCGTTAAATCCAAGCCTTCAGCTTCCCAAGGTGACCAGTTGAGAGACAGGCGGGGTAGCCAACGAGTTCAACATTCCCCTCCTCATCTAGGCTCAGTTACTGACCAGCGAACGGTGACCCGACACTAGTCAGAACGCTGTTTCTGCAGCATCTTCCAATGCGTTATCTATGAGCAAACTGAAGTTAAGGGCTAGGCCGATTGGATTTAGCAATTAGCTTTCGAGCTAAACAGTCATTGGGAAGGTTTCTTGTGGTGGTGGCCAGTTCCCTTAGTTTATTTTCCATAAAAACGTGGGCCTTATTTTAGTGGGGCATTATATTCCTCTAGCACGGGGGTACGAGACACTTGTCAAGGGGTACGAGGAATATTTGGAAAATAACTAGATTATCCTAATTGAAATATTCCAAAAGTTGTAGTGTTACGGAAAAGAGTTGTGGATTCTAGAATTTATTTCCTTTCATATTGATTAGGGGGTACGGGAAGGTTTACTAAAAGCCAAAGGGGTACGGGGACTGAAAAGTTTGGGAACCCCTGCTCTAGCAGAAAGCAAATGCAAATATGAACTCAGCATTGATAGGATTTTAAATGTGCTTTGCACTACAGGTTGAACCTTTCTAGTGCAACACTCTCTGATCTGGCAAAATCTGTGATCCGGCATGATTTGAATTAGCTAGATGTGCACTTATCATGGGTGTGGATGGTTTTCTGAGGTCCCATAAAGTTTGTTTACAGCCGCCAGTCCTGGCTTTCAGTGTTCTGTGCTGTTGTTTAGCTCTAATTTACTCCTCAATGTCTTCTAAGAGCCCAGTAAGCAGTGGAAGTGTTGGGAATGCTGCTAGACAATATCAACCTCCAGAAAATTCTCTGGTTTGGCATTGGTCAGGTCCCAACGTGCTGGACTGGAGAGGTTCCCTGTAGTCTAAGATGGGTGAGAAGGATCAGGCCCTTAAAGCTAATGCTGCAAGAGTCGAGAGGAACTTCATCACACTCAGTAAGTTGCAGGGAAGTGAGGGCAGGGGATTCAGCGATGGGGAGGCTGGTCGGGGGTTTCTGCTGAGAATTCAGGTCGGTTCCCTGCTCTGCCTGTTCGACATGGGCCATTTCCCCGAGCTGCTCTGTGCCTCAGTTTCCCATCTGTGAAATGGGATGTAAGATTCTTCTCCTCCACAGGATTTAGCCACACACCCCTCTAGTAAGGCTTGTGAGCGACCGTGGTATTACAGCAGAGAGAGCTGCAGAGTCACTGAGCAGTGATAGACTCAGACCAAGGAATCGACACAGACTTTCCCCCATATTCCTATCCGAGCTAGGCATCCCTATGTTGCCCCTTGTGTGACTTCCTGTGTCCTCTACACCGTGTCTGCAGCTGCTGCCTCTTCTTATAAAGCCGGCTAATGCCGCCTTGCATAATTCATGATGACAAGTTGTATACGCGTGATGAGAAAGGGAGCTGATGTTTAATTTACACACAGCCTCACGGAGCCGGGTAGAGATCTTCAAAGGGATGCAAACAATAGCCATGGCAGGAGCCGGGGAAAGGAAAAGGTCTATTTCTAGTGGCACTGTGCTAGAGAACCGCAGTGCAAGGTCCTCCCGTCTCCACGGACGTGCAGCTCCTGTCAAGCTCAGAGGGGAGGTGCCACAGGGTCATCTGGATGGCAGCTGATTCTAGGAGTTCAGGTGAAACACCGGTACCCTGATGCCTTAGCAGTGTGTTTGAAAGCTTGCTTTAAACTTGCTCTCCCTCAAAGTCACACCTTTGACACTGTTCTCAAAAGTTCCTCATTACATCTTTCCCTCTGTCTGCCCAGGCTGTGCCCGCAGAGACAATCCACATCCCCCTGGGTCTGGGCAGTGACCAGCCAGTCCCTTCTGGGCACACGGGGCAGCCAGCCGCCACGCAGCCCTGCCAGCTGGGCTGCCTGGCCTCTGCTGGAGCTGGAACCAGGGCCATGGTGAGGTCGCCCCAGTAGAGACAGCCTCACCGCAGTCCTGGCACATGGAAGAGCCACTCACCATGCGGCCCTGCCCTGGGAGCTGCTGGGGCTGGGCTGCAGGGTAGTTTCTGGGGCCGGAGCTGTGGTACTAAAAATAGCACCATGGCCCTGGCTCCAAATCTGGCACGTGGGGTGGGGTAGGGCAGGCGGCTACTCTGTGTGCTGGGACTGGAGCCAGGGCTGTGGTGCAGCTCCTTCTGGGCTGGGGCTGCTGTGCTATTTTTAGTGCAGCGGCCCAGGCTCCTGTTTGGGCAGCCACCATGCAGTCTGCTCTGGCCTCAGCTCCAGCCTTGGGGAAGGGCTGAAGCTGGGGCCAAGGCCACATGGTGGCTGCCCAACTGCTCCTGGGACAGGGCAGCCGCACGCCACATGGCCCTGCCCAGAAGCAGCTGAGCAGCCGCAGTGCGGCTCTGCCGAGGAGGTGGGCAGGAGTCAAATTCTTGGTGTGTGCCCGTGCAGGCGTGCACCTTGGAGGGGCCTTCGCTGTTGGGTGTGGTTCACTGACCCATGCCGTGACAATGAGACCGCTTGCGGGGAGAGAGAGAATGGATGTGTTCTCCGCTGTAGCCGAGAGCCAGCTGGCTTCTAGCTCAAGCAGTAGAGGCTCATGCGCTAAGCTCCACACCCAGATGGATGCCACTACAAGTCCCCAGATTCTCTCCCAGGGAGGCAGGATATTGTGGGGCCCATGGAGTGCCCTTCGGATGCTTGTAGGGTTACGTGCTTGGCTGCAGAAGCAGTGATCTAATGACATTCTCCCACATTTTCTTCTTGTATTCTGAAGCCATCCAGTCCCTCCTGTTCCAGAGGTCAGTCCTCTACTCGTCGGGGGGGCGAGCACACCCGAGAACATTTGCTCTCTCCACTAGCAGTGACTTCCTGGTGGGGGCAATGTACAGCCAGCCAGCCTTAGATCACACAGGGCCCCCCTCTACTTGTGGAGGCCTTCCTACTCTGCCTTCTCCTTCCTCCCCTCCCCATCAGATAGGTGGCTCTTCTGAGGGCCCTGTTGCCTGGGTGAGAGTAGATTGCAAAGAGCCATGGTTGGATCATGTGCCTGGTTGCTCTGTGGTGATGTAGGGGGAAAGCCAATCCCTGACCCTCCCTCCCATCACCTCATCAATCTCTGTTCCGAGTCCAGTATTGAAGCTTCCTGGCTCCTCTTTCTGCTGCTGTGGCCATTTATTTTGGGGTTCTTTTATCCCGTTTCCTGTCAGGTTGTGGGACACGGTGTGTTGATTTTAGATGGGCCCAAAGAATCAAGCGTTAATACGACCCAGTAGCTCTCCAGCGTTCAGCTGTGTTAAACAAGGGTCAGGGTTTGGTATCCAGAGGTATCCGGCTGCTCCGTACCATGGCATGGAACAGTAAAAATCTTTTTAGCCTTTTTATTTAGAAAAAAAATACAGAAAGAGAAATTAAATTAAAATTAAATTATTGGTGATTGCCTGTCTCCTAGAACTGGAAGGGACCTTGAAAGGTCATTGAGTCCAGTCCCCTGCCTTCACAGCAGGACCAAGTACCATCCCTGACAGATTTTTGCCCCAAATCCCCTGCAAGGATTGAACTCTCAACCCTGGGTTTAGCAGGCCAATGCTCAAACCACTAAGCTATCCCTCCCCCCAAAGGAAGGAAAATGAGTGTCTTTTGGCTCCAGTCTGGGCCCATCAGGACATCTCTCAGGATTGGGATGAAGAAGGTCTGGGGTCCCAGAAGGCAATAGGAGTAGCAGCCTTGGTGGAGAAGCTCTCTCCTTCCCTTATTTCAGATAGACTGTTCCCCCCCCCCGCCCCGCCCCCCCCCCAAGTCTCCTCTTGAGCATCCCAAAAGTGAGGCCTAATTTCTGACACCCTACATTTGGTTTCCAGTACAAGCTCTGTTATCCAGCACTTCAATATCCAGAAAACTCTGTTGACCAGCATCTGTCATAGATAGCAATACAATTCCTCCTTCAGTTAACCAGAAAAATTCCGATTAACCATCCAGCATCATTTTTCAACATTTTCCAGAGCTTACAGAAGTCAGGTTTGTTTGTGTCGTGCTTCAACATAAATAGCATTACTGGATATTCTCTAACCCATCCTGCAATGATGTCTAGCATACGATGAAAAATGTATAAACCATCAGTGTATAGCTTGACTAACTGGCACACTTGATTAACCGCCAACCCCCATTCCCCTTGAATGCTGGATAACAAAGCTTGTTCTGTTGGTATTTTGGTTCCACGCTCTTCTTGTGTACCAAGTCCGGCCTTAATGCAGTTCTTGAGTTATTTTAGTGAAGCCTTTTTGTGTAGACTTAGTCATTTTGTTTTTTGCTTGTACTAAGTTTTACAAACAGTTTCTAATGTAACAATCTAGGTGGGACTTTTGTTACTTTCTCCTGTTAACGTTTATTGTTAGAGGTGATGGTGGCACTTCTTGAACTCTCATTTATTTTTTTACACTTGAGCTCACAATTAGGCTAAATTTTGCAGGCCCAATTGTTACAACAGCTAGCAAGTTGAACCTGAAATCCTGAGCCCCGAACAGTTCTCATTTCATGGAGGGTTGCTGACTTTCCATGATTGATTGCTGATTCCAGGAGACTCCGGGCCAATCTCCCAGTGTCTTTTAAACTCAATCCTGGACACTTACTAGGATATTTAAGAAAACAGCATTGTCATGTTAGGGGTGGGGGTGGAGAGACTCTCCTGGAATAGCTTCAGTCAGAGTTGGCAACCCCAGTTTCGCGGTGTTGTAGGGAGGAGCAAGGATGACAAAGGGCATACAAGTATCCTTTACATCCCTTCCATCTAACCTGGGAGTCGAACTTGGCAGAACGTTCTCTGTGGGATGAAACCAGCATGAGCTTGCTTGAAGGTTTGTCCATGACCCTTCAATCATCCACATCCTTTTGTCCCATGTCTCCAGCGGCTGTAAAGGGGTGTGCGTGTGTTTGGTTTTTGCATTATGAAGACCCGATGCCTTGTCTCGTAGGCCACACAGAGTTAGAGCTGCAGAGGTCACGTTTCCTTATGGAAACAGTTGCTTCCAGTGACTGCTGCCCGACGTGAGATGGCATGCCCAATTTCATGACCGCTGTGAGGATAATGTGCCACCACTGTCGGAGGAGGAAGCTGCTCCCTTATGAAGTTTGACTGTCCAACCCCATTTCATTATGAAGCTAAATTCAGGGAGTTGTAAACGCATTCATGGAGAGAGTTTGTCACTAGCAGCTCAATACTCGGCATGTGTTTCATGGTGGTTGTTTTGGCGTGTGTGTTGGGTTTTTTTTGTTGTTTTTTCCAGAGAGTAGCAGAGAGTGTTGCTTGCGTGCGTGTGTGTGTGTGTGTGTGTGTGTGTGTGTGTGTGTGTGTGTGTGTGTGTGTTAAATGTAGTGGAATACCAAGAAGGTAAAATGCTGATTTTTTTTTTTTTTATTGCCATTCCTTTGTTTCCTTAAATGCTACCGAACAATTATTTGCATATGAAAGGAAGCTACAAAAGCTAAGTCACTAAATAAGAATCCTCGGGTCTGATTCTGTGCTGCTTGGCACCTTGTGGTGGCATTCAAATGTTCGTGCCAAATGAGGTTGTGACCCAAAAAGCACATGAATAAATGCTTCAGTCCTTGGAGCATTAAACAGAGGCATTTGCCATCTCGGATGGGGCTGCCTTTCTAAATCTGCGCCTGACTGCTGACCGAATGGAGTGAAGTGGTGCCAACTCAAAACTTGTACCGTTTTGCACCTTGTACGCAGCTCGATGAGGTGCAGGGCCATGGGGAATCAAGCGCCTCGATATTAGAAGTGCAGAACATGCTATATTTAGACAGACTCCTCTCTTACATCCGCTTTTAGTTGTCTTCAGTGGAGTTACTCCTGGTGGGCACCGAGATAATTGAAAGGCAAACCAGACTTCCTGTTCTGTCTATCAGCCAGCCAGATTTATATGGCCAGCAAGAAGCAGATGGTTCACTATTTCTATGCCCTTTAGTTTTATGACTGCAGGTTTGAGGGAGAGCCACTGGAGCAGATGCAAACTAGACTGATCAGCTGTGTCTGTCTCTCTCGTGATGTCAGATGGTCCTCTTTTACATTTCATGTATGCTCAGACTAAGCCAATCGTTATTGTTGTTGTTTTGTTTTCATCAGAAGCTAATGCTGTAAGATGACAGTGAGGTTTTTTTAACTGATTGTTTCACTCTGACTCTCTCCTTGCACTAACTATAGTAATATTTTTCTACCTGTGACTTAGAACAGGTATGCCTTGGGATTTAGAATATTTAAAAAAAAAACCTAACAATTTGTAGTGCAAAGCGTTGACCTATAAGCAAGGTGAAATTTCTTATCAATATTTGCTTTTGGGGCGAGGGGGAAGAGACATTTTTGGAGAAGCTTAAGGCATGACAGACTGCAGCTGTCATTTCAAGTAGACTCTAGAATACAAATCATTCAGAGTTCAGAATCATTCTGAGTAAAAAAGATTTAATCCCCTTTCAAATTCAGTTGAAATCCTTTATGTGCATAAATTGTTTAGGCAGTTATACTTGCTAAATACTGTGTAGTATAAAATTGGAATTGTATGAATATCTTATTGTGATACTTTTGTCATGCACTAAAAGGTTTGCAGTCTATGTAACGTAGAATGTTTATTCACTCAAAGAACTGTAAGGGTAATCATCAATCGATGATGAAATAATAATAAACACTACAGATGTGGTGATAATTTTCCAATTTCTTAGTTCTCTGATGGTTGTTGGTGTTTGTTTTTTGTTTTTTGTATGGGATAGTAATAGGTAAATAGTGCATGAGCCCCAAAAATGTAATTAGCATAGTATTTGGGGATCAGTCAAAGTCTCTTAGATGTAATCCATCTCTCAACGTACCTTTAAAGGCTTAAGTTCACAGTTTTCTAGATTGCAGTACATGTACTCATGCATAACATAGGTCTAGATAGACACACAGAGCAAAACTCCACTCTTATTAATACCCTGGTATTAGCCTACTGAAATTAATTGAGTTGGACAGGAAGAGAATATAACCACAGTCTTTGTGCATGTGTTCCTTTATGGCTTACGTAACGTATTTCTGCCAGTTTAGAAGTGCTCTCTGGTCTAAAAGACATCTAATGGGGAATACCAGTAAAAACTCCAGACTGATAGCAACTTTTAAGTATCAGTCCTGCGGTAGAATCTGTGCATGTATATTCTTTCCTGTGAGTACACAGACTCCTCCATGTAGGGTTGCCAGATGGTTTAACCAAAAATACCGACCCCCCCCCCCCAAAAAAGGGGGAAAAATTCTGTTGAGGGGGAGAAAGAGGGGGATACCAAAGTTGCTAAGAAAAAAAATGTGCTGTTCCTTTAAATGGCCCTGCGCTCCTTACTCCCCTGCCCTTGCCAGACACGGCAGGGGAAAATTTTCCCCATAGGGCTTCCGTCCGAGGAAAACAGGAAATACGGGACATTTTACACGTTTGGTATTTTCCGTTTTTTCCACCAGACAGGGGATGTGAATACCTGACACCTGGCAACCCTACCTCCATGTGGATCCAATTGCAGGATAGGCTCTTAAGTGCCAGTTATAAGTGTACTTACAAGCGATGGTGTGCCCACATACAGAAATACACAACGCGTAGCACTCCCTCAGTTATAGACATCCAACCTATCAACATCCATCCACACATGCAAAGAAAACCACACCTGCACCTCCGGCAGGGCCATCCGTAGCATTTCTGGGGCCCTACGTGGGACTATTAAACTGGTCCCCCTGTGCCCGATGGCAGGAAGGAGAGGGTGGAGGTCTGACTTTTTTTTAGAGATGTGATGTTTCTAATCTTCAGCAACACACAATGGAAATATTTTTAGAGTAAATTTTAAGCGAAGGTCCTGTGAACTAAGTCAGTACATTCAGAAACCGCCAGGCTATTCTGGGGTTGGCAAATGCCTGTTATATGGCTTCATTACTATTTGAAGGGCTCTTTCACAGTTCTGCTAATAGATTTGGCACAGGCTTTGTCACGTGTACGTTCACTAGCTCCTCTCTGGAGGAAGCAGAGCCACAGAGCAGGGACCGGAAGAGGGGTGGGTGGACATTAAGACCCAGCAGTGCCCCAGATTTTCAGGTACCCTCCGCAGCTGCGTGTTCTGTCTGGGGAAGGACGGCCCAGGCTTCAGGAGAGTAGACAAGAGGCTCAGGCGGTGGTGAGCAGAGCAAGCGCTGGCTGGAGGATTCTGGAGGAGCAAGGGACGGTTGCGCAGCCAGTGGCTGGATTCGCAAGGAAAAACACTGCTTCTCTCTAGGTGCTGGCTTCCCCCTGCCCCACTGGCATCCTCTGCCCTGTGCTCATACCACTTCCCATCTCCTGGTGAGTGGGGGGGGGGTGCCACCTTCAAGGCAGGGGGATTGGGTGACAAACACAGGTTGGGGCTGGCTGCAGGAGCCGGCGCAGAGCACGCGGGTGGGGGTGGCAGCCACGGGATGCCCAGAAATCCCTTTCAGAATCACCACCTACATCCTCCTCCTCCTCTAATTAAACCTGCCTTTCCTCCAGCACCAGCATTCAAAGTTAAATACAAAAACTATTTCTACTTTTTTTTTCATAGCAACACAGAGTATTTCAGCTCCATTATGCAGGGCTGGCCTTACCATGAGGCGAACTGGGGCGGCCGCCTCAGGTGCCAGACGGTGGGAGGCGCCACTGGGACCCAGAGGGTAGGAAATTGTCCGCTGCTGGTGCAGCGAGGGGAATGGGGGCGTCATTTGAGCTCCCCGCCTCCGGTGCCAAAATGTTGTGGGGCGGCCCTGCTCTTATGGGTTGAATAGGCTTTCGTTGCCTAGCCTGGGAATCCAATGACCATACGTAACATTGTTTCTATGGGAAAAGGCGTTCAGAGTTCCAAACAACCAACTTGCACATGAACTTTTGGAACACAACCCGTTGGTTAGGTTGGGGACTTCCTGCATCAAACGTACTGACTTCACTGGGACATAAGCTTGTGCTTAAATGCTGTCCAGAATCGGGCCCAACATGAGCACACGTGGCATGGGCTGATTGAACGTAAGAACGGCCGTACTGGGTCAGACCAAAGGTCCACCTAGCCTAGTATCCTGTCTGCCAACAGTGGCCAATACCAGATGCCCCAGGAAGGGAACACAACAGGTAATCCTCACTTGAGCCCTCTCTTGTTACCCGTTTTCGGACAAACAGAGGCTGGGGACACCATTCCTACCCATCCTGGCTAATAGCCATTGATGGACCTAACCTCCATGAATCTATCTAGCTCTTTTTTTTAAACAGGGTTTAAAAAAAAAAAGTCCTGGTCTTCACCACATCCTCTGGCAAGGAGTTCCACAGGTTGGCTGTGGGCTGAGTGAAGAAAAACTTCCTTTTGTTTGTTTTAAACCCACTACCTACTAATTTAATGTGGTGACCCCTAGTTCTTATATTGTGGGAATAAGTAAATTTTTCCCACAATATAAGAATAACTTTTCCTTCTTCATTTTTTCCACACCAGTCATGATTTTATGGACCTCTATCATATCCCCCCTTAGTCTCCTCTTTTCTAAGCTGAAAAATCCAAGTCTTTTTAATCTCTCTTCATATGGGACTCATTCCAGACCCCTAACCTTGGATTGGATCTAACTTCAGTACATTCAGAGGAAATCAGCCTTCCTTAAATGGGAAAAGTTTAAAAATCTCTTTTTTTTTAAAGAGGTAAAAATAAAGGCAGTTAAATATGTTAGAGAAGGCCAGCTATGAGAGTGTCAGAATTTTACTCTACATGCTGCATATACAACTTCAGAAGTACCTGGGCTTTTTCTGCAGTGTATATGTTGCTATTCTTTCTCTGTTCTCTGCAAACATAAATGCAATCCAACTAATACCCCTCCTATAAACGTCTCCCTTTTTAAAACACAGTATATGAGGTCCCCAAAATGTATGTAGGAATCTGACTTGATTTGAAGAGTAGCTTGTCTGGGTGGATCTCCGGCATGGTTTGTCAGTGGTGTTTATAGACCTGCGGTGCTACTTTGTGCTGTAGGTGGCCGGGTTTGGTGGCATGCTTTTTTTTTTGACTTGCTGGCCAAATTTTCGAAATGTGGGTGACTAAGCTGTGCTTACATACTGCATTGGGGGGCTCAAAAGACAAGAGAAAGCAAGGTAGGCAGCTCAATCCATATGAGGCCCTTAAGGGCTGGTCTGTTGCCTACATGATGCTGAAATAACTAAATAGGTTATATTCATCCCTTTTCTCTGTTCCGTGCAAGCCCATGCGCAGGGGCTCCAGGTCGGGGATAAAAGTGCCCTACTTTGGTTTTGCATAAGTTGTCTCCCCTCCTTTTTACTGGGGCCTGATTTTCAAAGGTGTTGTGCAGTTGCAGCTTCCACTGGTATCCTTCGGTAACCCAGAAGTGGCATTGCAGCTAGTGCCTTTTGTAATGCTGCCACCAGGTGGCGCTCCTTCGGTCCCAGGGGACGTTGGATGCTGCCTCCTGTTCCCGTTTATTTGTGTCGTGGCAGGATGTCTCTTTATTTTCCTCTTTCTGAAAACTCTGCATTGCAGACAGCTTCCTTGGTGTCCTTGGAGCCATGCCAGACCACGCCAGTGGAGGATCTGGCCCTGAAATGTCAAATTACACCAGCAAATTGAGTTTGGTGGTACTAGGCTCTGGCTACCGCTATCTGCTCCAGTGAATTGTGTTGTCAAAACGGTGGCAAATTCTGCCTATAAATAGGGATGTAGAAGACAGAAGGGAAAATTCTGGCCCCACTGAACTCAATGGCAAAGTTCCCATGGATGGGGAGGAGGCAGAATTTCGACCTATTCCTAGAGGCAGGGAGTAAAAGTGCAGTTGGTGACTGCTGGCTTTATTGAGGTGAAGGGTCCCAATCAAGGAGCCTAAAAGATTATGGTGAGAAATACGCAATCTCTGGAGCTCTGAATTAACGCCGGCTTTGTCGCACGTTTTAATTATGATCCTAATTCGTCTTGCTCTGCAATATTTCTGAAAGGAAAGATGGGTGAGGCAAGCAATCGGCTGCTCTGCAAAATGAGACGGCTTGTGCGCAACACGTTCCTCCGTAGGGGCTGGAGTCATGCCTCGTGAAGTAAGTGCCAATTCCTGAGCGCTAGGTGGGGAAGGTAGCCGGGAGAGAGGGGTGATTTCCAACACCTCTAGCTGCGAGTGAGAGTCCTTTGTGATGCACTGTGACATTCCTATTGTACATGCAGGATTTTGTCCTCGCGTTCATTTATGATTTGATTTCTAAAGAGACGAGGTACTGACTAGTCCGGTAGAAGAAAAGCCTCTTTCTCTGCCATGCCACAGAGGGATCAAAAATTGCATTATAGAAAAGAGACAACATGATTCTGCTTTTAAATTGGTTTTAAAGGCTGCATGCCAATAGGTGCATGGCGCCATGGCTAGTCAGCTGCTGTAACTTAATAGCACAGCTCTGATTCACCATCAGCTGATGGTTTGTGTTTAGTGCATTTTAATAATAAGTCATTCGTCTCTTACTTCTCATCAGTGGTCGCAGAGTGTTTTCTGTGTGCCCAGAAGCCCCCAGCCCTTACGCAGAGACTCCTCAGTCCAGTGGTGGGCAATCTGCAGCCAATCAGCGTTCGGCGTGTGGCCCACGAGACCTTTTGTTTACTGTTCCCCACGCACAGAGTGGCCAGGTTCCTCTGCTTTCTGTGCACGTGGCTTTTTCCCATGTGAAGCGAGGTGCAGGCTTATTGCTCACAACGTGGTCTGTGAGAGCCGGGCGCTCCCTCTGCATCCAATCACAGCGCTGCTACGGTGCAGCTGACATACCCTGCAAATTCTAGGTACCCAGGCGCAGTGAGCAAAGCTCTCCTATCCCAGGAGACCATCTTGCTTACGACAATCTTGCGGTCCGCTGAGATGGAGGGCCGCGCGTGCAGCCCGTTCACTAGCGTAGGTTGCTCATGGCTGCTTTTGTCCATGCTAGGGATGTAAGCGACTAGTCGATTACCCGATAAGCATATGCTTATCGGTTAGTCGAGTAGTGACTCAACTAGTCGCTCTCCCTATCAGAGAGAGGCAGCAAGGGGGGGGGGGAATAGGAGCTGATGCTGGGGGGGAGCCAACTTTAAAAGCCGGTTCCCCCCAAGCACCATCTCCGCAGGGGGACAGAGGAAGCAAAGGCGTAGCGGGGGGATCGGTGTGAGCTGGCTCTTAATACATTTAAAAGGCAGAGGTGCAGCAGAGTTAGCTTCTGGAGCCGGGAGCGAACTGCGCTGTGGCTGTGCAGTCCCGCCCCCCCATCGACTAGTCGATTAACTTATTAAACACAATTTTACATCCCTAGTTTATGCCATTCTGATAAGTAAATTTCTGACCCCCATCCTCTTCATTCCCTTGCTTGAGGTGCTCAGGTTTTTCCCTTTGGGATAGCTGGTGTGAAATTCGCAAGCTGTCAAAGGCCGGTAAAAGTAGATGGTGATTTTATTGCAACCAATGTCTAGCATCTAGTCTCAACCTCTGCAGTGGCTGATCTGGAGTTAGCTGCTGTGGATCTCCTTTCTTTCTAGACAACAGACCCTCTCCATTGCAGCCTGCATGAGGTTCCCAGAACTGGCTGGGCACAAAGGAAGACTATAGGCTTGATCTCCCATAAAGCTGTGTTAACAAGAGGCACTTCCTTCCTGAAGTCCTTAGGGAAATAGACCTCTCTCGGGCAGAACTCCTGAACTCGCGCTAGGGCTGTGTGCCTGTCCATGCTTGATTGAACCCACAGCGTGGACCTCTGCCACTTAGCTCCTCATGTGCATGATACAGGTGTGTGTGACTGCAGAGCCTGCTGGTGAAAGAACCAACTTCATGTTAAAAGTTACTTAGAAACAAGTAACTTTTAACAAGTTAAAAATTGCCTAGAAAAGTTCGATGCCTTCAAGTCACCAGGGCCTGATGAAATACATCTGAGAATACTCAAGGAGCTGATAGAGGAGGTATCTGAGCCTTTAGCTATCAGCTTTGAAAATCATGGCAGTCAGGAGAGATTCCAGAAGTCTGGAAAAGGGCAAATCTAATGCCCATCTATAAAAAGGGAACCAAGAACAACTCAGGAAACTACAGACCAGTCAGTTTAACGTCTGTGCAAATAATTAAGGAAATCATCTGCAAACACCTGGAAGATGATAAGGTGATAGGGAACAGCCAGCACGGATTTGTAAAGAACAAATTATGTCAAACCAATCTGATAGCTTTCTCTGATAGGATAATGAGCCTTGTGAATAAGGAGAAGTGGTGGACGTGTGATATATCTAGACTTTAGTAAAGCATTGATGTAGTCTCACATGACCTTCTTTTCAATAAACTAGGGAAATACAACTTAAGGCTACTATAAGGCGGGTGCATGAATGGCTGGATAATAGTTCTCAGAGTAGTTATTAATGGATCACAATCCTGTTGGAAAGGGATAACAAGTGGGGTTCCGGAGGGTCTTTTTTGGGACCAGTTCTGTTCAGTATCTTCATCAACGATTTAGATATTGGCATAAAGAGTACAATTATTAAGTTTCCAGATGATACCAAGCTGGGAGGGGTTGCAAGTGCTCTGGAACAACTAGAGAAATGGTCTGAGGTAAACAGGATGACGTTTAATAAGGACAAATGCAAAGTACTGCACATAGGAGGGAACAATCCGTTTCTCACACAGGCTATGTCTAGACTGCAAGCCTCTTTCAAACGCAGCTTTTTGAGGGCAGGGACTGGACTCAATGACCTCTCAAGGTCCCTTCCAGTCCTAGTGTTCTAGGATTGTGTGTGGCAAAACAGAGTTTTTGAATCAAGGCTGGCTCTCTAACCCACATGCTCTTGCTCAGGCAGGCATGATGTGGGAACCGCTCAATCAGTTCTAGGGCCTGTGTTTTGCAGGTCAGACTGTATTATAATGGACCATTTGGGCCTTGCAATCTATGACTCGCTTGCATCATTGGGTTTCTAGAATACACGGCCACCTTGACTTACGACCAAAGTGGTCGTATGTGGGCTCTGAGTTACAAAAGTGACCCGCGCTTACATTGCGACCGCGCTGTTTGTAACTCAATGGGTTCTGAGTTACGACCATTCCGAGTTACAGCCAAGCGTTTGGTCCGTAACGTGTTCGTAACTTGGGGACCGGCTGTAGTGATTCTGCCCGTCCTCTGAAAAATGTTCCTTACCAGCCTCTTGAATCCTCACTAGTGATGGGAGACCGTTTCAGATGGAAAGCCTGGTCCTGTTGCATTCAGTAGGAGAGTCGCCAATGATTTGACTAGGGTCAGGATTTCACCCAATTAGTTTTTGCTCTCCAAAGTGCATCTAGAAGCCTGGAGTTGTATTCCATTTATCCCAAGCTTTCTTCTGCCCTCAGGTCACGTGTTCTGTCAGTCCCGCAACGCGCCCTGTGACCTTCCTTCTCCGCAGTCCTCGCGACTCCATCACACCAACAGTTCTTTGACCTCCTTCCTCTCCTAACTTGTTGTGCTTTTTATGTGTAGGGTTGGTGTGTCAGCCTTGGCAGGCGATTACTTTCCCCCCAGTGTTTGATATTGTTTCCAGGCGGTGAGTTACTCTGGTGTACGCTTACGTTCTTCTTCCTGGCCAGGTGGTCCGACCTAGCAGGACCCAATGCAGCTCTTTCATGCAGAAGAGCCTAGAAACAGATACCTCTTCTGTAAAATGGAAATGAGCATCCTCTCTGCTTCCTTGGTAACTCTTACTGAGCCAACTCTTTCAAATTATGTGACGCTCTGGAGTAGGGCACGACCTTATTGGTTACCATAAGTTACATGCCAGCTCCTGGCCTGACGTCTGGGGAGCTGGCTGCCCCCCCCCCCCATGATACTGGCTATGTATTAGAGGCAGAAACTCAGGGCAGCAGCCAGCTCCCCTGGAGTGGAGTAGCAGGGCGGGAGCGGTGTGTACTGGGAGCTGGCTTAAAAGCTGGCTCCGGGTGTGCACCTGCTCTTGGGGAGCTGGCTACTGCTCTGCGCTGCGGGCTCTGGCTCATAAAGCTTATTACTGCAGACTCCGCAGTGCCACTGACTTCCCTGGAGCTGGGTTAGCAGCTGGGAGCTGGCTTCTGGGTCACACTGGCTGCCGGCCCTGCTCCCAGGGAGCTGGAAGTGCTGCAGGCTCTGGGGATTAGCAGCCTGGGAGAAATGGCAGTTTTGCAGATCTTCAAAACACAGATTTATACTGCTGAGGTGGTGTGTAAGAACCATACTGATCCATAAGCATGGCTTGTTCTTAGCCTCCTGACGTGTAGCAATAGTTTGCTAAACAAAGAAGGGGCTTTGTTTTTCTTATTGTTACATTAAGTTCTGGCAAGAATGTTACATCTGCCAGGCATGCTGACTGCTTGTGTGGATGTAAACATAACTGCACGTGGCTCATGGTTTCACGTGATGATGCATCGATGACAAGCTCTAGAATAGAGGGATGCTGTCTGTTAGTTCAGGTTGACCGTCCTTTTAAAACGCCTAGCTTTCTATGGCACTTCAGTGTAGAAATGGGGAAACACGCATCAGGTAGAATATAAAGGAACGCTTGCTGTTGCTCCCACAGCAGCAAGCAGGGCTGGTCCTAACCAATTGGCAGCTCTGAGGCCAAGCAAAAGAAAAAAACCAACCAACCGCTGGTGAAAATTTGTCAAGCAAAAAAAGAAAGTCGGGCTGAAATGTGGGCGCCGAAGACAGGCTCTGGCAGCAAGCAAATGCGGTTCCCACACATGCAGTCTGCCAGTCCGGTTGTGTGTGAATAGGGATAAAGCAAGAGGTCAGAGGTCCCAGCTGTCTGAGATTTGGTGAAAGGGGATTGGTTATCTGCGCTGAGCGAGCCGGAGCACTGGAGAAATGGAGCTAGCGCGAAGGACTGAGTCAGTATCTGGTACTGAAAGTTTTCGGTGCCGCAGACTTGTATACAGGAGAGAGGTTTTTTTCTCCTAGAGTTGAATCAAGTTCTTGACCAGCACTCGAAATGTTGATAAACAAGCCCCGGTAGTTCCACTTGGAACAAGCTTACCAACTTCTTGCCATTTAACCAGGAAAGCTCAAGAGGCAAAGCAACCCTGAAAGCTGCCCAGATTTCTGCTTGGAGACTCAGTGTGGTTTTGTTTTTATACTGGGGACTGAAAGCTGCCAGGAAGAGAGGCATTATTTTCATCCTGCCTCAGAAATAGCATCTCTAATTGCCTTCCCCCCTCCTTCTTAGAGAAGTATCCATTGATTTTTTTTTTTTTTTTTTTTTGATAATATCTCCTTAGGTTTGCACAATTAGGGAGCTATGAAAAAGTTACAAAAAGGCCGAGTCACCAGGAGAGGATTTCAAAGCGTTTGCAAGCTACTTCTCTATCCCAGGGGTTTTCAAACAACGGGTCACGACCCAGGACTGGGGGGTGAAATGTCGAATGTTGGGTCTCGTTGCTGCGGGAGGATCAGGTGAGTGGTGGGCGGGGCTAAGGCAGCTCCCTGCCTGTCCTGGCACCACAGACTGCGCTACACCCCAGAAGCGGCCGGCAGCAGGCCTGGCTCCTAGGCGTGTGTGAGGGGAGCGCATAGAGCTCCACACACTGCCCCTGCCCTGAACACTGGCTCCGCACTCCCATTGGCTGGGAACCTGCTTGCTGACTGCTTCTGGGCACAGCATAGCCAGGAGAGGCAGGAAGCTGCCTCCCGCCCTTGCCCCCCACCCCCTGCTACACCGCTGACTGGGAACTGCTCAAGGTAACCCCGCCTGCCCCCCAGACCCAGAACCCCCTCCTGCACCCCAAAACTCTCATCCGCAGCCCCACCCTGGAGCCTATGCCCTCGTCACAGTATGTTGGGTTGTGGCATCAGCAATTTTCTTCAACTCGGCCACAAGCAGAGAAAAAAAGTTTGAAAACCGCCTCTGTATCCCTTTTCCCTGGAGGGGAGGGACTCCGAGCGGAGAGGGAGACCTTTCATCCCGTGCGGAATCGTACAGATGGTTACGACTGGACGTTCCAGGATTCCAAGTCTGCGGTACACGTACTCTCTAGGAGCCTCTTCCCTTGTCTGCTTTGGAAATCCAGGGGTGTGTCTGAAGCAGGTTGGCACCAGTTGAGTGAGGAGGAATGTTGGTGCGTAATGTTGCTTCGTAGGTCCAAGCGGAGCTGGGACATCACTTTGGGCCAGATTCTCAGCCTGTGTGAAGTCCACTCTCTCGCCTCTCTGGAGCCAGAGTGCCAAGTTCTCTGGTGATCCGCTGCTGGGCTAGCCCATAGAGCAGGACTGGGGAACCTTTTTTGGGTCAGGGGCTGCTGACCCATGGAAAAATCAGCCAGGCCCAGGCTAGTAGATTTTGCATGCTCCAGCCCCATGGGGGGAACAGCGGAAGAGCTCGAGCGCCAGGCTCCCCAGTGCTGAGGGGGAGCCCTGAGCCTCGGGGGCCGGATCCAGGCAAGCCTTAGGTTCCCCACGCCCATCCTATAGGATCATTCCATCTGGCAGAAGGTAGAGCAACCACAGGGCTACTTTAGTATGTGCGGGGGAAGGCGGCGGTTCCTCCTTCACTCCGCCCATGATGAGGAGAGCTGGAAAGGTGCCTTATAGCCACATTTGCCTCCTTTCCTTCACTAGCTTGTGTTGAGTAGGATTCACCACTTGATGGTTAATGGGTTCCAGACCCTTCAGCAACTCTGCTTCTTGTTGGGCTCTTTGCTGTACAGAACCCTAACGAGCCAATCCTTATTTATAGTAAATCTGGGCATCTCCCTGTGCATTTCTCAGGAACATGTTTCACTTCCTCCTTAATCCGTGTCTGTGCAGGATACGTATCCTCTTATTATGGTTAATTACTACTGTGTGGATGAGTGCTGTATTGTAGCCCATCCTGCCAGTGGCTTTTATAGAAATAGGGAGTGTTTGTTTCCCAGCCCTCCAAGCATGTCAGAGTGCTGTGCAGACGTTAATAATCTAGTTTTCCCAGAATCCTCTGAGGGTAAGGAAATGTTGCTGGCTCCCTTTTCTTAGACGGTGTGGATGTAAACGTAACTTCATGACTGGAGGCATAGGAAGGTTACCGGTTACTTGCCCAACTGGGATGGTTTGTACAACCTTGCGGGAGAAGGGCGTAAAGTTGATGCTTTTTGGAACCGGAGAAATTACAGAACCAAACTCCATTTGTTTTCAAACCTGTCATTCTTGGATGACGTTTGCTAGGTGGGTTGTTTCCGTAGTAAAGATCTTTGCCTGTAGTTCCTTTGTGTGGGAGCCATGTTCAATGACTCAACCTATACCTTTTTCCTTTAGGTCCTAGTCTACACGAGGTCTTCATTTCGAAATAACCCCCCGTAGGGTGAATTAATAAGCAGAGCGTCCATACTACCAAGCCCATTATTTCAAAATAACAGGCTGTTCATTTCAAAATTTATACTCCTGCTTTTCTTGAGGAATAATGCTCATTTGAAATCGTTATTTCGAAATAGTGGTTGTGTGGATGCTCCGGTGCTGTTACTTTGAAATGACCCTCCAGAGGAATTCGAGCTAATTACACCCCAGTGCTTCCTGGGGCTCTAAGTCAAGATAGTGCATCCACATTAATGGAGCCTGCCTCGGACTCATTTCAAGGCTTCCTCGTAGTGTGGACATGCTATTTTGATGTTATTTAGGGAGTTACTAAACCCATTTTATTTCCTCGCTAGGCCCTGCTCTGCCACTGAAAGCTAAGGCTTTATTGATTTCAGTAGCCTCCATAGCTGCTATTGAAATCGCTGGAGGGTCTGGGTTATGAAAGGCAGGACTGGGGGCTCAGCTGCTCATTATGACAGCAATATGGGGAAGGCTAAGTATGTTTGGGGGTGCAGAGCAGAGCCATCAACAGTATTTGGTGATGGGAAATGGGTCAGGACATATAGTGAAGGGAGCAACTTCAGACAAGGTATCTAGCTGCTTTCAGGAGTAAAATTCTCCTTAAGGTGTATGTGGAGTCTAAATCGGGAAATGAACCCTTCTTTATCGTGGTAGTAATAATATACCTAGCACTTGTATTGTGCACATGCTCTGAAGTGCTCAAAGCACCATTAGACAGTCACACTTCAAGGACAATCATACAGAGCTCTTACATTGGGCTTTTCAGCTGTAAAGGCTCCTCAGTTTACAGACAAGGAAACTGAGGAACGGAGAGGTGAAGTCACTTGCCCAAAGTTACCCAGTCAGCCATTGGCAGAGGTAGGATGTATAACAGAGGTAGGCAATACCACAATGGGACCAGCGATCGTTGGCTACAGATCACCCATTTCCAGCCAATGGGAGCAGCGGGAAGTGTTGTAGACGAGGACACCGCTTCCTGCAATTCCCATTGGCCAGGAATGGCTTAACCAAGTAAAAGAAGCAGAGAAAGGTGAAAAGGCATTGATTAAAAAGTGGAAGTTAAATCCTAGTGAGGAAAATAGATGGGAGCATAAACTCGGTCGAAGGAAGTGTAAAAATATAAGGAAAGCCAAAAGGGATTTTTGAATAACAGCTAGTCAAAAACTCAAAAAGTAATAGCTAATTTTTAAAGGTATGCCAGAAGCAGGAAGCCTGCTAAAGAACCAGGGAGGCCATTGGACCATTAAGCTGCTAAGGAGCATTCAGGGATAATAAGGCCATTGTAGAGAGTCTAAATGAATACTTTGCATTGGTCTTCATGGCTGCGGATATAAGGGAGATTCCCAAACCTGAGCCATTCTTTTTAGGTGCAAAATTGTCCCAGATCAAGGTGTCCTTATCAATTTGTTCCAAAACCTCCTGTAAACTAGCACCTGATGGCACTTACCCAAGGGTTCTGAAAGACCTCAGATGTGAAATCATAGGACTACTAACTGTGGTTTGGAACCTAGCCTTTAAATCAGCGTCTATACCTAATGGCTGGAAGATAACTAATGTGATGCCAATATTTAAAAAGGGCTCTAGAGGTGATCCTGGCAATTACAGACCAGTAAGTCTAACATCAATACCGGGCAAATTAGTTGAAACTGTAGTAAAGAACAGAACTGTCAGACATATAGATAAACATAATTTGTTAAGGAAAAGCCAACATGGTTTCTGTAAAGGGAAATCCTGCCTTACTAATCTGCTAGAGTTCTTTGAGGGGGTCAACAAGCATGTGGACAAGGGGGATCCAGTGGTTCTAGTGTACTTAGATTTCCAGAAAGCCTTTGACAAGGTCCCTCACCAAAGGCTCTTAAGCAAATTACGTTATTGGATAAGAGGGAAGGTTCTCTCATGGATTGAGAACTGGTTAAAAGACAGAAAACAAAGGGTAGGAATGAATGGTCAGTTTTCTGAGTGGAGAGAGGTAACTAGTGGTGTCCCCCAAGGTCTGTCCTGGGACCCATCCTGTTCAACCTATTTCTAAATGATCTAGAGAAAGGGGTAAACACTGATGTGACACAATTCGTAGATGACACCAAACTGCTCAAGATAGTGAAGACCAAGGCAGGCTGTGAAGAGCATCAAAAGGATCTCGCACAGCTGGGTGACTGGGCAACAAAATGGCAAATGAATTTTCATGTTGACAAATGTGAAGTAATGCACATTGGAAAAAATAATCCCAACTAGATGTACAAAATTAGCTACAAGTTGGCCCTCCCTGCTCCGGCACCCTGGGGACCTGCCCGATCCCAAGCAAGGGGATTTGCTGGACCAGGGGAGGTCTCTCCCCTCATGGCCTGTTCTGCACCTGGGCTCTCTTGACTGCCACTGGAATGCCACAGCTGGAGCTCTACCACCCAGGCCGGCGCGCTGCAGCCGCCTAGTTCTGCAGCAGGGGCTGGGACTGGAGTATCCTGGCTGCTGCTACAGCTAAAGTTCCCTGGCTGCTGAGGCCAGAACAGGGCCAGGGCTGAAACTCCATCCTCAGGTGAGGAGCTCCTGGGGCTAGAACTCCCTGCCCCGCAGCATGCCTCCCTCCCCTAACATGGGGATCCTGGCTGAGTTGCTGCCTCCCCCTGCCGCTGTGCTCCTGCCACGCTGCCAGACCTCCCTGTTCCTGGGCTCTGTGGTCCAGGAAGATTCATGGTCCTGCTGGACAGTGAATGTCACCGGACCTGAGTCACAGTTTAGGGAGGTACAACCTGTACTGCCACTCCAGAGAGATCTGGGAGTCACTGTGGATAGTTCTGTGAAAACATCCATGCAGTGTGCAGCGGCAGCGGTCAAAAAAGCAAACAGGATGTTAGGAATCATTAAAGGGATAGAGAATAAGACAGAGAATATCTTAGTGCCTCTGTATAAATCCATGGTTCGCCCATGTCTTGAATATCACATACAGAAGACGTCCCCGCATCTCAAAAAATATGTATTGGAAAAAGTTCAGAAAAGGGGAACAAAAATGATTAGGATTTTGGAATAGCTGCCATATGAGGAGAGATTAAAGAGATTGGGACATTTCAGTTTAGAAAAGAGGAGACTAATGGGGGGAATATGACAAAGGTCTATAAAATCATGAGTGGAGTGGAGAAAATAAATAAGGAAAAGTTATTTACTTGTTCCCATAACACAAGAACTAGGGATCACCAACTGAAATTAATAGGTAGCAGGTTTAAAACAAACACAAGGATGTATTTCTTCATGCAGTGCAGAGTCAACCTATGGAACTCCTTGCCAGAGGACCAGGACTTTAAAAATAATTAGATACATTCATGGAGGAAAAGTCCATCAATGCTTATTAGTCAGGGTGGGTAGGAATGGTGTCCCTAGCCTCTGTTTGTCAGAGACTAGGAATGGATGACCAGAGCCAGATCACTTGATACCTGTTCTGTTCATTGCCTCTGGGACACCTGGCATTGTCCACTGTCACAAGATAAATGGGCTAGATGGACCTTTGGTCTGACCTAGTATGGCCATTCTTATCTATCCCACCTCAGGATCTTCTTACGTGGCTTCCCTCATTTAATATGAGTTTGAAAGTTCATGAGTCTATTTGGCCTGTAAGTCAGATAACCACTTGTGTTTTTAATAACAATGCTTCCTGCACTAGCTAGTTTACCAAAAGAATGTTTTTTTAATGTATAATGAACTTTTCCTTTCACCTAGTCAAATATTTTGCTTGTGACAGTAATTAAAACCAAGAATCTACCCTGTTTATCCCATTGAGATGCTGTGCATTGTTGTTGGGATTATTTTAAAATAAGGCAGAGTTCCATTTTTATTTTTTGTGATGGAATTATTGCACAAATCTTTTCTCCTGTGGCTGGTGTTTCTCAATGAGCAATATGCGATTTTTTCCTGTGTGTGCGTGTGTTCAGCTTAATTTGACACACTGATATTAGTTAAATTACTTGTGAAGGATCCTGTTTTATTTTCTGTCTTGCTGTCAAAATACATTTTGACATCAAACCTCTTAAGCGACATGATTAGTAAAGTATTTTTCACTATAAAGCAAGCCCGTTATTTTGTTCCTTATGTCGTGTGCTGCATCTAAATTAGACTGAAAATAGTTTTGTGATTTTCCCCCCCCTCCCCCCCCGAGCTTCAAATTTGACTAGGGTCACCTTACGGAAAGGAAACGATCAGGTTTTTTATGCTGTATTATAAAATCAAATGGATTTGCTTCATAATGCTTTGGCAGAAGAATTCATCTTCCAAGTGTACTAGATTTGGTTTTTTGTTTTGTTTTTAAATACTGCATCGAGAAACTTAATAGAACTGGGTAGGAGCCCAGAGGTCAAAGTTCAACTAAGCCCCTCCTTCACTGGGAATAGCTAGGATTCCATGGCAAAGGGAAGAGCGCACAGGTTGTTTGGGCTTGGAAGGATTCGATTTGTCAGTAGGTATCTGTGAATGTTGATTTCACCATAAACACTCAAACAGGTGAAAAATATTCTCTTTTAATAGAAGTTGACAGGTAGGCAGTCAGAAGAATGATGCTGGAGAGCATATTGAAGTCAAAATCCAATGATTTTGACTGAGACTTGTTACAAATCAGTCAGGTATGATTTTTTTTATTATTATTATTTAGGGATATTAACTTTGTGAACTCAGCTCTATCGTGACAATCTGTGTCGAGTTATGAAGCTTTACCTTTTTAATCTCAGCATCTACTAACGTTACATAATGATCTGATTCCCTCCTCCCATAATTTCGTGCAACTGTGGACATTTAAATAACACTGATACGTGTCAACATTCCATATTAACAGCAATTCCGTTCTGCCACGCCTCCGTAGATTGTCTCCATAAACATGCAGGTGTCGCAAATCTCGTGGGCCCAATCCTGCTCCCAGGGAAATCCATGCCGAAGCTTCCATTGACCTGAGTGGGAACAGGATTGGCCTTTTGAAATGATAGCCAGTGGCATGATGGGGGAGGATGTGCCCAGAGTCTCAACCCTTGATCTAAAGCCGTCCTGTAAACAAGAAAAAGATGGTTTAATGTAGGCTCCTGGAAACGCGTTGAGGCACCTGTGTCAAGTGGCGTGCGTACCCAGCTGCTCCTGTGAATTTAGGAATTTAATGGTCCGCTTCTGTTTTCAAGAATCTCTGCCTGTGTTTCACGTTCTTTGGCACAGGTTGGACCTCCCTGGTCTGGCACCCTCAGGACCTGACTGGTCCCAGATGAGGGATTTTTTTCAGATCAGAGGAGGTCATTTTTTACTCCCCTCCCCTCCCCCGATGCTGCCAGCTCCATCTATGCCACCAAACCCATCCCCAAGACAGCCCTGCTGGACAGTCCTGCTGGTCCACACATCGGGCTTCCCTCCTCCTCTCCCCCCCGCCCCCCCCCCCCGGCAGCCCTGCTGGACTACAGATGTTTCTGGACCAGAGAGTCCTGGTTGAGAGAGTTGAAACCTGTATTTAATTTGTGGCTATTTTTCTATAGGTCTGTGTCCCATTGAAAATCTTCCTTTTACATGAAGGCTGTGTCTAGACTGGCATGATTTTCCGGAAATGCTTTTAACGGAAAAGTTTTCTGTTAAAAGCATTTGCAGAACAGAGCGTCTAGATTGGCACGACGCTTTTCCACAAAAGCACTTTTTGCGGAAAAGCGTCCGTGGCCAATCTAGACGCGCTTATCTGCAAAAAAGCCCCGATCGCCATTTTCGCGATTGGGGCTTTTTTACGCAAAACAAATCTGAGCTGTCGACACTTGCCCTTTTGCGCAAAAGGGACTTTTGCCCAAACGGGAGCAGCATAGTATTTCCGCAAAAAGCACTGATTTCTTACAGTAGGAAGTCAGTGCTTTTGCGGAAATTCAAGCGGCCAGTGAAGACAGCTGACAAGTTTTTCTGGAAAAGCGGCTGATTTTCTGGAAAAACTGGCCAGTCTAGACACAGCCGAAGTGTTTTCTCCTTACTTATTTATTCATGACTCATTAGAATGATACATCCTGAAATGCGAGTCATTTTGTGTCCTCTCTTGAGTGTGCCTATGGCAAACAAAAGTGAAGAGAGTGGGGTTAATGGAAAATAAATATTCCTAAAATAATTGCTTTTACTTGTCCTCATTTAAAAAAACCCCACCCATTACAGGAAAGAGTTCATTCTTCCAGTATCTAGCTTACTTGCTTTTTCCCTTAACAAAGATGATATCACTAATACAGATGATTGCTCAGCTGACTAAAACAATCAACTTTGTGGCATGACTTCATTTTAGATGTATTGCTGCAAAAACTTAAGAGACACGGTGTTTTATTTCAATTCAGTTTTCATAGCTATCAAGTTGCTTTATCAAGTAACTGCTTTGGCTAGCATGCTGGGAAATGTAAGATTAAGTTATTTTAATAGTAGCCATACCCACAGTAAGAACACATTGGCTTTTCTGGCACAAAATATAGCCAGGGAGTTTTATTTAGGCTTTTTGGGATTGCTTGGTTCTTTTGCTCTCTTCCACAGAGAATGAACTGCTTTTCTCAGAATGTTCTTTTGTTTCCTTCATCAAAGATGAAGGACCAATTTACTACATTTCAGAACCCAGCTTTATAGTTCATGTGGCCAATTTCAGTAGAAGCTAGTGCAGGGGTCTGCAACCTAGCTCTCGAGCCAAATCTGGCTTCGGATGGAACCAAATACAGCTCTTTTGCCATTCCCAAAATACATGCAACTTTTAAAATGAAAATGAAAACTTAATTAAAAGTTTTAAAACCACATAATTACTCGTGTCGCTTGAATGTGCGCAGGAAGCTGGATTTGGCCGGTTATGATATAAACATCAAAGAAACGTGCGAAAAGATGCAGAAGTCTCACTAAATAAAGTCTGTGAGGCCAAAGTTTCATTTATGCTATTATTAATCATCATGTTAATTATCAATAATAAGTTGTGTGTTTTCACTCATGCCAATGGGTGTTCTTAGATGGCTCTTTGTTGACCACTTGTTCTGAATTTTGATGTAGTTTGGATCTTTGGTTTGAAGAAGTTGCCGACCCCTGAGCTAGTGTGTGAACTGTTTCAGTGAGCCCACCCGACGCAGAGCCCCACTGATTTAAACAGGGGTGTGAACCCTACTAAGGACTGGAGTCTTAGTTTTGTACCATTTTCAGTTTGGACAATGAGTACCTCAGGGCTTGCGGTGTTGTAGGTTTGTTGGTCCTAGGCGATAAGGGTGACTGAGATAATGTCTTTTATTGGACCAACTTCTGTTGGCGAAGGAGACAAGCTTTCAAGCTACACAGATCCCTTCTTCAGGTCAACCTAATTCTGGTCTGACAACGTGCTCTATCAACAATTCAGGATTGAATTTTTTTTTTTCCCCTTTCAAATAGCTGGGGATGCATGAACATCCATCTAGGAAAATCAGCGACTGTATAGATGATTAGAAATGCAATGCTACCATCTGCACACCTCCCAAAATGTTCTGAGGTCTGGAACGTTTGAATGACGACAGCAATCGCTGTCGGTACGCCGAGTTTGTATTTAGTTCTCTGTGTAGCAATCCTTCTAATCTAGGATTATATCCAGTTGTTTCCTTCATGCATTATGTAGAGTCTGATAAGAGCAGCAGCTGGAGGGGGAGAAAATGGCCCGAGTACAGAGGCAGAAAGCACCGAATGTCTGTTGCTGTGAGGAATGTGAACCTGAACTCCAGTAAAAATCCATGCAGGTCCACCGGCTGACAGGATGTCTCTGATAGACGGAGACCCCAGGAAGGCAACCGGTTGCAAATGAAATGGTAATTGCTTCCCCTCTCTGAATGAAATCTTCTCTGAGGCGATTATACAGATTAAAGTGTTCCACTGAAAGGCAGCAGAATAAATCTAGTCTGTGCGTCTCACCGAAACCGCTGCAGAACAAGGACCGTCTACCAGCGGTGCGATTAATTCTAAGGCAACCCCCCTCAAAAGTTCTAATTCCCACGGCAACCTACCGCTCCCACATTTTGCAGAACCTGCAAACACGCAGCCCTCTGTCATGGTGCGATTTCTGGCCTCCTTAGCTGCGTTGGACTCGTCCTCTGGGCTTGCGTGGGGGTGGGGCACCGCGCAATGAGGTCAGTGGCCGTGTAAGCACGGATTGGCGCACTGGGCCCTCAAGCATGTCGAAATCCTCCCGTGGAGATGCTTCGTGAATGCTGAGGCTAGTCAAGCGGGTTAATAGTCTCATTCATGCTGCAGCTCTTAAAAACAAGTTTCCAGCTGTGTCACTGTGACCTATTTGAAGCTCGCTAGTAGGGTACGGTGGGAGACTTGTCTGGAGCAGGGCTTTCGGGGTGCTCGCTGTAGACAGAGTCCTTGGCTCTCCCAGGTAATCTCCTAGTAGGCAGGATAATGTCAGCCCGGCGTCCTTGCTGAGTGGCTGCCTGTGTTCCGGTCATGCCCCTTTGGTCGCAAGTGTCTCAGAGCCGTCACTGCCCTCCTGGGGCGCTGGGACAGCCCTTCGCAGGTGCAACAGCGAATGCCTCGGCAGTCATGGGAGGCCGACTCTGCCCAAGTTTTCAAGCCATGCACAATGCATTGGAACGGGCACTCAAGGACCGCAGCAGCGTGCGTGACCCCCTTCTTGAAAACGGTTTGATTTGCCAGGGCCGTGCGGTGTAAACAGTGTTCCGTTAAACCGCTTCCCGAACGGAAAGAGGAGGCGTTTTGTGACTGAGGGGCAGCCTCGGATGTGCAGGGGGAGGAAGAACACACACCCCCCCCCATTTTCTTTGCTTATCGCAGTACGCATTTTAATTCCCTGGAATTGTTAGCATATGGTGTAATCACGGCCGTATCTAACAACTGAGCACTGTGTGTGTGGTAATCACATCACCCACATTCAAAATCCCTGACAAATGGGAGTGAGAAATAAGACCCCTCTGTAGCTCCCACGCCTCCAGCTAGATCCTTTCAAGAGAAAAGAAGATCAATGTGGGGAGAAAAGAAGGCCCAGTGAGCGGGTAGCAAGAGAGAAAGCTGTGTACGTGGGCAGGCGCCACCTCGCTGAATACCATACGGCCTGGCAGTAGGCAGAGCTCGGTTTCACCTGTGCTCTGCTCATTAAGGGTCACTCACTGATCCAAAGCCCCTTGAAGCTGCTGTCCTAACCCTTCCTCCTCGCCGCTTCCTTACTGGCGCACCGAGAGCCGGCCCTGCCCCGCCCAAACGCAGACTCTTCATTTGTGAGAGCGTGGCAAGGAAGTGGCTGGTGTACGTGTCCCTCTCTCAGGCCTACCCCTGTCGGGTCTTGTCACAGTCTGGCCCTGATGATACAGGTGAGGTTGGAAGCTTTGTACAGCACCTAGCGCAACTCCTAGGTCTCATGGGGCCGGTGCTCTTTATGGCAAGTTAGCGCCAGTCTGCCTGTAACATGGTCTGACTCACCCGCATGGCGCCTCCTGCTGGCCACCCTGGGAATGAGCTCTGCTCCGCACCGGAGCTCCACCCTCCCGCAGGTGTCTCGCCAGCTGTTCCCTGCTTTCTGTGACAAGCTCCTCCAGCTTGTGTTAGGAATCGGGTCCTGCCCCCGGACCATGGCACCCTTCCCCCCAGGTACTGCCCCAGAGCGATGCCCTAACACTCTGGGGTCCTCCCCTGAGAGCCCCCTATACCCACTGTGGCTCAGTGACCCACGGCCTGTTGTCATCTGGCCCCGGCCCTAGGGGCAAAGTGCCGTCTGACATGGCCGCTCATCACAGGCAGGTGGGTGGGGACCTGCTGCTGTCTCCTGCCCTGGCTGCCTCCTGGCAGCCCTAGCGCCCCTGTCTCTGGGCCTCAACCCAGTGCTACTCAAGCTCCTCTGGCTCACCCTGCCTTTCCCTAGCCCTGCCCTGTCCATGGTACCCTGGCTCTCTCCAGGGCTAGAGCAAGTGTGTGCTCAGCCTGGCCAGCCATCTCTTTTATACAGCCCCCCTGGGCTCTGATTGGCTGCCACAAGGCCTCTTGTGATTGGCCCCTCCCCACAGCCCTCTCTCCTGACTGTTTTAACCCTTTTTACACCTGGTGTGGGGTGACTGCCTTGCTACATTGAACTATGAGACTCCAGCTGGGGGCAATGGCTGCCCCAGGGGCTGACTAGCACCTAGCGCTAATAAAGGTTACCCAAGCTCAGGGAGAGGGGAGTGCCAAAGGGAGAGGTGCTCCCAGGAGGCCTGAGTCAGAGCTGAGCTTGGGGTCTTGCTGGGGAGCTCTCTCGCTGCTCAGAACCGGTGCATCTCCGTGCTGCGTGCCCACAGGGCTCCCTTCGCTGCCCCCCCCCCCCACAGAACAGCCCTCCCAGCTCTCATTGGTGGCATGAACGTGCAGGCTGGCCCCAGCAGTCAGCTGCTTTGAGAGGCAAGGAGCCGCCTCAGGTAAGTGCCCCCCGACCAGCGACTCGCCCCACTTCCTCCCTACCCACCAGCTCCCTGCCCCAGGTCACAACCCAGACCCTCGGCATCCTCTCCTGCACCCCTGCCCCAGGTCGGAATCTTCTCAGTCACCCAACCCCTGTCCTAGACCCTGCGCGCCTCCTTCCTGCACCTCAAGCCCCCATCTCCCCCAAATCCGTTCTCAGATCCCACATCCGCTCCTGCGCCCCAGCCCTTCCTGCACCCAACCTCCATCCCAGACCCGTCCAGAGAAAAGTGCAGCCAGACCACTTGCCAGACTCTTGGAATATCTTCCCCCTCCACCATCCCCCCGTCAAAAATTATTGCCCACCTCTGTTGTAGTGAGGGAGTCTCCTAGACTGAGGCCTGGACTTAGGCATCCAAAAGGACCTGGTCTCGGACAGGCCTCTCCCTCACACTGTCTGGAACTCAGCCTGGCAAGGGTCGCCTGGTGTCCCTGGAAAAGAGTTGCGATGGGCAGACCCATCAATGTGGACAGGGGAAGAGGCCTATGCCAGGGCAGAGACAGGAGATGAGGGGCACCAGGGGAAGAGCAGGCATAGAAGCAAGCGCAGGACTCCGTTCAGGCGTGGAGGGACTCAATGCCCCAGCTCAGACCTCGGGGTGGGCGTTTTGTGTGCGTTTTGCACTGATTTCTCCTTTAATAAGGATGATCCTCCACCAGGGGGTGTATCTTGGGTGCCCAGACTTTTTGACAGCCTGGGCGAGGGGAAACTAATTAAACTTTGTAAGGCAAAGAACCCTTCCCCGGTGCTGCATTTTGGGTAGATCAGATGGTTTGCAAAGGCACAACTGCGTGTTTTTAACAGCGCTCTGGACTATGAAAACGATGCTAATAATGCCGAATGTCAGGACCCCATCATGATCACACCCTCTTCTCTCCCCCTCCCCAATCGATTTTTATTGGCTAAGTAACTGAGAGGAAGAATTTAGCCATTCCTCGCTTTTCATGGTTGGTGCTTCAGACATCATTTTTGATTTGGTAGATGAAAGATGGTCTTAGCATCGGTGCTGAGATAATTTTAGTAAATGTTAGGGCCAGAGTCCTAGGATAAAATGATCCAAGGGGCAGTACGAGTGAAAAATGGCAAGGGCTAGGGTTTTGCTCCGCTTGTGGTGTTTAAACTTATCTTGTTTATGGCATAAACATCTTGGCTGTGTCTAGGCTAGCAAGTTTTTCCGCAAAAGCAGCTGCTTTTGTGGAAAAACTTACCAGCTGTCTACACTGGCCGCTTGAATTTCTGCAAGAACACGGACGATCTCATGTAAGAAATCAGTGCTTCTTGCGGAAATACTATGCTGCTCCCGTTCGGGCAAAAGTCCTTTTGCGCAAAGCTTTTGCGCAAAAGGGCAAGTGTAGACAGCTCAGATTTGTTTTGCGCAAAAAAAGCCCTGATCGCGAAAATGGCACGGACGCTTTTCTGCAAAAAGTGCTTTAGCGGAAAAGCGTCCATGCCAATCTAGATGCTCTTTTCCGCAAAGGCTTTTAACGGAAAACTTTTCCGTTAAAAGCATTTGTGGAAAATCATGCCAGGCTAGACGTAGCCCTTTTTATTAAACAGCTTTGCATGTTGCTCCTACCACAATCTTGCAGCTCCCATTGGCTTAGTTTGCGACCAATGGGAACGGCTTGGGCTGTGCTGGCAGCATAGGAAGTCCCCTCCCCCCAAGTGCGTGGCATGCAGAGAGCACATGGTCCCCGCAGCTGGCTGCTTTGAGTGGTGTGCTGGGGCGCAGAAGATAGGGAGCCTGCTGGGCTGGACCTGCCTAAGGAAGACGCTAGGGATGTCAATGTGTAGTTGACTATACACTTAACCGATAAGCCTTGGCTTATCATTTAATCTTGTTGCCTACATGCATCTCACCCCCCTTGCTGCCTCTGATACAGAGGCAGCAAGAGCCAGTGCCTGAGAGGAGCTGGTTTTAAGCAGGCTCTCCATGAGCACCGAATCTGCCTGCCCCCTCCCCCGCTGCTGCCTCTGCTAGAGCGGCAGCAGTGCAGAGGGTGAAAGGGGGCAGGCTGGAGCCGATACGTGCAAAGAACCGGCTTTTAAAGCCAGCTCCTCATGGGCCCTGGCCCCCACGCCATGTCAAAGGCAGCAGTGCAGTGTGTCAGGCGGCTGGTTTTTAACTGGCTGCTCTCGTGGACTCACTCCCACCTGGCACCCCACGCTGCTGCTCCCCAGGAATGGGGCTGGGAGTACACTGATTGCTGGCCTGCCCCTGGGGATTATTGAATAGTCTTGTAACGACCGTTCAATTAGTCGATGGCTAGCGTCCTTAGTAAGTGCCTCCTGGCCAGAGCCTGCATCTGCCACTCCAGCCCCTCTCTGCCCCCTTGGTACATCCCTTCCCAGGTCACAACCCAAAACCTCTGCACCACTGCTCCAGCACCAATAGCCCCTCCCAGACCCTGCCCCCCAACCCTCTGCCCCAGTTCACAACCCCTTCCCAGACCCTCTACCCTCTCCTGCATCCCTCCTCAAGGTCAGAATCCTCTCCTGCACCCAACCCCCTCCTAGACCTTGCATCCCCTCTTGCCCCCCAATCCCCTACCCTGAGTTCCCTTCAGCACCCAACCCCTTCCCAGGCCACACACCTCCTCCACTAGAATCAGGGAAGAGTGCAGCCTTTGGCTACTTACCAGCTTCTAGGTGTGACCCAGCATCAAAAACTATAGCCCACCCCTGGCGTAGTGGGATAAAAATTCATGTTTATCATTCTGAGCCAATTTGTAACCGTTTGGAAAGTAGTTCATCTCTCCAAAATTATACCCTCGCTCCTTGCAAGTGAAAACTTCAGAAACAGTAACCGGGTAAAGGCATTTCCCTTTGAGAACAGAAATTGATTTCTCGGTGTGGTTCACAATGTAGCATATTGATAGTTGAAATTCTAGCAGTTGAGCTATTATGCACTAGAGGAAAAGAAAATTGTTTTCTTTAATGATGCTGAAATGGACCACTTAGTGCAGTAGCCTGTTCCTGGCAGTCGCCTATATTGGAGGAAAACGAACATGGTCATTGTACACCTGAAAAATCGTGCTGTGGGATTGAGGGATAGAGATTTCCTCCTGACCCCAACCAGGGATCCCCGATGCCATGTGAACGAATTGGCAATTGCTATCGTTCTTTTAGGAAGGGCACACCCTTTGCTTATTCCTAATTAGCTAATCGTCTTTTGACTCTTACTGTCATTTTGCGTCAGTTCTTTACAATGGTGAATCGTGCAAAACAGTGTTTCCTTTTTATCCACTGCCCCTTACTTTTGCGTGTCCTCTGGTTCTCTTACTTGTGACAAGGGAGAAACCAACACGCCTTTTCTCTAACACTCACGTTTTTATGCTAATGGTTTAATTTTTCAAAGGGCATCTGGGAGTACATTACACCAAGCCGGTGGTTTTCAAACTGGGGTCCGCAGACTGCTGCCTAGCAAGTGGGCCGTGTCTCAAGGCTCACCCCCCCTCCGCAGCAGAGAGGCTGTGCTGCTGCTCCAGTTCCCCCTCCCCCACGAGGTTCGAGCGCCGGTGCCAGCTTCCCTCTGCGGTGGGGGGACCCCAAGACTCGCCATGGGATTCGGCTTGTAGGGGGAACAAGTGGCTCTGTGCGCTGCAGCCCCACCCCGCCACTCCCATTGGCTGGAATCATGGCCAATGGGAGCAGCAGGAGGCGGTGCCTGGGTGTGGCAGGGGACGCAAAACCAGGTAAGTGCCCCCCATCCCCTGGTCAGACATCCCACCCCCAGCCTGCTACTACACCCTCCCTCCTGGCTAGACACTCCACCGCCAGCTTGCTCCAGCACCCTCCCTCCCACCCAGACTAACCCCCTCCTGCACTTCCATCCCCATCCCTATTCCCTGGAAGTCCCCTCCCACACTCTGAACCCCTCATTAATGGCCTCACCCCAGAGCCTAGGGAGTCTCTCAAAATCTACTAACTCCAGGACCCCAAAAGAGTTAATCAGGCCTGTGGGAAGCCTTTAACCTTGGCCCTCCCTGCTTCCTATGCTCCCCCCACCCTGTGGGGCTGGTGCACCAGGGGAGGGAGGTGTCTCAGTTGTGGGCCACATCAGTGAGGGTTGGATTTTGGGTTGGTTTGTTTGTTTTGGGGGGGGGGGACTCCCCACCCAAAAAAGTTTCCCCACCCCTGCTAAATAGACAACGCTGAAACCTTTTGTTTTGGACATGAATTCCTCTTTTACTTGATCACTTTCCTTTACCAAACTTCATTTTTAATACAAATTAAATCACTTAATCTGTGTTTAACTATTTTGATTAATCATATTGCCTTTCTTACCGGTAATTGTGTCCCCTTACGTTTCACACGAGCCTAATATGAATCATTTAGTCTCTCTACAAACCTTAGAGAAGTGAAGGCATTTTGGTATCCTAGGTGGTTGCCTTGTGGCCCATGGAAGGGGTTGCGTTGAACATGGTGGGCCATGGGCTGAAAAGTTTGAGAACCGCTGAAGTAAACTAACTCCAGAAAATGGCAGAGATCAGCAGGGTAACCCCCTTGAATGAAGCACACAAACCAGCATGTAGCTTCTTAACAAACAACCTAAAACAGCAAATAATAGTCCTCCCAAGTTGATTTAAAAAAAGCTCTTTGTGATGTCCAGCTCTCTCCTGCAAACAAAATAATTGAAGAGCGGAACGCTCCTGGTTTTGGAGGAGAGGAATCTCAACACCCATTTTAAAAGGGTTGGTCTAACTTTTTAGAAACCTTGGGGTAATTTCTAGCAGGTGCAAACCAAGATATCTCCCTGCTTTCTTCTCACCGTCCCTCCTCCCTTTCTCTTTACCTTTCTGCCCTGCCCTTTTTTTTTCCTGTTCTCCCCTTATCTTGGGGGCAGAAGAAATTGACTTTTTTACGCACGCATGGCAGGGTGGCCAAACTTACTGACCCTTCAAGCTGTATACGAGAAACTTCAGAAGTTGGAGAGCCATAAGAGCGTTTTTTCCGGAAAAAATCCCCACGTCCAGACTACTTTCGATCCTCTTTCGAAATCAAAATGTCGTCTAGACGTGCCCTGGGTGAATGTGCTCATGATTTCATTATCGTTAGTGTCAAATCGTTGTCATGGCACCTTTGCGGTCAGATGTTCCATCCAGAACCTTTCAGAAGCTGGTGTCCGTTCATGTTCCATGGTCAGCCGATGTCAGTATGGACAAAACTCCCACATCCGCTTCCTCATAACTTAGGTATCGCATGAGTGTATTTGTGCCAAAGTTTGCAGGCCTCGTGCTAATTGCTAAAGCCAGGGTCTTACAGGATATAAACTGGTAGGCTCCTTGCATTGCTGCTGAGTATAATAAAGTGGAATGATACTACAAAACAGTGACTTTTTAGAGCTAAGCTGACCCCATGGGGCTACGAGAGCCTGGGAGCTCTTTCCCCCTTTTAAGTCTCCTACCGCTGCTTTCACATGGAATGCAGTTGCCAAAACAGTTTCCATAGCACTAAATATGTTAAGCATAATAATGAATCCTTTGTGATCTGCACTGAAATTTGGGATCATGAGTGGAGATTGACTGACTGACGTTTACGTGCAGTATTTTTAAAGCAAGGGCTGTTTTGTTTTAAGAGCTGCTAATTGAAATGAAATACAAGTAAGTTCTTTACCCTGGGGTGTTGAGAGAGGAAAACAAATATTAACATTAAAGAATTTTCCGTTTAAACTAGAGAGGGCTCCCCAGAACAACCCCAGGCTAAAACCCCTCAGTTGTGAATCCAGAACAGGACTTATTTTGATAATAGGCTCAGTCAAAATCCCTGATGTCCGAGGACCAGATTTCTGCTTTGCATCCTACATCCCTCTCTAATTCAGCTATGAAACGAAGTAATGTTTTTCTGTAGGGCAGCTCCTGAGAAGTTCATACGCCTTCAGATGGGCACTCAGGTGCCTTTTTCTAAGGGCCGCTTTGTTGCTGTATTCCCACGCTGCACGGCAAGTCATCCTAGTTACTGTTGAGAGGACTTTTATTCGGAGCCTCTGTATTTTTGGTGGCTTATCACTCCCCCCACAAAACACGTTGGGGGCTGACATCTGCCAGGTTTGTTCTGAGAGCCGCAGTGTACCCGCTACCTCATCCCAATACATGGGGAAAAAAAACTGTATGTCCCATCCCTGACAGTAGCCACCATCAACTGGTGCAGAAACAGATGGAAGAAGCCCTGTAGCAGGTTCCGCCCAGCCTGCCTGCAGGGAACGCTTCCGCTTGACTGCCAGAGGTTAGACGCCGCCTGGCTTGTATCCAATCCAGTGCTCCCATCGATTTGTTACTCTGCCCTGTTCTAATGCCGCAGACGCTTGTTGTCCCTCTCAACATCCAATCTGTCTCTGACCCCTGCTCAGCTCCATGCTCCCACCTTGCCCCCGAGCACTGTCCGGTACCTGAATTTTATTGAAAACAATTTTCATTTGTGTTTGCCATGATAAGTGTCCCGGTGTATTGCCAGCTTAGCCAGAGAGTGGGGAGGATGATGTCACTACGCAGCACTACGCGCACAGTCAGTGCGATCGGCTGTTATATACCACCGTAAATCCCCGGATTCACTCTGAGAGCATGGATCACGCAGGTGACTGAAAACAAATACACTAGTGCTGCGTTGGACAAAGTCGAAGCTTCCGCTGTCAAACCAGTTGCTTGTATGGGAGCGTGCAGGCCGTGCTCTTGTGAATACTTTCCTTCAGTATAGTTGCGCGAATTCGTGTACAGGCAGTCCCCAAGTTACGTACAGGATAGGGGCTGTAGGTTTGTTCTTAAGTTGAATTTGTATGTAAGTCGGAACTGGCGTCCAGATTCAGCCGCTGCTGAAACTGACCAGCGGCTGACTACAGGAAGCCCGAGGCAGAGTTGCTCTGCTCTGGGCGTCCTGGAATCAGCCGCTGATCAGTTTCAACTCCTCGGCGCTACTGGACCAACCCAGCAGCACCCCAGCAACTCTAACCCAGGTGTTCCCAAGTCAGTTGCTGCTGAAACTGACCAGCGGCTGATTCCAGGAAGCCCGGGGCAGAGCAACTCTGCCTCGGGCTTCCTGTAGTCAGCCGCTGGTCAGTTTCAGCAGAGGCTGACTTGGGGAAGCCTGGAGCAGAGCAGCTGGGGTGCTGCCAGGTTGGTCCAGTAGCGCCAAGGAGCGGCGCTGCGGGACCAACCCGGCAGCGCCCCAGCTGCTCTACCCCAGGCATCGTCGGCGAGAAAAGCCTGGTCTGCTGGGGGGGGCGCCCTAGCTGCGCCCCCCCCCTCCCCCAGCAGACCAGGGAGACGGGGGTGGCGGGACCGCCGAGCCGCGCCGCGGTCCTGCCTGTGTCCTCAGCGGCTTTGCTCTGCGTCTCCCTGGTTGGCTGGGGACCCCCCCCAAACAGACCAGGGAGACACGGAGCAGCTTTTCTCGCCCCGGAGGACGTGGGCGGCGGGACCACGGCGCATCTGGGCGTCCCGCCGCTCGCGTCCTCCGGGGCGAGAAAAGCCCCGTTCATAACTGCGGATCCGACATAAGTCGGATCCGCATAACTCGGGGACTGCCTGTATTTAAAACTTGTCAGCTCCATATAGGAGACAGGTGTTAGGGGTTCTGCAAAATTCTTTTGTGTTTAAAAGGGTTTTGTGGCCAAATAAAATGGGGAAACCCTGATCCACGCAAACAGCTCTTTGTGTGGACCTTCATTGAAAGAGTGTCTGTCTGTCTGTCTGTCTGTCTGTCTCCATTGATCTCGCTGGGCAGTTCCTTAAAAGAGCTCCTGGGCTAAGCAGTTTGGCTCTTCTTTTGGCATAATTGTTGCCGGACACCTACACCCTCCAGGCCTCTGACTAGCTGCAGTTAGAGCCACAGCTGGCTCGGGGCCTGGGCGAAGGGACGGGTTAACTGCCGTGTAACAGGCAGGCTGGGGCTGGCCCCTCGGAGCTCAGGTCTCAGCCAAGTCTGAAGCTTTACCCAGCAGTTAACAGCGAGGAGCCCCAGTCAGCTGGCAGGACTCGGCCGTAGGTCTGTAACTGCAGCGTCGACAGGCGCTTCATGATTTTTTTTGGGTCTGGGGCGACTGACCCACAGGAAAATCAGTCGGGGGCTGCACAAAAGTGAGAAGCAACCCCCGTCCCCGAAAAAAGAAAAACCCCTCCCTGGCGTGGCCCCTGACTGAGAAGCTGAAAACACTCCCCACATTCCCCTCGGTCACCAGAGCCTAGAGGGGCCTGGGCTATAAGATTCTTGTGGGCCCAGGAAGTGGGCTTGAGGAGTGGGGTCTGGGCGGGAGGGTGCAGGAGCCTCGTGGGGAAGGGAAGCCGTCTGGGGGGGAGGGAGGGTGCTGGTGGACGTAGGGGAGGCCGCAGGGTGGGAGTGCTAGAGCTAACTCCCCGACACCGTGGGCAGAGCACTGAGCCCCCGGGGGGGGAGGGCAGATTGAGGCAAACCAGGCTGTAGGTCCCCCCTTTTCCCCCCACTTAATCTGTCTGTCATCTGGACGCTTCTTGCTTTTTGGAGATGCCTCCACCTCCACCCCCTCAGTTGTTTCAAGCCGCCCAGAGCAACTTCGATCACAGAACAACTCCTGCTCTAGCGTCACCTTCAGCTGCACGGCTCCTGCCGGACTCTCCTTCCCTCGCTCCTTCCCCCTCCAGCCACCCGGCGGCTTTGGGAGAAGATGTTTATTTTGCTGCTCTGTCAGACACAGCGCTTGAGGGCAGAGACCCAGGGCGCAGCGTGAGGCTGAAGGAGCCGAATGCTTTCGTTCCTGTCAGTGCCGGCCTTTTCAGCCTGGGCTACGAAAGGCCCTCTGGTAGCCTTTTCTATGGAGCCTTTTCTACATTTCTATCACTTTTCTATGGAGTGACTCTTAGCAGTTCCAGCTCTACATGCAACGTGGAGTCCTTTCCCACCCACCGGTGTGTCTCTCCTCCCCGAAGCAGCTGCTGCTGCAGTGCCTTGGTTCTCTCCAAGATGGAGAGCGTGGATTTGTCTTCAGGGCCATTATCTGTCAACGCTGCCTCTTGAAGGCTGTGCGCGCTGTGTCTGCAATCTGCCAGCTCGCCACAAGCGTTCACAGAAGTACTTACAGGCTACACATCTACACAGGCGTTCGGGGGTGGGGGGAAACTAATCAGAACAGTTGCTAGTCAGACATTTTAGTGACACCTTCCGGTAAGCACAGATGTCACTTCCATCACTTCATTTCCAAGTTGTCAATCCTGCAGCCCTTTATCAGGCAAAAGTGTAGGTGTGGTATGCTGCTTGTAAATGACATGGTTATCCCTAGCCCTGCGCGGACACAGTTTGGATCCACAGAAATCATCCGTGGATACCCGCAGATATAAAAGTGGATACCTGCAAATTTGCAGACACCCAGATACAAAATTTGTATCCACATCTGTATCTACAATAGTGAGCCACAGATTTATCCACATGCGCATCCGCAGATGCAGATAACCACCATGATAAAGTAGATCTCTGCAGAATTGCAGGCTCTGGTGAACCCCAAGTGTGTGTGTGTGTGTGTGTGTGTGTGTGTGTGTGTGTGTTTACAAATTGGCTGAGGTTTGTGTGGTGCAGCTGAATCAATGCCCTGTAGATGGAACTGCGTGGGAATTCATGGAACTATCCATGCGCGTTAAGTTAAGCATGAGAATCTTTTCAGGATTGGGGCTGTAGTCCAGAATGAAACTCCACGAACACTCAGGCTACTAAATTTTAAATCCCGTATCCACACAGAGGAAATGAGGCAAAAAGAGCCATGATCCGATGCACCGCGTTTCCTGTTAGGGTTGCCCTTTTGTCTCCTTCTTGCACTTTCGGCTTTCATAAATTTAGTTCTTACTGGACTGGGACTTGGGGACTGGGCTGGAGCGCACATCCCAACACAGCTGCCTTTCTTAAAGGAATAATTTGATTTTGTGCTCCGCATTCAGCGCGTATGTATGCCTAGATCTGCCAGCGCCGCTCTAAAACAATATGCTCCACATTCACCATACATGGTCTGGTTCCTCCTTTGTGTTTCCAGCAATGGAGTCGCAACTCTATTATATTTGATATAATATATTAAGATTCATAGAATCATAGAGCTGGAAGAGACTGCAGGAGTCAAGTCCTGCCTAAGGCAGGACCAACCCCAATTAAATCAACCCAGCCAAGGGATTTAATTGGGATTTTTTTAAGTCAAGCCAGGACTTAAAAACCTCTAGGGATGGAGATTCCACCCCCTCCCTGGGGAACCCATCCCAGTGCTTCCCCACCCTCCTAGGGAAATAGTTTTTCCTAATATCCAACCTAGACCTCCCCCACTGTAACTTGAGCCCATTGCTCCTTGTTCTGCTGTCTGTCACTGCTGAGAATAGCCTCTCCCCATCCTCAGATTTCCCACCTCCTTCCATTATTACTGTTCTTTTGTTTACGTGCTGCACATTCTCTGTGCATATGATGATTTAATGGTCTTTCAGGCCACACTAAAGAGAGAATAAGAAACGAGATTTTTTTTCCCCTCTGCCCTCCTTAAACCTGAGGAGGAAAAAATACCATTCCTCTTTTTTAAAAGACTTAGGCCAGGTCTACACTGGAGGAGAAAATCGATGTTAAATACACAGTTCCAGCTATGGCAGTTGCATAGCAGGAAACCTTACATTGATTTTTCTGGGGCAGCTCAACGGTAAGAGGTCAACAGGAGAAACTCTCCTATCGACTTTACTTCCTCCTCGCAACTATGAGAAGTACCAGCACCGACAGGGGTGCCCTCAGAGTTGGATTTAGTGGGTCTTTACTAGACCCGCTAAATTGAACCCCAGAAGATCGATTGCAGGAGTGTTGCTCCTCTGGTAAGTGGAGACCTATCCTAACTGCTTCCAATATGCTACAAAATCTAACTCTTCTTTCCAACAATGCCTAGGCAGTCGTGAAATGTTGACTATATATGTCAGAGTATATTACAATGCACATGTTGTAAAATGATTCCTTAATTTAAATGATTTTTTTTCTACCAGTCGTGTGAGCTGTGTGAGCGCAAAGGGATTTATAGGACTGTTTACAAAACACAGAGCAATCACGTAGGGTGTTTATAATTGCCGAATTTTAGACCGTGCACAGCTATGTTTGCTATCATGCTCTAGAGATTCTGCTTGTGCAGTGATTAGAAGCACCGCATGTCACCACCATGTGTATACCATAGGCCAGAATCATGCTAGAGTTTACGTAGCTGGCTTTTGATTTGCCAATGCTTCTCTTGCCATATTATTTGGGCTCTGGATACATATTTTAAAAAGGCATTGGAGCAGATCCAGGAACACTTATGCACCCTAAAATTGAACCTTATGCCTCAAGTAGTCCCATTGAACCAACGAGGTAATTTTTGTATTAAGGTTCTACTCAGTGTGTTAGAAACAGCCAATTTCCAGTTATCGTTCACATGGGAAATAACCAGTTTCTTAAGGGTTAAACTGGTTGTCCACAGACTCCAAACTGGAGATAAGGCAGATAGCCTCCATACTGTGTTTAGAAACGACAGGCCTAATTGTAAAAGATAAATTGCCCATAAATGCATGCCTAATATGTATGCACAACCACCTGCACAAATAGCCAGTTACCCATTTGCAGGTGTAGTCATAATGAGTAGGCACAGATTAAGTACACATTTTGCACATGCGATTGTGAATTGAATTTTCTGTAAGAACATTAGCTGCATATTGATTTACAAAACCTCTAAAACCACTCCTGACTACCACGTTACCATTGGCACCATCACCACTTTGCATTTTAAGACTGAAGTAGTTAATTGGACTACATTATAATTACAGGAGGCTGAGAGTGATGTTTGGTTTTTTGTTTGCTTTTAACGGAAAATGGTTCTTTGACAAAATGGAAATTTGACCCCACACAAAAACCAACAACCCTCTTTCCTTTTTCATTTAAATCTTCCAGGATTTTTGTCAAAAACTGCGAAGTTTAAACCCAACAAAATGTGGATTTTGGTGACTGAAAAATGAATCGTTTGGGGGTTTTAGTTTTTCAGTAAAAACCTGAAACTTAACCAATTTTATTTTAATTTCATCTCCATTTTTGGTGGGGATAAAGATCATTTCCTGACCAGCTCTACTTATAAATTCATATAAGCCCCTGTAAAATGTGTATTCTACAGAGTTTGTAAACAGAATGACAGGGTATTACGTTGTGATGCTTAAACATGCCTGGGGCATTTTGCTGCTTTACAAAAAAAAAAATCATAGAATACTAGAACTGGAAGGGATTTTAAGAAAGCATCGAGTCCAGTCCTCTGCCCTCGTGGCAGGACCTAGTACCATAGATTATCCGTGACGGGTATCTATCTAACCTACTCTTAAATATCTCCAGTGATGGAGATTCCACAACCTCCCTGGGCAATTTATTCCAGTGCTCAGCCTAACAGGTAGGAAGTTTTTCCTAATGTCCAACCTAAACCTCCCTTGCTGCAGTTTAAGCCCATTGCTTCTTGTCCTATCCCCAGAGGCCAAGGAGAACAATTTTTCTCCGTCCTCCTTCTAACACCCTTTATCTCTCAGGTCTCCATGTTTTTCCACTTACCTGTGGGCTTTAGTAACCTGCCCCTCCTCACTCGATGAATTGATAGTAAACTTTTTCGCCGATGTCAGGTACCATTTGGAGAGTCTGATTTATTTACTTCAGCGGAAAATGTGGCGGAAGAGGAGCTTCAATGTGATCCTCTCTAATTTTTTTTTTTAAGGTCTAGAAGTCAGTTCCAGTCTGTCCTGATGACTTGACTCCGCCTTTTCCAAAGAGCCCTCAGAGGAAGGTTGCTTAGCTCTTTGCCTTGGATTGGTGTCTCTAGGTCTTTTGCAGTCTGCTATAAAACCTCGGGTTGGCAGAGGCCTTCACAAAAAATCCCAAATGTGGCAGGGAAAAACATGGGTTGAGCAAAAACAAACATAAAAAGACACTGCTCCTTTACATTCCCGCATTCCCCGCTCCCCCCGCCCCCACCAGACGTGGAAGGGGAAAAATGTCCCCACCGGCCTATCTGAGGAAAAACAGAAAATACCAGACTCGTAATTACCAGACGGAAGACACAATTACCAGACTGTCTGGGTGAAAGCTGGACACCTGGCAACCCTAATAAAACCATGCATGTTTTTTTGTTTGACTTCCTCAACATTTTAACAGCGCTAGGACAGGTTTCCGACAGTCCAATTTGTACATTGGCATGTTCTCTTGGAGGAAAAACCAAATGGCAGTAGTCTGCTCCTCCAGCCAGTGGCTTCACTGCCCTTCCAATGCAGGGCATTTGTGGTAGGTGTGTTCCCCCTAACGTGGTCCCTGATTCAGGAACACAGCATTGGGGAGAACACACCTGATTCAGAAAGACACGCAAGCTTGGTAGGTGAGGTACGCTCTAGAAGTCCTGGCCTTTGAGTCTCCATTCATTCATGTTTTGCTGCTGCTTAGTTAGAACATGCCGCGTATTTATTTTTAAAAAGAAGAGGAAACTCTGGGATGGATAATAAAAAAGGGAAGGAAATCTCTTAATGGCAGACTCCTACCATGCAGGTAGCCTACATCTGTTACCAAATCAGAGGAGAAGTTGCTTTTCATGTTCTTGGGTTTTTCCCTTTGCAAATTGCAGTGAACTCTGTCTGATAGTTTCTGACTTTGGGGAGATATGCCTCCTACGCTGACTGTTAATGGGGGGGAAGATTCATGTATACAAAATGCAAGCACCAGTCTGAAAACCTATTAGAAATGGAAGCTGACTCATTTAACTGCTTGTGTAGGGAGAGATTTCCTAGCATGGAAATAAAATGATGCGATTAGTCTGGCTGTGTTATAGTCGCGCCGACCGGTACCTCAGTGATGTAGTTAAAGTTCCGGCAGCCTCTGTTGCAAACTTCTGTTTTCAGGGTTTAGAACGCCATGCGAGAGAGCCTCTTACAGCCTGCAAATTGGCATTTAAAGTCTCTGCCAGGCAGCACATTTATTTCTGTCTTTTTATAACTGGATTTTCACTTCCACCAGTGTGTTTAAAAAAAAAAAAAATCAACAAAAATTTTTGGAAGCTTTATCGGGTGGATCAGTTTAAAAGTCTGGTTTTGACGGGCTAATGAGACTGCGTGGTGACTGATTCATGTCAGCAATGGGAAGACCAGTGCTAAAGAATAAAAATGGCTTGGCCTGGGTGAGTTCAGAAGTTCTGTCTTATCTGCATGTATGACTGTCTCACCATAGTATCTCAGGATATGTCTACACTACAGAGTTTTTTACGGAACAGCCGTTTTCCGAAAAAACTTCACTCACGTCCACACGGCAATTGCATTCTTTCAAAAGAAAATCAAAAGAACAGAGGAGTTTTTCCGACATTGGTAAACCTCTTTCTATGGGGAAGAAGCTTTTTTCTGAAAGATCTCTTTTGGGAAAAGGTGTGTGGGGACAGGGAAGAGGGAGTTCTTTCGGAAGAAGAGGAAAAAGCACAGGTGCCCTGGTGGCCATTCCGTCCATAGCAATCTGTTTACATGCGCGATAGCGTCCATTCAGTGTGGACGCTCTGTTTTGGAAGAAGTTTTTTTGCAAAAGCTTCTTCTGAGAGAAGCCTGTAATCTAGACATCGCCTTAGTGTCAGATTTGGAGCCTCGCCACACCCGCTTTCACTGAGGCATATAGAGACATATAGAGCTCTGGGTGGAATTTTCAGACGCCAGTATTCTTTCTGACAAAAAATGCAATTTTAGTCAAAACTCTTGAGAGAAGGATTGTCCCAGTCAAAAGGGGAAAAGCCAAATATCAAACTGCCTTGATGTTTCCTGATTTTTTTTTCAGGCTATGTTGGACAAAGGGGCGTAGGCACAAAAACTGAGGAGGAAGTGGTGTTGCTACTTCCTTAAATGCAGTAGTCCAATGATTAGGGCACTCACTTAGCATGTGGGAGCCCAGAGTTAAATCTCTATTCTGAAGAGGGACTTGAACCCCCCTCTCAGGTGAGGGCCCTAGCCACTGGGCTATGGGATGGACAGGATATCATTCCTGTCTCTCCTGGAGAAGCTTTTCCACTTTGTATCCATACACATCCACTGGAGCATGGATGTAGGTATCCCCTCTGCCAAGAAGTGCGCTACCAACCAAGCTAGAGTGTTTCCTCGTCTGTCTCGCTCTCCTGGTGACTGTTTTTACTCCTCCGTTGTTCTGAGGAACCTCGCCCTTCATTTCCTTTGCTTTTGTTAAAAATACCCGAAACAAAATGTTTCGTTTCAGCTTGACCAAAGTATTGGTTTGAGCCCAACTGGAATATTTCTGGCCTTCTTGAGTTCCCTTTTGTTAATTTCAATTTGATCCAAACAAATTTTTTTTCTTGCATTATATTTTTTTCTAGAATTGCCAGAGACACACTGGTTAGCATCTTACCCACTGGATCATTTTTCACTCCTGTTGATCTTTCCAGCACATAGCAACTACTTTTGTAATAATACTCCTTGGTGTTAATCTTCAGTGTGCTTTACAAGAATCAACGGCGTCCCTGTAGATAATGGGAAAGTCCCACTAAGTTTGAATTGCTTTCCAAGAGATTGTGGAGCAAGCAGAGGGTGTATTCCTGGGGTAACCTAACAGGGCTGTTTGGCTGCTTTGATTTGCTGCTTGGCGAAGTGCAAACCATTTTTTTATGTGATTGTTTCTTTGGCACTGGGTGTCAGTCTTAATTTGAAATTCAGTCCAATTAATTCTGAGGATCCCTGGAACTTTTTGCACAGGCTTTTATGTTGTTGTTTAAATCTAAATATAAAATGATATCCCAACTTTTGCAGATGGTTCAACAGAGTTTAAGCAATTTGCGCCACAAACATTGATAGAAAAGGGTTCCAGATTCCATGGTTTCCGTTCCCGTGAATCATCCGTTGGATTACACTGCCTCCCCCTCCTCTTGTTGATCTATGCAATAGAGGCTAATGGAGGTTCCACTCAAACTATTCAGTGGCAAGGAAGTATGCAGTAGCTGATTCGTAGCACAGTTCACCATTGATGGTTTTTCAAGGAAACTACACAGCGTGAATGAGAAATAACCAGTAACTTTCTTCTGTTTCACACAGTAACCTTTTAATATACAATGCACCATGCTCGTCATGCATGAAACCATGTAACATGACGTCTTGCCAGGCCATATCAGCACTCGTAAATTTCATGAGTCTGTGCTTTATTTTTCATCCAAAGAGAAACAGAGAAATATGTAAGGTCGTAGTATATGCCTGACTTAACTTGCAGACACACAAGGGAAGCTCAAGTTAAAATGGAAACGCTCTTTCATTGACCCATTTTCTTGCCCTAACTATTTTGGGAGGTCTCAAACCAATGGGCAGTTTGACCTATCAAAGGAGCTGCATCATAGAGGTACGCATGTAGGTTAAGGAGGAAGCTATTTACAGTGTGTTTAGCCGATAGCTACTTAGTCTGTTCAGCTTCAAATGTAACATTCTTCCTATCAAAATATTTCACATGGGGCTGATATACTACCAGGGGCTGCCCAAGAATTTTAGTTAGTGGCAGGCAACTTCTCTTGGTCCCTTTTTTACAGTCCTCTTCTCTTCCTGTCTCTCTTATTTATGACCCCATGTTCTGACCCTTCTGTCTGTCTCTACTTTCTTTGTCTCGCTAGCCCCTCTCCTTCTCCCTTCCCTTAATAACGTTTTTCTATTTTGAATGGCTTTGTGCACATTCTACCTCAGCTGTAATATGGCATCAGTTTGATCTTGGCATTTATTTCCTTGTTATTTTATTTAGTTAAAGAACAAAGGAAAGGTGAGTGTATGTGTTAATCAGAGACTGATGTGTTAATCAGTGTCTGTGTTAATGTGTTGTGTAGGTTAGACCCTCGTGTTGTTCTGGCTGAAATAATGGCATGTGGACACAAATGGAGGAAAAAATGGATGTCGTTTGTCGGTCATTGAAATGTGTGTGGGGTTTGTAGTAGACATGGGTCCAAAGTCAAACCTCCAAACTTTCTGGCATGTTAAAATATGGAACTCAACCTCAATTTGACATCTTGAGTCTATTTCTAATTTGCAACCTCAGTGAATCCGTTCCCAAGTTTATTGGAACTGTGGTCCAGCTAACTAGTTTAATTAGCCTACCTCGCAAAGCATGAGAGGGCAGAGGCTGTTTTGAAAGCAGTCAGTACAACTGTTGTCTCGATGGGTTCCTAATGAAAGCGGTTGTTACACAGTTCAATAACTTGTTTCCTGTGAGTCAGAAGAAAGGAACATTAGAGGATTCATTTCCAATTGATTCATACTCTATCCAAACTGGATGCACCCATGCCTTGTTAAAACCACTGAGCAAATAGACTGCAATCGAGATTTGTAACATCTTCTCTAGATGGCGAGAGCTGTTGCCAAAATGGCTGTTTGCTTTATCTCAGCCGTTCTGTTCTTCAAAGCAAGTACGACAAAACAGCTGCGCACAACACGCGCGTTAGATCCGTCAGCAACAAACTTAGCCCTCAGTCCTGCAATCGGTATCTTTGGGAGTGGAACCGTGTTCCCACGCATTGTCCCAAGGGATCCATGCAAAGCTAATTGCAGGATCAAAGTCCAGTGTAAAAGGGAGTACATGCTGTCATCCGCTTCAGTTCCCACTAAGGACGGCCCTTTTAATCTACCTTTCTTCAGACTGTACGTTTTAGCATTATATATTGATTGCTCAAGCAAATCCCTGGTAAAGTGCAATTCTGCTATGAAAATTGATCATACAACAATAGCATCCTGCTTAGCTTTGGCCAGGTGTGCTTAATTTGCAATACAAGCTAGGTTCTTTTCACACCAGTAATAGAGGCCCTGCAGGTCAAGGTAAGCAATGAGGGGCTTTTCCTGCCCCCATGTAAACGATGGTAAGGCTTCAGGGAGATGGGTCATGTCCCAGTTCTGTTGATGGCGTACAACAGGGATGTAAATGACTAGTCACTTCCCCCACCCCCTTGTTGCCTCTATCCGATGCAGATTACGTCGACTATTTGATTAGTTGATTTTCACCTGAGAAGGAGGGGAGAAAAAAGACACTTGGACTTGAGCCAACCTACCATCTCCTATGCGATCAAGACAGGGCTGCATGTAATCATTTAGGAGTATTGCCTGTTGGTTATTGTGGTGTTTCCTGGGGAGGTTTAACGGGTTAATTCAGGCGGAAACTGTCTGTACATATGCAAGAAGGGAAACAATGGTCTATCACAGCTGCTCCCCAGGCACCTGAGACTATGCAGAAAACCAGCCTCTTTGAAGTCTATCCCCATCTCCCAGTGAACTGCGCAAACCCATTTAACCAGCTGCAGGATTCAACTTTCCAAATAGAGGGATGAGAGCAGGTGTTGAGATAAGTGCTGAATTAAGATCCGGGTGTCTGGGATCTCATAGGCCGACCTAAGTTCCTTAATAAAGCATTTCTATGGATAGATACTTCATTGTGTATCTATTTCTTTGTTTCCGTGCTCGTATGTTATGTTCCTGTTGTGAAGAGTACACAGGATGTTGTCGGTTTGGATCACGGGTCACAGCTCCCAAAGGCAGGAGTTGCAGGTGCCCAAGCCTAGTTCGGACTGCTGAGAACCCCTGGGTGGCACATGGAGCAGAAAGCCAGGGACCCGTACTAAGAGAGGGGAATGGTGGGATTCCACCCCATAAGAGGCCCAGCACCTGAGGGATGCCATAAGGGGGTCAAAGGAGCAGTGAGCCCTGTAACCATGACAACCTAGTATCACTTCTTCTAGATTTTATACGTGTGTCAGTTGCCTTTCAAATCGTGATCTGGAACATTTTCCCCAGGTTGAAATAAATTGGCAGGTGCTGCATTTAAAAGATGTGGTTTCTGGCACAAGGGTTTGTGCCTGGCCATGTCAGCCAAAACTTACCTTTCCATCCTATGAAAAGTCAGAGCTAGACTCCCTGCTCTGCCCTGGCTGCTTTGCGCTGCTCCGGTCACACATCCGACTCTACTGATGGATCTTGCCCAGAATGCTTCTCATTTCAAAATATAACTGATCTATTTCCTAAAGTTTGGAGGGTTTCCCCCGTAAGGGCAAGACACTCGCAGATTTCTAGGCCAGAAGGGACCTCTGTGATTATCTTGTTTGACTGCCGGTATAACACAGTCCATCGAAAAGGGGTGGGGAATCTACAACTTGCCCAGATCCGTCCAACGAGGCTCGGGGGAGGAAGCAGTTCTGTGCTGGAAGAGCAAGGCAGAGAAGCTCTGTCCCTATGCTGGCTTGCAAGCTCTGCCCTCGTCACTCCCATTGGCTGAGGTGGAGCCTGCAAGTGACAAGGGGTGGAGCCTGCAAGCCAATGCAGGGTAGTGCAGTGCCACCTGCAGCCCCGTCCTCAAAACTGCGCCCCATCCCCTGCCCCTCCCGCCCATACCCTCCCTCCTACCCCCTTTCACTCCTCCCTCTGGCCCAGACCCCCACCCCACCTTGCTACTGTACCCTTCCTCCTGCCCGGACCCTGCACCCCCAGCCCTCTCCTGCACATGGAACCCCTCATTTTGGCCCCACCTAGGAGTCCCGCAAAACTTACTATCCCCAGGTTCCCAAAATAAAAATGAATCCCTGCTCTGGTAGAAGCTCTGAGCCTTAGCACCCCCCTCCCCCATAGGCACACAGTGGGGCTGGAGTGTGACCTTGAGTAGTATGAGTGAGGTGAGTGTCTGCCTCCCCCTCTCCCCCAGCTTATAAGGTGTGGGGGGTCTTTTTTGTTTTGGTTTCAGGGAGGTTTTTTGCTTCTCACTTGTGTATGGCCCTTGACCCAAAAAAGGTTCCCCTCCCCACCATTAAAACTTCTCCCAAATCTTCATAGGGCTGATCTTCTTCTAGAAGAAACTCAAATCTTGATTATTTTTTTTAAACATTGTCAGTGACCGAGAATCTACTGCAGTCCTTTGTAAAATTGTTTCAGTTTTAACAGTGAAAGTAATTAACTACTATCTGGCTTATTTTCTCTCTGAATTTGTCTAGCTTCTAATTCCAGCCATTGGATTGTGTTGGATCTTTCTCTAGTAGGCTGAAGATCGTACTATTAAATATTTGTTCCTAGTGTTTGTTCTTTATTCTGTAATCAACTAACCTCTTAACCGTCTGTGTCACATTACATAGATTGAGCTTCTTAGGTCTGTCGGAATCAGGAAGTTTTTCTAATCCTTTAATAATTCTTGTGGCTCTTCTCTGAACCCTACTCAGTTGATCAAGATTCTTCTTGGATTGTGGACACCAAAACCAGATAGAGTATTGCAACAGCAATCTCACCAGTGCCAGATAGGTAAAATTCTCTCTACTCTACTTGAGATTCCTCTCTTTATGCATCCCAGAATTTATGAGCTCTTTGGGCCAAACCATTAATGCTAAAATCTCATGGTCATCTCGTTAAGCACAATGCTCTCCACATCTTTCCAGAAATCGTTTCCCACTGGGTAAGTAGGGCCTACATTCTTGGTTCCCAGATGTACACATTTACATTTAGCTATCCTAAAACACTCATCGTTTGCTAGTGGCCGGTTGACAAAGTGATCCAGAAAACTCTGAATCGGTGATTTGAATTCTTCATTTACTACTCCAAAATTTGTTATCTGCAAACTTTATCAGTAATAACTTTTTACTTTTCTTTCCGAGTCATTGATAAAATGGAAAGATAGTGTAGGTCCAAAAACCGATCTATGTGGGACCCACTACAAACACCCCATAAAGGATAGTTCCCTGGTTACAGTTACATTTTTGAGTCTTTTAGTTAGACAATTTTTAATCCATTGAGGTGCGTGCCATATTAGTGTTATTTCATTCTAGTTTTTTAAGCAAAAGATTATGTACTGTAGTATCAAGTCAAACAGAAAGCTAAGTATATTACATCAACACTACTGCTTTTGTTAACCAAATCCATATTATCTCCCAAGAAAGATATCCGGTTAGTTTGATAGGCTCTGCTTTATATAAAACCATGTTGAATTGCATTAATTATATTGTTTGTCCTTTAATTTTCGTCGAGTCCTGTATCAGCTGCTCCATTTTCTTGCCTGGAATCAACGTCACACTGACATGCTTGTTGATACTTGGGTCATCTTTTTACCCTTTTTTGAAAACCGGCCCAATATTAGATTCCCCCCCCCCCCCCCCATGTTCTGGAACTTCCCCAGTGTTCCAAATCATACTAAAAATTAACAGGCCTAGCAAAATCCTCAGCCAGTTCTTTAAAAACTCTTGGATGCAAGTTGTGTGGACCTGCTGATTTTTAAAATGTCTGACTTCTAAGTGATTTTCATTTAGCTTCCTTCTGAGGTATTCATGGAATGGAAAGTGTGGTCTTATTGCTGTCTGAGTTGGCATCATCTGGTTCTCCCCTCCCCAAATACGGATCAGAAATATTTGAGAGTCACAAGCGAGGTGGTATTATATCAAAAATAACTCCTCATTTGACTATTTAAATGAGATGACGCCATGTTCTTTCTTTCAGTTTGACTCTTCCAGCTGTACAGCTGGTTGGTGTGGTTATTTATAAGGATAACCAGGCTTGGCAGATCAAGTGGCATCTGTGTTCCAATGCTTGTTGAAGAGATTTGGAAGATTTCCATTGATTTCAATGGGCTTCGGAGCAGGCCATTGGTGGGCTCCATAGGGAGATATGCAGAAGGTCCTGAAGCTGCTCCAAGATTAATTATGTGATTGGGTTGATGCCAGTAACTTAAGATGCCTCATTCTTCTGAACGTCAATTTCTTTTGGCTCATCTAGAGTTAAGAGCTATTTTTAGTCGTAGAATACGATCATGAGCCAGTTCTCTGATGTGACGTGTTTGAATCTTTTATGATTAAAAAGGAGCATTTCCAATGTCTACCTGGTTTTATGTTCAAATTCAGATAGTGCTGCTATCTAGAGCTCAGCGAAGCATGGCGATTTGTTGGCAGTGAAACGTTCAGCAAATTTGTGTTCCTTAATTTGGAAAAAAAAATAAAATTTTCGGTTTTGGTTGGACCCAAAACAAATTTGTAGTCCGCTTTTTGAAAGTGCTAGCAAACCAAAAAATTCATTATTTGATCAGCCCTATTCCTCAAATAGGTTATTCTGATATGAAGCCATACTGTTCAGTATTTGCATATGAAAAAAATGCCCAATTAAATAGTTTCAGTGGTGCTTATTAAAGGCCTTTTCGGGCACATTGGTATGTAGCAGGTATCGCTGAAATCAGCAACGCCAAATATCATAACATGCTTTGCATTGGCTCAACAGTACCATTAGCCGGTTCAGAATGCTGAGGGTAGCATTTAGCCAAAATGTTTGACCTCAGAACTATATTTCCTCAAGTGTATTCACCTTTGATTCATGATCTGAACTTACTTTTCATCTTTATTGACTTTTTTTTCCAAAGTGTCACAGTTCAGTGAACTGAATATCTTGGTTTGACGCCAGTACAAGTCACATTTCTCTCTAAATTAACTTTACTTACGGCTATAATTTGCTTTCCTCTTAGATCAAAGGTGTATTTTTATTAATCGGTTAAAGCTACAAAGCCTCTGGTTGCTGTTGAGTGTATAGTAGAATAATATAGTAGCTCTCTGCTGTATCTATCCATAACCCATTTTAATAATGGTTCCAGCTTTTCATTTGAAAAATATCATGAAACTGGGGAGGGAGGAGAATTCACACGTTGTGAACACTTGTTATTAGGGTATCCTGTGTGCTGGCAGACCCAATGAAACCGTGCAAAAGCCTGGTAAAAGCCTTGACAGAGGCGTTGACCAGCTTTTCCAGACCCCAGTGGGCAGGTGGCACCTCTGGAAATGAGGCTGCTGGCTCGGGGTGCCTACCACAAGTGAGAGAATTGTCGTGTGAGCTGCTTCCAATCCTGCTGGAGTGGTGTGTAGCTGAGGCCCCTCGGCACCTTGCAGAACGGGCCTTCACATTCTGAGGTGCCAGCCAAATTGGTAGGGAGGTTTGTGAAACAATGAGAGCTTCAGGCCAGACTTACAACCGCTATTCCTCCCGTGTGGTGGCTTTTAGGGCCTTTTGGAGGTGGTTCATGGTGCACCAACGTGCAGAGCCGTGTCAGGCAGTGGCTAAATCTATCAGCCAGTTTCTGGGTCTCCTAAAGCTCATTTGAGGTGCTGGGGGGAGGGGAGAGGGGCTAAAACGCCTCATACCAGGATACTGCTGCTTGTTCTTCTTCCCATTCCCCTCACTCTCAGGGAGCAAGAGGAGAGCTCACAGCTTGTCACTTCTCTCCCTCCCCTCACCAACCAGGAGCGAGAGGAATTCACTCAAGCTGTGTACTTCCCCCTCCCTTCCTGAGGGTGACAGGAAGGAGAAGAACATAACAATGGCCAGACAGGGCCAGACCAAAGGTCCGTCTCATTGAGTCCAGTGTCCTGTCTGCCGCCAGTGGCCAATGATAGGTGCCCCCAGAGGGAATGAATAGAATAGGTTATCTGGTAAGTGATCCATCCCCTGTAGCCCATTCTCAGCTTTTGACAAACAGAGGCTGGGGACACCGTTCCTACACATCCTGGCTACAGCCAATGATGGACCTAGCCTTCATGCTTAAGGACCCTGCGGGCGCGTGAGAGACTTGTGCCTGAAACCAGCCTGTGGGAGAACGTAGTTTCCTGCTGACGGAGGCAAAGAATACTTAACAGAGTTCCTTGAAGGGCCGGTATAGCAGTGACACTTGGCCCTAGCATTGCTGGTGGGTTCGGTCAGCCATGTGTGAGCTGATCCAGCTTGAGAAGCAGGCTACAGAGCCCCTGCTAAGAAAATGACCAAGGGCATGATCCAACGTGAGGGCCTGGCTTGACTTCTCGAGCAGAAAGCAGCACTCTTTCCCTACCCCTGCTGTAAGGGAATAGGGAGGGCATCGCCGTGCTTGGGGAAGAACACCCGCCAGCTGATTGAGAAGAAATGTCGGATAGTTCCAGGGGTCCAGTCCTGTTTTCTTAGGATGGGGTGAAGTTGCAGAGTGGGGTGCATCAGCACAGGGAAGAAGGGGAATGGACTTCCACTGCCTAATGCTGTGATCGCAGCACCAGCTCGGCTCCTTTGCTGCTTGGTTGCAGGAGAAACGTTACGTGAATGTGGTCGCTAAGTTGTGACTGCCCCATGGAAGCATTAGTGACCTTGAACCACAGGGCAGAATCTCAGAGACACAGGTGCCGAACAAGGAAGGTCCACAGAGTACCTCATGCAAGCCATGTTTGAATTTGACAGGTCTTGGGCAGTTCCTGTGACGGTCCCCTATACCGTGTCCAAGCCTTGTAGCATCCCTAAGACCACGCTTCTTTGGGCCTGCTGACCACCCCTGAAAGCCCAGGCTAATTCCCAGACAGGATTCAGTGGTAGCCCAGGGAAGTAATACCAACTGAGAGCTAATGAAGCAAAGCTTGGCCTTTTTACACTCCACATCTTAAAAGAAGGGAGACAGAGGGAAGGAGAAGAGAATGGAAGAGGGGGGAGTCTGGAGAAACCTCAAAGCTATTCTGCATGAGTTGTACTTTCTTTTTAAGTTTAGTTGCATCTTTTCCAAATAGTAAGGACTTGAGGCAGCCTGGTGTCAATGGGGATTAATTTAGTATGATGTTGCACATCCGTACTCTTTATGGCAATATGATTTTGAATGTGCCTGACTCGAATATGCTTTATGAGAGGTGGCATGTAACCTGTCACAGAAGAGCCTGAAATCCGCTGAATGTGCATATTCTATTTCTGTGCCGGTATCGTTCCTGTATTTGAAGTTAGAAATACGAATTGTAAACCTGTTTCTCTACCTAGGTGTGCTAATGAGGGCCATGAGCAGTACCCAAGGAACTTAGTGTCTCAGTATTCAAGACAATGATCTGTAAATAGTCTTGTGCTTCCTTTAAGCTTGGTCTATGGTTGGCCCTGCCAAGTCATGTGGCCAGGTCACCTGATGCTGGAACCCATTATGGATGTGGTACTTTGCCATGGGAGTGTGATTGGGTTTCAAACTAAACACAAAGGGTTCCCACATTGGGCAAAATCTATTTCTAGGCAGGAAACCAAGCAATAGGGAAGGGGTGGTCAACCCATTTAACAGAGAGAAGTGATGAGCTTGTGAGAAGATGATTAGGGCTACTGATCGGGCGAGGAATTGCATGGAACACATTTCTTAGAGTATTAAGCTTAGTTGGCGTGTTTTTGTTTTTAGCTTAGTAACTTGCTTTGATCTGTCTGTTATCACTTGCAGCCACTTAAATCCCACTTTTTAGATTTAGCAAAATCACTTTTGTTTATCATCACACCCAATGTAAATAATTACCGGGGAACAGCAGTTGTTCTCTCATTGCTAAAGGGGGTGAACAACTTATGAGCTTATTCTGTATTAAGACTCTTATGCAGAGCAAGAGGGATTTGGCTGTGGTTTTGATCCCATTCAGACTGTGCACCTGGGTGCTGTGACAGTCCCTGTGGCTTCCCAGAGCCCAGTGGAACTCCGTGTCTGTGTTACTCCACTGTGGGCTGTGAACCAACTCTGTGCCATCACTGGGGGAGACCAGAGAGTCTGGCCCCGCAAGACAGGAGGATGGTGGGGTGCCCCAGAGTGCAGATAGGCAAGCCCAGTGGTATTTCAGCCTATCAAGTGACAGTCTCAAGGGGATCTCTGTGACTCAGAACTCACAGCACCATTCACTAAAGCCCTGCTCGGAGTGGGAGACTGTATTGAAGCCAGAGTCTCTGGTGAGCTTACCTCTCAATGCCTGTCCTCTGGTTCTTGTGAAACTGTGAAATACCGCCTGGCTAAACTTCTGCTTGCTCTGGAGGTCTAGGGCTGTTCTGGGCATGGAACTGCTACTGTAAGTTTTAAGCAAGCTCCTGTGTTTCTAGAGCAACAAGGGTGTGAGAGATGTGTAATTAGACTAGCTAGAGAGCTGTGAACTCAGAAAAATAACACTTCTGCTTCTTAGAGAGAAGGTGGGCGAGAGCTTTAATTGGACCAATTTCAGCTGGGGAGAGAGACCAGCTTTTCAGCTGCATGGAGCTTTTCTTCAAGTCTGGGAAAGGTACCAAGTGTCACAACTAAATACAAGGTGTAACAGCCTGTAAAGCACAGCTAGTTACCACACTTAACACTTCTGCAGTTAGAAGATAAAAAAGAGGAGTTAATGGATTACAGATTGTAATAAACCATAGTCCCAGTGTCTTAAGACCCTGATTTTTAGTACCTAGTGAAGTTGTGAATTTAAGCTCCCAGGGTGGTCTTTTGTGCAGGTGTGCTTTCAGGACAAGGCCTGAGAGGTCAGCGATAGTGGTCACTCTGTGAAAAGTGTTCACCCTCAGGGGCTCGGGTGCTTTTGTAACCCACACGCCTCCTGGGAGTGGGCCACTTACAGAGACAATACGGAGTCTGCTCTGCAGCCTTAGGCCAGCTGGCTTTTGGCTCGTGGTAAAGGCTTAAGTGCTAAGCTCCAGAGGTTCCAGGTTTGATTCCGCCTGTTGGCTTTACACTTCCTGGTTTGTTTGTTTTTTCAGTTTTCTATGTGGGCTCATTCGAAAGCAGGGTGATGTCTGGTTTAACCCACATAGTTGCTATGTTCCTCACTCTGTCACTCCCAAGTGCAGAAGGTGGGGACCCCCAAGAGACCTTAATATTCCTTGCGTCTATAGGCTCTACTTTGAAAACTCCCAGAGACACAGATTCTTGGTTCTGGGAGAGAGTCTACAATCATCAAGTGAATTAAATAAAACCCTGAAAACCAGGAAGGAACACTTTTGCCACAGGACAGCTTGAAAAAAGAGAAACCGAAAACAAACTGTCTCTCTGATAGCTGACCTCTCAGGCTGGGAAGGCACACACAGACCTCCTGCTATCTTCCTGGACACAAGAATCAAACCATCACTTTAAAAAAGGGGATTTTATTAACAAAACAAAAAGGCATACTTGATAACGCATACTTGGTTGCTACGTGTTACAGAGCAACTGAGGAGAGAGCAGATTAAAACACAGAAGGAACAAAAGATATCTCTGGGCACAGCTTGGGTATAGTGAATGGGGGGAGAGAGGCACGTGGATTTTACACATAGAAGTTTAAGCAAACAGCAAATAAAGAAAAATAACCAGATCACAACTAACTATACATTTCCCCTCTACTCCATACTTCAAAGCCCGGTCCATTCCCATGCCCAGTATTTCTTGTAGGCATGGTGGTAATTTGATTATTTCGTCTTGTTCCTCCAGCTGCTAACTTAGAACCCACACACAGAGCAACAGCAAGGTAGATATTTCAGCGCTGTATCCCATTTGTGGTTCTTGGTCCCTGCCAACACCCTTAGCTACCTGAGTTTAACCCTTTAGTCATCGAGTGCTGGCCAGTGCTCCTATCCATCAGAGGTATGTACTGGGTGAGGTACCCCACATGGCGTGGTATATGGACATGTAGCTTCTGAGTGCTGGTCTCAATGTGTATTACACTGTCCTCCTCTTTTCAGTTGGTCTGAGGCAGGCAGTAGGGATCTCAATGAGTAATCGACTAGATGGTTAACCTGTGGGCAGGAGGAGGCAGGGGAGGAAAATGCGATCCCAAGTTGCTCGCCCCTCTTACCCCAGATCCCCACATGGGCTTATAGTGGTCACAGCTGCTGCTTCAGTTCGAAGGCTGGGGAAGCAGCTACAGAAGGGCTGTGGAGTGCATTGCACATGGTGTGGGTTTTAACCCCTCCAGCCTCTCGCACGTGGTGATGGGGGTGGCTTCTCCCCAATCTAGTGCTATGGCCACATTACCCCAGAATTAATGTACATAATTGGCTATAAGTTCCCTTCTATTTGCTGTATAGATGGAAGCGGCAGACTGAAGCATTCACACCATTCTCGTTTGAACTAGAGCAAACCAAGATTGGGCACTCTTATAAAGCTGATGGAGAATCAACCAGATCCCTTGATAAACGGTTCCAGTGGTTATTTATCCTGACTGTTCACGTGTGCTTTATTTCTACTACAAATTCACCAGGCTTCAGCTTCCAATCATTGGATCTTGTTATACCTGCTTGCCAGCTAGGTTGAAGAGTCCACTGTCAAATATCTGTTCCCCAGGTAGATGCTTTACACTCTGATCAAGTCACACCTTAACCTTATCTTTGTTAGGCTACATAGAAAGGACAAGTGGCTGTGAGTATGTAACAGAAAATGGAGAATTAGACAAAAGAAGCAAATCACTGTCTCTGAGACTGAGGTTCCTACCTTCTTGGACTAGAGCTTTTATTACATCTCTCCATGTTGTATCTTGTGGGAGTAGTACATTAGAGAGAACCCATCAATCAACATCTGTATGGAGTATGGGTACATGAAGCTGCTTCGTGGAAGAGGAATTGTTCATATGCCAGCTGTGCTCCTATTGATCCATGGGTAGTGAACCATCTATAGTCAGCTAGTAAGAGAAATGGCCGAGCCACCTTGGTATCCCTGGATAGTGGTTGTCAGAAACGGAAGCTCTTCAGCACTGTGACAAGGTGTTCCAGACTCTGAGTGTTTTGCTGGAGGCCTCACGGCCTTGCCTCTGGCACTTGCGCCGGAAAAGGGCAATGGTGATGGTCCTCCAGGTTGCCTAGAGTGGTTGCGTGGGACACAGTTGATCAGGGCTGGCTAGTATAAGAGCTGCAGGGGGTAAGGGTGTGAGATTAGTTCCTTGCTGGAGGTGTGTAGGTGGTGGCTGGCTGGCTGAGGGAGCTTCAGGACCTCGGACAGAGCAGGGCTGGGAGAAGCTGGAGGGAGTGTGACACACTGGTTGATGGGCCACCATCAGTAGAGCCCTACGAATCTGTGGCTATCTGTGTCATATCAGTGGAGCTCAGTGGATCAATTATGCAGATGCAGATACAGATTTTTGTATCCATGCAGGGCTGAGGGAAGTAGCCCAGGGAATTAAAGCAGTGGTGCCGCTTTTATAAAGGGACATGGTGGATGGCTATCTACAAGGAGCCAGGACTGGGACCTGGAGTAGATGGTGGATCAAGATGCATGCACCCCCCATTGCACCTGGACCTGGCCTTTCACACACCCCAGAGAGACAACTGAACTCTTTAGTGACTCAGAATGAGAGCTGGGCCCTGAAACACCCTGAAAGGGGAAGAAATTGCCTCCAAGGAGTATGGCTTGATACCAGGGCCAAGATCATTGCTTGAGTACAGGACTAACTAAGGACCTAGCCCTAAGTAGGGCTAGAGGGAGAGAAAGTGCAGGCTTGTATGCACTCAAACAGGGAGTGCTTGTGAGGCATGAGCACATCCCATTGCAACTAGGTAGCAGATTTAAAATAAACAGGACATTTTCTTCACACAACCTGTGGAACTCCTTGCAAGAGGATGTTGTGAAGACCAGGACTTCAGTAAGGTTAAAAAAAGAGCAAGATAAATTCATGGAGGATGTATCCATCAATCGCTGTTAGCCAGCATGGGTAGGAATGGTGTCCTTACACCCTGTTTGTCAGAGGCTGGAAATGGGTGACAGAGGAGGAATCACTTGATTACCTGTTCCGTTCGTTCTCTCTGAGGCATCTGGCATTAGCCACTGGGCTAGATGGGCCTTTGGTCTGACCCAGTACGGCCGTTCATACGTTCTAAGAGCCCTCCCTGCTAATAAGTGTAAAACATACTTGAAATTAAGATATTAAAATGATCAAATCTGATTAAGTAGATAAAAAGATTCCCTGAGACTTGCCAGGAATGATTAAAACTGGAAGGTGCTGTGAGTAGTGCTAGTGAGCAGTGAGGTTTCAAAATGTTGTCATCTTGGGATGTTGTGTTGGGAGAGCAGTGTTGTTGCTGTTCTTATTTAAGATACAACACAGAGGTTAATGTTATTTACTTATCATTGTCCTTGAGCTGACAATGTTTGCCATCATGGACAGTGGAAACCTGAGAGAGGTTTAAAGTATCAATGAGACTCAGATCTCTGTTTATCTTTTACACTATGCTCTATTTATTCTGCCAGAGTGCTGTAAGGAGACCTTAGTGTAAAGGAGAATTGGGCCCATAGAAAAGAGAAGGCACAGGAAGATCCAAAGAAAGAGTAGCTTAGTGTGACGGACCGGGCCGTGTCTGGGCACAGCTGAGGGCGTCTGCTCAGGGCAAATTGCTCAACTTCGGGGCTCCTTACAGCCCCCAGACTGGTGACCTCTCCAAACAGGCCACAAACCAGTCCCACAGAGCGCTTCAGCTGCCTGCCTGAAGCCTCACGAGCAAAACCCCTCCAACACCCCAGCAATATCCGTGCCCCAGATGGCCCCGGGCCTCATACACAGGTGGGAGGGGACTTAGCACCCAATCCCACCTACCCCGAACAAGTCCTGTCCGGTTCCAAGAAACCAGACACAGATCCCTGGTCAATTTACACTCTGGACCTTACCCACAAATCACGCTGAGCCAATGCTTTAGCATCTAACATCTAAAGGTTTATTACCACAAGAAAGAAAAGCATGAGAGTAAGGTTGTTAAAGGATAGTACGTTACATGCACCGAATCTCCCAGTTCTCGATGCAGGCTCTAGCAGAGATGTTACAGCTGCTGGCTTAAAAGTTCTTGTTGCGCATCCTCCGATCAGGATGGGTCACAGTTCTTCCTGGCTCTTTGATCCCTGCACTGCTGCCTCTGGGATGAAGTGCTGAGCTGAGTACCAAGATGGAGTCGACCAGCAGGTCACCTGGCCAACGGCCTATCCCTGTGCTCCCTGCTGGCAGCCCTCAGGTGTCAGCCCTCATTCTTTAGGTGTGTCCTTGGCCCATTGAGTGCCATTGTCCCACAGGGCCTCGCTAATTAGCATGTCCATAGGCCGGGCTCTGCCCAATGCTCAACCACATGCAGAGAAATATTCAGTATCTACACAGATTACAGATTCCTAACTCCACACACAGACATTATACAATCACTTGAACAGCGTACATAGGATTAGCAGACAGTAAGCTTCTATTCAACACCCCACATGGCCCCCTTTTATACAATTTTTGGGGCCAACACTCCCACCTATGGGTACAGCAGTGACCTGGCTGCTTCCCTCAAATTTGGTAATGTGACACTTAGTCTATTCTATTAGGCTTAAATTCATATAGGCTACATCTACACTGCTACGCTATTTTGGGGTACCGGAGTAACCTGAAATAGCTAACCCACATCTTCACAGCAAGCCCGTTATTTTGCAATATAATGGGCTCATTATTCCCTGTAAAGCTCTTTCCACAAGGGTTAAAGGACACTTCGGAATAGCAAGTTATTTCAAAACTTGATGCTGTGTATATAGTGCCAAATTATGAAATAAGCTGTTTTGAAATAAAATACACAATTTGCACAGCTCAAATTGCGTATCTTATTTTGAGCTGCAGCACAGTGTAGACACACCCAGAGTGCCCTCCTCACTTGGGCATGTAGGCATCTTCCAGTGATACATTAGTTGAGGCTAATAGTTATGTAAAGACTTCACTATCTTATTGTGGACTTTGAAGAAGTCTTTAGGAGAGAGTTAGATGATAAGATAATAGGAGATTCTGGTTGGAACTGCCTTGGAGTCTGAGAGGTGGACACCAGAGTTTTGGCTGACGGAGTCTGAGAGTTGTGCGGGGGAGGTATACCCCTCTGAGTGCTTTGAAGGTGGCTACTGAGTTAAAGCATCCACAGGCAGTAAACCTGGAAGCTGCCCTCGAAAGAGAAGAGGTACCATACATTTGGAATCTTACACAGAGCGTATCATACAAAATGACAATACTGTAGTTTTAGCTCAGGCCTGCAAGGAGATAAAAACCATCTTGTACCCATGTGAACAGAGTTGCCTGTGATCTGAATTTTCTGGTTCGTTCTATTTAATCCATTTTAAAAGATGATATTTCAGTTTATCAATGGCTAAGAGAGGCATGTGTGCAATTAGCAAATGACCGTATGGCTTACTGGAAGTGTTCAGTGAGAGCTTGGCTCTGCACGTACGTATAACACAAGCTGCATGGTTTGTTCTTGTGAGCGTCAGTTCAGTTGCAGTAGGTAAGAGGCTAGTGGATGCTCTGATTCCAATTATGGGCTGAGGAAATCGGGCATCGATCTGACCTTTGATCAGCGGTGATTATCCTGGTTATCTTACACCCAATATGTAATTAGGTAGACGGCTACATCTCTTAGCCTCCCTGATCTCTGAAATGAGCATGCATTCTACACGCTTGTGATTTTCCCTGTGCAGTTCGACGATCAAACTAGGCACTGACTGTCCTCGTTATGGATGATTCTCACTTTGTCTAGCACAGGTGATCCGCCTTTGCCTGACCCTCATCTCTGTCCCCTGGGGAGCAGAACTGGAAAAAAGCTGGAAATATGGTACGGGCTAGCTTTGAGGGGTGTGAAACAAGTCCAAGGCCTCATTTTCTACCAGCTTAGAAGATTGTATGGCTCCTGGAAGTATGGGTACTGAGGAGTGAGGGCCGCATGCTGAGTGTGCTGTTAGCAGTACTACTTACGTGTCTGAAAACAGGGCAATCCTCAAGGGCAGGCGACATGAGGAGACTGCAAGAACGTGCTGCTGCTCATGTGAATGGTAACATAGTCGCTTGGGTACCCAACTGCCGTGGGGAATGAGGTTCTGCCTCTTATCACTGTGCCGATCTGGCTGCTGGGGAAAATAACTGAGTCAGTGCTCTCTTCTCCCTGGTCTTGTTCCTTTGCAGCCCACTGCATGGCATGCAGGGCAGTGGGGATGCAATGCGGGGGTGAGTGGGAGCTCTTTGTGCGTGCGGTTCATGGCAACCGCTAGGCATGATCCCATGCCCTGGGCCTCCGTGAATCTCAGTCCTCTTCCAGCTTTATGAAAGGGCCCACGGAATGAAAAAGGGTGGCACCGTGTGAGAGGAAGGGACACGTCCGCATAGATGTAGCCCTAGCCAGACTCCCCTTCCTTGTAACAAGGCGTTCGCTTCATTCCCCTTGTTGGCCTTATTCCTGCAACTTGGTGGGAGTGCAGGAGAGCTCTCTGTAATGCTGGATTGGGTCCTTCTGCCCTCCTTCTCCTGCCCAATGCTTGGATGCATAACACTCTGCAGAACCCTTTGTCCGCACATCAGCCCTGGGGAGGGTGGGCAAGTGCTATTAGCGTGATCGAGTGGGTTTGAAATTAGGCAAAGAACAGACTTCGCATCTTCCTGAGGGTTGCAGTCGGTGCAATGTGGAATTCTGCTTGCGGAGAGGCTATTTTTGAGAAGTTACTTCCCTTTATGATGGTTCTGCTATGAAGGAGCATCCACCATTCATCATCGTGTGACCCCAAACTCTCCAGCGTCTGCCCCCAAATCAGTATTATGACCCTCTGTGGCAGGTTTTGCATGTGACTTTGAGACACCTAAATGATACGTAAAATCATGTGTGGGCGTGACTGTGTGGAATCCTGCATTTTTCACTGAGGCTTGCTTAAACAGAACTCATGACATCCCGGTCTTGGAGTGCCTGATGCAGACAGAGGCATACGCATAGCAGGTGCTCAGGGCGGAGTTGTTCCAACTCGGTGACCCATGCCTCGTTTCTGGGGTTGCTAAACAAGTGCACAGGACAAAATATGTATACAGGGTGACGGGGCATGTGCCTCGCACTGGCCCCGTAAGGGTAAAACCCAGCCCAGGGAGAGGGCTGAGAGCCAAGCCCACAGCTGAGGCAGGTACTACCAATTAGGGCCCAGTGGGGGGGCTGTGTAAATAAGGGCTCCCCCAAGGAGGGAAGGGAGATGTTGCCGGCTAGAGTAAGTCTCAGGTCCGACACTGGGTTCTCAGAGTAGAAAAATACACTGCACAGGTATCTGTCAAATACAAGCAGTTTATTTTCTGACTGCTATCAGCTGCACCCCTTAATTAAAGAACAAGATAGGAAAAGTGGCATCTTACATCCCTTCTGCAAGCTGGGGACCCTGTTTCAGCTGCGGGCGAAGTGGGAGATCATCTAGGCTTCCGAGATGCTGGTACCAAAGCCCATCGGTGAAGTCCAAATTGCCATACTCGTGTGCAGCTTATATACAGGTTTTTACCCTGTTTTGCAGTTTGGAAGTTTCTGGGGGTTACTCATCACTTGTTACAGCATGGCTCAGCTGTACTGCTTGCCCTGTGGCTGTTTACATGAGCAGTACATTTAGGTAAACAAGATTGTTTATATGTTCCTGCCCTTTACCCTTATCTATAACTTGTTCTTGCGACAGCGGCACCACCGTTGATCTTAAATGGCGAATGTTCCTAGAGGCTTGCTTCTGGCTCATCAGTAGTGGGGGGCGGGGAGAATGCAGGCCTCACCACCCCTATACTTCACACGTACAGAGTTCCTCCACAGTTAACCCCTACGGACTTGCTCGAGCTGGGGAGCAGGAAGGACCTGGCTACCAAGGAAGCTTGGAGGCTTCCCAAGATGGAGCAGAGCTGGAGAAAGGCAGCTAGAGCTGAGGAGCTCTGACCTGAGACGAGACCCTGGGAGTGCTAGAGCTGCAGGGGGGCAGCCAAGATAGGAGAAGACAGCAGGTCCACACCCCGTTGCCAATGATAAGTGGCCATTTCAGACTGGTTTTGCCCCTGTGGCAGAGGCTAGATGAAGACTGGCAGTGGACCACTGAGGCAAGGCAAGTACAGGGGAATTATGGGTGCCCTGGGAGGGGAGAACGCCAGAGTGCAGTGACTGATAAGCGCCACCCTGGAAGGGGGCTGAGAGACTCTGCAGTGGGCACTGCCGGAGGGCGGTGTCCTGAAGGGGGCGCCTTGGTCCGGAAGAGTGACGTGGGTCCCGAACTGGAACATGGCTGGAGGACACAGGGAGACACAGCCAGAAGGATGCGCCCTGGCAACGAACTAGTTCCCACTGCTACTGACAAAAGGTGCCGTGGCAGTAAGTACCCCCCTGTGACGGGGCTAGCGAAGATGGTAAAGGTTTCTGGTGGCAGAACAGGAAACACGTTCTTCTCAAAGCTGTAGTCAATTCTGGTTTTCATGGCTCAGCGTGTGTGGATCCAAGGGCCAAACTAGCTATTTTGTACTTTAAATAGCAGCTATGAACTACTCCATTACCTAAATGCACCATTATATTAATGAGACAGCTCATTGGGATCCAAAAATGTAGGTATCAACTTACGCAAATCCAGCAACCTTCAGTGGCTCTAATGTGCACCCATGACTCACTGACTTCCCTATTGCCAGCCCACAGTGCACGTGGCCTCCTCACCGTGGGGGTGAAGGCTCCAAAAAGGAGCAAAGGGTGGAAAAGTGCTGGAAAACAAACGAACGTGATAATGCGAGAACTGAACTTGTCACTACAGCACTGCTCAATGTGGCCATCTCTTCGCTTCTCTTCTCACAACTCCGGCACACTTTTCTAGAGCTCCCTTGGGATCCAGTTGAATCTGTTGGAGTGACTCTCAGTTCAGTGGGGTTGTACAGATGCCAGAGCACAAAACCAGACCGTGGTCCTACCCAGAGAGCGTGGAACGCTGGTGTGAAGTATTGAGGGCATCAAAGTTGTTCAGTGGTGCAGTTGCTGTTTTCGGGCCACTTGGGGTATGTCTAGGCTACTTTTTTTTTCCAAAAGATATGCAAATTCAGCACTAATTTGCATATCTTCTTCAGATTGCTTTTTCGGAAGCAGGTTTTTTGAAAGTGAAAGTAGTCTGGACACGTTTTTTGGGGGGGGAAAAAACCCTTTTTCGAAAAAAAACTGCTCTTCCTAAAAAAAGGTTTATGCGATTTTTCGAAAAAAGAGGGTTTTTTTCCCAAAAACACCCCGCATCCAGACTACTTTCTCTTTCAAAAAATTCACTTTTGAAAAAGTGATCGGAAGAAGATATGCAAATTAGTGCTGAATTTGCATATCTCCTTTCAGGAAAAAAATGTAGTCTAGACCTACCCTTGTAAGCATACCATGGAAGCGAACTAAGCGAAAAATCCTTTTTCTGTATTGGCCTCTTCTACGTCCTCCTTGCATCTGCTCAGCAAGATAGAGGCTATTTTTATGTGGACCCTTATTCGCTAGGTAGCTCATATTGCCTCTAACATACATGCCAAAATAATGTAGGTGGACCCCGATTTCACAACGCATATAAATGTGCTCAGTGTGAGCCCAAGTGGCCACATGGAAATCAAGGATATGACTCGTGTGCTTAAAGTTGAGCCCCTGCTTAAGTATCCAGCTAACTATTGAGCACGGAAGGTCCAGTTGGAGATCTCTGGAGGGGCGTGTGTAGGTCGGCTTAGATAGCGCTGCTGTTGAAATAAAGCAAGGCCAGCAGATGGGTTTAGCCCATTCTGGATGGGGTTCTGCTGTTGGGGCATGCTAGGCAATTTGATCAGGGAACTGTAGTCAACAGGGGTGCCGCTCCCACGCTTTGCTGAATCAGGGTGCATGTCCCAGGTGCTATTTGGCTCGACTTACCTGATTCTGGAGAATCTGGTGTTGAGCTGGTGAGAACATGTCCCTCCTGTCGCCGCGTGATGCATTTTTTAAGGTAGTTCAAGCTGACTTTAACATCTCAGGCAGAGGACACTTCCACGGACAATCCATGACATTTTCAGAAGGTAGAAATTCCCATGGCCCTGCCCTACGCGTAGCGTTGAAGGGTTATTGACAGAGGGAGCTGTCCACATTGCAACTCGTTAGCTCTTTGCTGATAGAAGTTGCTAGAACCAAGCAGGGCAGACGTTTCCTTCATTTACAATAATTATTTTGCTCTCCAGAAGGGCCTCATGCAAGAAGGCACTCTGCCGTCTGCAGAATCTACATCTAGGCATTGAGCTTGGTCTCTAGGGCCGAGAGCTGGGAATAATGTTGAGGAATCTGCCAAGGGTTGGTCTTGAAGTGACTGTGCTAGACTGGAAACTGGCGGACTCTGGGTTTAACGCCTGGCTTTGCTGCGTATTCCCTATGGGTGCGTCTACGCTGCGGCGTTATTTCAGAAAAACGGCCGTTACTCCAAAATCACCATGTGAGCATCTACACAGCCATTCTGTTGTTTCGAAATAATTTCGAAATAACGGACAGCTTATTCTGACTTCTGTAAACCTCATTTCACGAGGAATAACGCCTCTTCCAAAATAGCTATTTCGGAAGAGCAATAGTGTGAATGCTCCACTGCTGCTATTTCGAAATATTCCTCTCCAGGGCCATTCAAACTAATTGCTCCCCCATTCCTGCAGGGCTCTGAATTGAGGGAGTGCGTCCACATTAGGGAAGCCTGCCTCGGACTCATTTGGAGGCTTCTCTACAGTGTAGACGTGCTATTTTGAAATAAACTCTGGTGGAGTATTTCTTCCGGAATAGTTTATTTTGAAATAAGTGTGCAGTGTAGACAGACCCTATGTGACTGTAGCCCACTGGTTTAGCACGGTCTAGATTCAGATACAACCTGGTCTGACTTGTCCAGAGTCCTGTATGGAACTTTTGCTGGGAGGGTTTTATTTCAGTGTTGCTTATACTTGTTCCTCACTTGTTCAATTTAAGCTAAACCGAAGTAAGGCTGGCTTAAACCGCAATGAGCATTCACACCATCTTTTGCACCACCTCCAATCCGGTTTGAAGTCACACCTTTATTTAAACTGGGGCAACTCGGCCTGTAGACAAGCCTTTGTCCCCCCATGTCCTATCTCTTCATCTGTAAAAGGAAGGTAATAATTCTTCCACTCCCCTCACTCTTTGCCTGTTCACATTGTGAACTCTTTGGGGCTGGACAGGGCTCATGCTTTGTCCTTGTAGCAGAAGGGAGGCCTTGGGGTTTGGATGGTTTCTTCTTGGTGCTGCTTTAATAAAATGGGTTGTCCCTGTCATAACCCAAGCTAACATGAAGCATCAGGGAGCTGTGTCTGACAACCAACTCAAGGAACCCATGGATGGGGGAGTTTGAAAGGCATGCACACGAGGGATGTTAGATAATCGTGTGTTAGTAATCGTGCAGCTGCAACAATTTTCAGCAGTTACACAGTTACTAAAATAACAGCAGCAGCAGGTGACAGGTGGAGCCAGTTTGGGAGGAGAGCTGGTTTAAAAATCGGCTCCCTGTGCCGACCAGCTCCCACCTGAGCTGCCGCTTCTGATACAATGGAACCAGTGCATGGCAGCAGTAGCCCCATTCTGTGGATGTCCGAGCTCCCTGTGAACAGAGGCTGCTTTGGCATCCCACAGAGCAGCCTCTATCTGTGGGGAATTTGGGCCCCCCATGGACAGGGCTGTTGCTGCCTCTGTTTTCTAGAGGCAGCAGTGTGGGGTGGCAGGCAGCTCCCCTGTGTATTTTTCATTTAAAACTTGGACCGCTGGGTTGGGGCTGAGCCCACCTGTTGATCCACGTTATAAATGCAGCATACATGGGATGGTGGGTCGGTTAACCAGCACGTTAACCGATAAGTAATGGCTTATCGATTAACTGGTTAATGACTACTGTGTGGCCATCCCTAGTGCGCACAAAAGAAGTGTGTTCTGGCCAGTGTTTCTTTTACTTCTGTGGACTGTGATCAAACGCGTTTTCTTGTTTACTTAGGGTTATGGCAGACGAAATTCCTTCTCTGATCATCTGTTTCCTTAGCATTGCAAAAGCTAAATAGAATATGAGAGCAATTTAATTTTCAGCTCGAAATTGACTTTCTCTTGATGACATTCATAGCTGGCGGAAGAGGGAAAAGATCAATAAACCAGTGCTATTTTGCAGCCTGAGGTGGAATACATGAGAACATTAAGGTGCTATTAAGTAACACTGCACATGGAATGGGAGTGAAAAAAGGGGGCCTCCCTCACCCAACTGTGTGGTGGGTTATTTTTTGTGTTCTGTGTTTGAATAAAACACCCCACAGCTCTAAGGAACATTCCAACAATGCTTTTACGCTGCAGCCCGGAGTAATTAACAGTGCACGAGATGGATGCTGTTAGTCTCCAGAAATGTCAGGCAACATCACTCACTTTGAGTGCAGTTCAGCCGGCTTCCTGCATAAGTGCCAGGGAAAAACCACTTCTTTGTTTGCTAGTAATTACAGAGACGGGGACTCTTGGAAATTGCTGTGAGAAGTAACATGACGCGCTGAAAATTTAATACCAAATACTCAGATGGACTGATCTTAAAAAAAACATAAAACCAAACCAGCACGTGGCACTTGGCATCCCCAAAATGCAGCACAAAATGTATCAGTTCCCCTGGTTTGCGGTGCAGGGGTGTACCACAGCTCTGGAGGTCAGTGGCGTTTCGGTGACTTTTCCAAGCATCTAAGATGTGCCTTGGTATCTTGCATATTGTGGCATTGTGTATCCCTTCAAGGTGCTGCCATAGAAGCAGACCTAGTGGCATTTTCCCTGGAGCTTCGCTGGTCTCCCCTGGCTTGGCGCACTGTTTTCGTTCATGGGCCTTTCGCCAGTTTTTAGTCAATTTCCCAGGACTTCCATCCAACTCAAACTGAACAAATTAGTCGAGCTTTGGAAATACTGTTTCGCCTGTTGGTACAATGGCTGCCTGCAGGTGACAGAACTTGTTGCCAGCTGGCGCACTTGGATTTGTTTTCAACAGGCTGGCTAATAAATGTGTCCCAGTGGAACTGAGTTTCCTTGAGAGCTGAGAGCCCTGAATTGTCCCAAATCACCTAACCAGGAACTCCATTTATCCATTTCATCAGAACTCACCGCTGATCTCATTTTCACTCCATTTTACTCCGTTAGCAGAGCAGGCGGGTCTAGGGTGCTGCCTAACAATACCGCATCCCTGCTGACACGCTTCTATTTCAGGAGCTGGAGGACGGAATAGATAGGGCTGGTTTTGCTGCTTTCAGACCAGGTGCTCCAATGGCAAGGAATGAAAGGGTTTGTCTGAGCCTCGCACTTAATTATTGGGTTTGAAAAACACAGGCTAGGAAAAGGCTAAATTTGTGCTAGACGCTGTGGGTACATCTACACTTGCTCCCTATCTCGAGATAGGGGTGCAAATGTAGGGTACCGAAATTGCTAATGAATTGTGGGATTTAAATATGCCGCACTTAATTAGCATAATCGCGTCCGGGTGCCATTTTGAAATTGCGTTATTGTGAAATAAAACGCCCCGTGTAGCAGCGTTATTTCGAGAGAAAACCCTTCTCTCCAAATAACTGTTACATTTTATGAGGAGTAACAGTTATTCCGAGAGAAGGGTTTTCTCTCAAAATAACGCTGCTACTCCGGGCGTTTTATTTCGCAATAACGTGATTTCAAAATGGCGCCCGGATGCGATATGCTAGTTAAACGCGGGATATTTACATCCTGTGCTTCATTAGCAATTACAGCACACTACATTTGCATCCCTATCTCGAGATAGGGAGCAAGTGTAGATGTACTCGGTGTGTATTTGTGTCTGGAGCAGGGAGGCCTTTTCCCTTCCTCCTCTCCCCATCTCTCGAAGGGGAAATGCAGGGTTGCTTCTCACTTTCGTAAACAAGCAGTGCCAACTCTAATTCAGTTTTTATAAAGCAGCTTTCCCGTGGCCCTAAAATAAACCAGACCAGGTGGTCTCACCGCATTCCCTTCACCCTTCAACCTGTCCACGAGGACATTCAAAAGTTAATCCCCACCCGTCACAATATTCCTTAGCTGCCTCCGTTTGCATGGAGTTGTCATCGAGTCCCATTTATATTTCTGACTAGCTCCCGGAACTACATTTTGTCAATAGCTATATCCAACTGGACTGCATTGTCTGCATCTCTCTGCTTTATTATTAATTTGAAGAGAGATTTTAATATCCAGTTTGATAACTTGGCCATTTTAGAACCATCATTACTTTGATTTCCCTCTTACATGTTGAATTAGTCTGTTTCCTAAGTTATGGTTCCTTCTCCCCCTAAGGTAGTTGTACAAACTCGTCTAATTCTTCCCAGTGCCTTTTGCTGGCACTAACTTGTTCTGCTTTTTCTCACCTTATCTTTCTTTTCTCTTCAAGACTTAATTAGCTACATAGAGTTTGTTTAGTTTCCCTTGTCTAGATTCTTTCTTATCCTCAAATTGAGGTTCAGGAACACCCAGAGCATGGAGTGACATCCCTGAGAGTCTTGGCTAATAGTCATTGCTGGACCTGTCATTCATTAATTTATCTAATTCTTTTTAGAATCCATGTATATGTTCATTGAATCCAGTTATACTTCAGTATTATTTATATTTAGCATTATTTCCCATTAACCTTTCATTTCTCGTGCTCCTCACATGTGAACAAACTTTGAATTTTTTATTATTGCAGTGATGCTTTTGATGATATTCTGCTTAATTGCTTCTACATGCGTTAGTTACACAGTAAGAGGCAGGACCTGGGGGCTAGTCTGCAAACAGGGTTTTGTACCCGTTTAACCCCCTTTTAGACATTAATATAGTTAAATCAGTGCATCCTCATCATATATATAGTAGCCCATTGTCTGAGAGTCTGTAACGCTGACATACGTGGCCCCGCCCCCTGGCCCCGCCCCCCTTCCCCTCCCTGTCTGGTGCACTGCGTCACTCAGCTGAGTGGCGGCGCTCCCACCGGGCCCAGCTGAGCGGCGGCTGCTTGCCACCCCGGGCCCAGCTGAGCAGCACTGCTCAGCTGGGCCCCTAGGGGGGAGCAAGCAGCGGCAAGTGGCCTTTGTGGGTCTGTGCTCCGCTTGCCACCGCTTGCTTCCCCGCCGGGGCCCAGCTGAGCAGCACAGCGTGCCACGGAGGGAGGGGAAGGGGGGCGGAGCTGGCCGGAAGGGGGACGGGAAGCAGAGCTAGGGAGGATCGGGGGCTGTGGGGCTGGAGGGAAGGATGGGGGGCCTGGAGGAAGGGGGGAGGGAAGCAGAGCTGGCGGGGGGCCGTGGGGCTGGCTGGTGGGAAGCAGAGCTGGGGAGGGATTGGGGGCCATGGAGCTGGATGGGAGGAGGGAGGCGGGAAGCAGACCTGGTGGTTGGGGGGGGGGGGTGCAGCCACTGGCCGCAGCCGAACCCCAAACAGCCGCTTGCCGCCGCTTGCTCCCCCCGCGTCCCAGCTGAATGGTGCTGGTGCTGCGCCGCTCAGCTCAGCTGAGCCTCGGTGGGACAGGAAGGGGGGCGGGGCGGTGATGTACTTGGCCAGGGGGTGGGGCCATGTATGTTACTGCCCCCCTTCCTCTTCCAGCCGTGGCGATGAGTGGTGTGCCCCTCAGCCGGGCCGCCACGGGAGGGGCGGGGGTGATGACATAGACAGCCCTGCCCCCTGGCCGAGTATGTCACCGCCCCGCCCCTCCTCCCACGTGGTGGTCTAGCTGAGCGCACAACACTCAGCCGAGCCACCATGGAGGGAGGGGAAGGGGGCGGGGCGGTGACATACATGGCCAAGGGGCGGGGCCGTGTATGTCACCACCCCCTTCCCCTCTCGCTGTGCCCCTCAGCCGGGCCGCCAGGGGAGCCAGCAGCGCAAGGGGCTGTTTGGGTTCTCCCGGGGTGGGAGGGGAAGGGAAGGCGGTGACATACATGGCCCCGCCCCCTGGCTGTGTACATTACCGCCACGCCCCCCTCCCTCGTGGCAGCCTGGCTGAGCAGGCAGCACTCAGCCAAGCACCATGGCGGGAGGGAAGGTGAAGAGAAGGGGGGGCGGGGAGGGATGGAGAGGAGAGAGGCAGGAGAAGAGAAAGGGAGAGTGAGAGGCAGGAGTGGGAGAAGAGAAAGAAAGAGATGGAGAGAGAGGCAGGAGGTGGAGGAGAGCTGGGGGGGGAGTCAGTAGGAGGGGGGAGAGAGAGAGAGAGAGAGAGAGAGAGAGCTTGCTCAGGAGAGACATGAAAATCCCGTCTTATGACAGGCTAATTGGCTAGTTACTGTAGATTGTCAGACTGGTAAACGGGTGTTTATAGCTTGTCTCAGTGTATCAGCTGGGATGTGGGGCTTGTATCCGTTGTAAACTCCTGTTTCTCAACTGATGTAGTTAGATCAGTACAAAAACTGCTATAGCCTGACAGCAGGCTGATTTTGATCTTTAAGTTTCCTGTGGATGTCTCTGGGCCAGAATCCATAGAACTGTGCCGTGAACTGGGGTGTTAAAGATCTATCAGCTGGAGCTGGAGCTGGAGCAAAATGCGGCGTGACAGAATTAGGGATGTGAATGGGTAACTGGTTAACCAGTTAGGGTATGTCTACACTACCCCGCTAGTTCGAACTAGCGGGGTAATGTATGCATACCGCACTTGCTAATGAAGCCCGGGATTTGAATTTCCCGGGCTTCATTAGCATAAGCGGGGAGCCGCCATTTTTAAATCCCCGCTGCTTCGAACCCCGTGTAGCGCGGCTACACGGGGCTCGAACTAGGTAGTTCGGACTAGGGTCCTATTCCGAACTACCGGTACACCTCGTGAAACGAGGTGTACCGGTAGTTCGGAATAGGCACCCTAGTCCGAACTACCTAGTTCGAGCCCCGTGTAGCCGCGCTACACGGGGTTCGAAGCAGCGGGGATTTAAAAATGGCGGCTCCCCGCTTATGCTAATGAAGCCCGGGAAATTCAAATCCCGGGCTTCATTAGCAAGTGCGGTATGCATACATTACCCCGCTAGTTCGAACTAGCGGGGTAGTGTAGACATACCCTTACCTAGTAAGCTTCGGTACCCAGGAGCAGCCCGCCATAGGTGGGTGGCTACTTCAGCCCCGTAGGGGTCAGGAGCTGGCCGCCCGGCACAGAGAGGGCCCAGGGGATCAAGAACGGGCCGCCCCACACCAGGAGCAGGATCCTGCTTAATCAACTAACCCGTTAACCCTAAGGTTTAACGGGTTAACTGATTAACCAGGATTTTACGTCCCTAGTTAAAATGGCTTAAGCTGTGCTGATTTGGTATTCAGAGTGTGTGCAAAATGAGAGTAATGTAATGCCCCTTCTTTCAACCAGCATCCGTACAGTGGAAGTCCTTGTCTAAGCCAAGAATAGGCTTGACCATAAACTAACCTGGGTTTAAATATGCGAAACTGCTTGTACGATAGGTGTTGAAACATGTCACAAATTGGGTCCTAAGTGGGCCAAATTGCATATCTGTATTTTTTTTAAATCCGCTGTCTTTCCTAGTCAAGGTATAAGAGAGCACCCTTCTAAAGCCACATGTAAACTAGATCGTGGCTTGTCACCACTAAACCTGGCCAAAATCCTGGCCAGGGGTGGAAGAGGTAATTTGCAATTTCACTTACCTGATACCCCTCCCACCATACTTGTGGACAATAAAGTAAAACAGCTGTGGTCCTGCATACCTGCGCGTGACTGGAGCTTGTCATAGGAAAAGTAAGGGGTGTCTTTCATTCTGTGGAAATGCTGAATCCAATGTTGAAAGGATAAGCCAATGAAGGATAAACAGGTGACTGGACTTGATGACCTCTTGAAGTCCTCTCTGGTTCTAGGATTCTGTGATACAACCCATTCTAGATGCCCACCTTAGTTTTGCCTGGTAGTCTACATAACTGCAGGGAAGACATACTTTTTCCAGGAGTTCTTGTGAAGTTCTTTCCCTAAACCAAATTCAGTACTTAATTATTAAGTGCATACATTGTCGTCAACCAACATCTTATTGTCAACCACAAGATGAAAGCAGAGAGATGTTTCAACTCACTTTTTTCTGGTCGATTGTTCCTGGTGGTTCATATTACAGTTGGCTAAGAAGTAGTTCTATTCAGAAACATCCCAATTTGGAGGCTGTAGCAATTTTTTGTCTTTGGGGGGAAAAGTTGTGAATGTAGCGGATTGTTGCCCAGAATTATTTCAAATGCTCTTAGGTGTGGCCAACAATATGAATACCCCTTGCTGGAATGAAGGTGTTCTTAACTTATTCAAACTCTGTTATCCCATTGGCAAAAAAAAATTGTTATAGGTGTTCCTCGTCGTTGCGCAGGTATGGAGCAAGGGTGACAAGCCATTGCAAGACAGAATGTGATCTACGGTTATTTATTTCCATTTTGCTAACTCATCTCTTTTCATTTGAAATGTCTTTACAGATAAGCAAGCAGCAGCTCCAGATAGTGAAGGATCGGTTCCAAGCATTTCTCAATGGAGAAACGCAGATTGTGGCTGACGAAGCTTTTATCAATGCAGTCCAGAGTTATTACGAGGTAAGGCCGGGGAGAGGGGGCAATTGTTGGGGATGAAATACACAATGTGTGCTGCTCTGAACGGTTTCTTATGAATAAGTGTTCCGTGGCCCCTTCTGCTATAGTAGCCCCATCCAAACCTCTATGGACGTGCTCTGAAAGTCAACAAACTCAGCGCGGTTTGAACCAAATCTCCCAAAATATTTTAAAGGGAAAAAAAAAAAAGAATTTATGGGTTCAATGGTTAAAACATCTGCGCTACATTTCAGTGCCATGCTTAATATGGTGGACTCCTGCTTCAGATTCTTAATTTTGGGTTACATTTTGTGCTAATGGGTCCCTCCACATTGCTGCGAAGGCCTGTTGGGCCAAATTCTCCTTTCTAGCTGGCCTAGTGGTATGTAAATATCAGGGATGAATGTAGCCCATTGGGGTGACGTGGAACTCAAAAAAAGAGAAAGTGACAGTACTCTCAAAGTGCCAGAAATGTATGTCGTGACCCAACAGGAATAGCAAAGACCTTGAAAAGCACTATATATTGTAACGGAGGGCATCCTTAGTCTTTGTGCTTGTCATTGGAAAGTAATCCGAGTCACCTCTCTACTAGACACAACACCACGAATGCTTTGGTAAAATGAGTCAAAAGGTAAAACGATAGAGATTTCATTGGTAGTGACTAGTTACACTTAAACCTGGGAAGCTGGCACTGTGTCCTGCCCATGGGGCAAGCACAGACACTTGGCTAGTATAAAAGTTACTTATAGCCCGAGTTCAGCTTACTTACTAACAACTTTAATGGCAAAATACGTAATAGTGCACTTACCATGCTGTCTGCAATTCTGAAAATGTCTTGTTGGAGGAATTTTAAATTCCTAATATTGGCTGTCTATCCACTCCCTGCTAATATTTGTCCAAAATTTGCTGTTCATACGTTAAAGTGACATAGACCAAGTTGGTTAGTTCAAATGTCACTTTGACCCAATTATTGTTTTTTGTCAACAAATTTCCATTTCCTGCTCTGTCTACCAGCATATATGCACTTTGTGCACTTCGCATGTATGAATTGTGTGAACAATAATTTTCTTCTATTTATCTCAACCAGTGCAGTACTCAAGTACTCCTGAGCAACAATACAATAATGATAGCTGGCTGGTTTTTGTTGTTTTTGTTTGTTTGTTTGTTTTTTGTTTTTGTACGGAAAATGCAGGTTCCTCAAAATGAATATTTTCTATTTTGAAAACAGGCTTTGCTGAAATATTTCTTTTTGGGTGGGCTCAACCCAAAGTAGAATAATTAAATGAGTAACGGATCCAAAATGTTTCATTTCAAATCAGTTGAACTGAAATTCCTATGCATTAGCTGTATTACCATTACACCGAGGAGTTGTGTTCAGAGACCAGGACTCTATTGCATGAGGCGCCGTGTACAACCACAGGAAAAGGCCATCCCTGCTCCAAAGAGCTTACACGGTATAAGACACGAGGAGACAGATGCATACAAATAGACAGACCACCGGGGATCAGCGAGGGCATCTCCGTAAGCATGATGGGCAGTGGTCTCGGCATGCCAGCAGCCAAACAAAACAGAGATCTCACTTTCCCTATCAACACTCTGCCTAATGGCAGTAGTTACTCCCACCCTGTTATCTCCTGGGCACAGGAGACTCCATTTCCTGGAAACCCATGTGCTGATGTGTCTCCAAGCAGAATACATAGTGCATCATGGGACCCACGTGAAACTAGGTGCATTCTGGGAGATGTAGTTTGGATGCTTGATGCCTCCACTCTGACTCCCTGGCCTGTTTCCCATAATGCACATAGATCCATGCATCTATTACGTAAATAGACTTTCCCCAGGGTGGAAACCCTTCCTTTAGTCTCCCCATTCCCATGAAAAAAATACCAGATTCAAGATGCATTCCAGTCCTGAGTGGCATGGTCACATGTCTTACTAGGACCAACCACGGTTAGGGCTTACAGGAAAATCAAAACTATTTATAGATCATTGCCTTGAGTGCTGAGCCATTATGTATCTCGAGTATCAATAATGTTCCACGTTAGCATCTTCAGAGTTGTAAACAGGTCCACACGTCATATTTCTACATTCACGTACAAGAATGAGACATGCGCAGAAATAGAACATATACATTCAGTTGATTGGAACTTTAAAAATGTTACATGATGCATTTTGCCTAAAATGCCTTCAAGTTATGCGTGTTCATAAGCCCATTTTCATAAAGTGTGGGGGGAGGCATGACGGGGTTTTTTCCATCAATGTGGTTAATTCACTTCTCCAAGAGGTGGTGGCAAGATTATGTAGGCACTCTTCCATTGAAAAATCTGATGCACAAAGGGGGTTAGGTCAACCTAGCTGCATTGTCCGGGGCATACCACTTTTCACAGCCTTACCGCTGTAGCTAGGTTGATTTGATTTGGGGCTCAGAAATGTGTGAAGAGACAGAGAAATGGAACTGACTTTAGTTTGGCGGCATGTAGGTGTGCTGCGTGGGCTTGCGTCTCCTCTCAGACTGCTTTTACATCAAGCAGATTCTTCATCTCCTGCTTCTCTCCCCAGGCCTGATTCTCTCTGTGCCTAAAGAAGTGTGCGCCACAGGCTGGGGGGACAGGGGCATAGCAGGGATACTCACTGAATCTGGCTTCTCCTATAGCCTACAAAACGTGCACTTGTTTTCCTGAGCCACGCTCTCCTTCCTGCTTCCTCGGGGCGAAAGTTCCTTCTTGTGAAAATCAGTGGCAGAATTCCCATAGAATTCAGTGGCGTAGGCGCAGATCCTCAGGGAAGATATTAAAACCATGCAGGTTACACTGCTTTATCCTTATACTTGAGGGGTATGTCTACACTGGCATGATTTTCCGGAAATGCTTTTAACGGAAAAGTTTTCCGTTAAAAGCACTTTCAGAAAATCGCGTCTAGATTGGCAGGACGCTTTTCCACAAAAGCACTTTTTGTGGAAAAACATCAGTGGCCAATCTAGACGCGGTTTTGCGCAAAAAAGCCCCATCGCCACTTTAGCCATCGGGGCTTTTTTGCGCAAAACAGTACTGTTCTGTTTACACTGGCCCTCTCGTGCAAATGATTTGCGCGAGAGGGCTTTTGTCCAAACAGGAGCAACACAGTATTTCCGCAAGAACACTGACGATCTCACATGAGATCGTCAGTGTTCTTGTGGAAATTCAAGCGGCCAGTGTAGACAGCTGGCAAGTTTTTCCCGCAAAATCATATGATTTTGCGGGAAAAACTTGCCAGGCTAGACACAGCCCAAGTGTAAACTATGCTGATCAGAATATGGCTGCCACTTTCAGAAATCATCCCCACTTTCCAGGAAATATGTAAGTTTCCATAATGGGAATTGCTGTGTTTTTTATGTTTCTCGGAGTGCTTGAAATTGCCTTGATGGGTGCAATATTCCACAGATACATCCCAAGACACTTAGCTTGGTCTTACGTTGGTTTCACAGTTCAGTTCAGTTTGTGTTGAACAGTGGCCTCAAAATGATCTAGTGGCACAATTATTGATTGAGTCCAATTAATGTGATTGTAAAAATAGGATGTGCCTGGCCTGGCTGATCCACAGTGTTTTCCCTGCTGTGAGCTTTCTAAGTGGTTACTCTGTTGCATTTCAGCACGCTTTTATACCCAGTCCTCCAGAAATCCAACACTGCTCAGTGGGACTGATATTGGTTACTTTGAGTAGGTTACAAAAATGACTTGGATTTAGTCTGATAGACACAGTTATTACTCTTCTGTTGTATTAAATAGAGAGCTGAAAATTGCTTTACAACTGGGAAACTATATCATATATAGTAACTTTCACAAGGCTTCCCTTCCGCAAGTGTTTATTGGATAATGGGGTTGTTTTTTCCAGTTTTTCTAATGACAGAAAACAGTCGGAAGGCAATAAAAGAATTAACGTGAAACTAGGGATGAGTTCACCCAATAATACTCAAACATTTAATTCCTATCACTCGCACAATTCAAAGACCATAAATCATAATTAGGAAAGCTACATTTAAAAGACACATAATTAGAAAAGTAATATTGTGGCAGTTAACTGGATTTAGTAATTAATAGTCTTCATTGTACAAATTAGTTTGTCGGCCTAATCGCCGTTAATTCTGTAGTTGTTAACATGTTGTCATTTAGCACAGTGGATGTCTTTGTAACCTTCTTTTGTAACCTTTCAGTCCAATAATAAACCAGGATGTGATGCCAGCTCATGTTTACCACCTCATACAGAATTTATGGGAATGGTTGCATAAAATACAGAACAATGCAAAGGAGGGAGTACTTGTATGGTCCAACTTGCATATCTGTGTTTAAATCTGAGGACTGTTGATTCAAGAATATAGAGAGATCAAACACGTCAGGGAGAAGGACCCTCTGTAACCCTAGATGATGCCTGAGGTCACAATCAGCATCCTCCCTTGCTGCTGGAAATTAAGTCTAGGCCTACACTAGGTGAAAAGTCGAAGTAAGATGCATAACTTACTAGACCCGCTAAATGACCCCGGGGGGACAGGTAGACAAAGCCTATAGGATAAGCAAGTGTAGATGCCACAGTGTGCAGGGAATGTCTCATTCTCTGTGACCGATATTGGTGCGACTGGGTGGTCACATTCTGCACTTTCTGGAGTTTGAGTGGTTATTCAGGCGAATTTGGTGATTGGCAAGAATTCCATCCTGAAAAGCTTCCGGGTACTATTACAGGAGTCTTCTGTCTCTGTGTATGTAAACCGTTCGATTAGCCAGCACTAAAGAACACACAGCAGGAGTTGAAGCTTTGGGAGGAACTCTGAAACTTCATGTGCACTGCAGATAGCTTCCTCCGTGCAACTCTGAACGTGGACTTTCATGCCCCTCTTCAGAAGGGAACGAGGACTTGAGTCAGAAGGGGGATTGATTTGTCTGAGCAGGGTAGCTTATTTTTGTCATCCTTCCTGCCAAGTGTCTTTCTCTCTCCAAGCTATTCACTGCAAAAAGTGAAGATTTAGAATGGCTTCTCACCTATGAGAGTGGAGGAAAATTCAATGGTAAACCTAGCAGAGAATTTAAACTCTCACACACTATAGCAAATGGCAGCAATTGCGGCCACACGGGGGAACGTACAATTCTTTCCTGCTTTCGCTCACTGATTTGGCCTAATACTCCCAGCCCTGTCTCCAGACAGGTAGGAAGCTGAGAGTAATTTTCATCCCTCATCTGAAAAGGAATTGCCAGAGGATGGCCAGTTTATCACGGCTTCACTGAACACACGCGCTCAAAGAGAAAACTGCCCTTGCCATCTTGGAAGCAAAGACAAGCTCAGCTGATTTACTTGGATGTGACTGGGAGAGGAAAAACGAGACTATTTAAACCCAGCTGGGGAAATCAAAAGGGGTGGGTGGGAAGACGCTGTGACGTTATTTGCATTTTCTATCCACTTCTTTGTTGAAATGTTGTTCTGAGCAGCCCCACAATACAGTAGATTCTGTTTATTAGCAGCTCAGTTGTCAGTAGCCAGCAAAAAGTTGCCATTATTTTAATTGCACGGTATATTCCCCCTCCATTCATATATATATAGAGAGAGAGAGAGAGAGGGAGGGGGAGAATGAACATGAATATCTGTTTTACATTTGAGAGAGTCTGTGTTTGTTCAAGAACTCATTTTACATGGTAAGAGAGAGGCCCACCAAATTCAGGATACAGCTTCCTCTTATCATAACTGAAAGCAAGGTCAGGGTTTGGTTGTGCCAGGACAGTGGGCTGTGCCTGGAATGGGATTTTGCTTCTCATCAAACCATACAGAAAAGCGAGTGAAACAGGCTTCCTCGGGGCACACCCCCTCATCTGGGGCTGCCCAAGCCTTGCACCCCACGGGTGCCCTTTAGGGAGAGCAGGAGGGGCTGAAGTGCCCCTCCCTCCCCGGATTCATACAGGAGCATGGCTGGCTGTTCATCAGGGAGCGGGGGGAAAGTGCACCGTTTGCTGCATTCCTCACTCTGGCTGGGGAGCTCAAGGGGCAGCTGAACTTAGATCTGCTCCGGTGAGGGAATATGTTCCCCTCTCCTGGCTGTGCCCTCTGGAGCTGCAGCGGCCGAGGAGAGGTGCTTCTCACCTGGCCCCAAGCTGCTGCAGTGAGAGCGGGTTGGGCTTGTCTTTTCGCACGGGGCAGCCTGAACCCCTCCTCCCCAGAGCATGATTTAAATGGAGCATGGACCTTTTCATTTTATTTTCCAAAAAACAAAACTCAATTTTTTTGACCCGAGCACAGCCCGGTTAGTCTTCGAACCACATAACTTCCAGCAAACAGTTGAACAAAGCCTGAAGAACTGAAAACCCTTTGTTCCAGGGGAGGTAGACACCCACGTAGCCGTACTGCTAAAAAGAGAGTAAAGAACCTGTAATGGGCACGTAATCCTTTTCACACCATCTATTGCTGTGCTCTGGTACTGCAGGCTTTAACCTTCTGTGCAAAAAGCTTTTGTTGATGCAAGTAATTCACTGTCTGTTGTTCCTCTCTGGCCATCCCGAGTCAGTGGTCAGACGTGAAGGTTTACATAGAAAGAGGCTTTCCATCCCCCTCCCCCCAAACATCACTGGTACCTCTGTCAGGTAGGACTAATGCAAAGATTCCCAGATTCCTTGCGATATTGCCTCGTACCAGTCTGCCAGATAAGCACCTGAGTTCTGCAAAATGACAGATGAGCAGGAGTGGGAAGCAAGTGCTCTGCCCTTCTATAGAGCGTTAGGTAGAGCTGGTTGGGAATTTTACACCGGAACGGCGGCTCAGTGGAAAATGCAGTTTCCACGAAGTCACTTTTGCCAACTCCCTTTGACTTTGTCAGTAAAAATGGAAGCCGAGTTTTTTGTTTTAGGTTAGTTTGATACTGAACTGCATCTGCTTAGGTAGCCATGGTGTCCCCTGGGAGTGGTAGCTCAGGTACTGAATGGCCCTTGAGTCTTTCCTCCGAGTCAGGTGCCTTGGCCAGGTTACATCTTCCCTGAGACAACGCAGTTTCCCGTCTGAACGAGCCAGGTACATCATGAGAGGTGCGGTTCTTCACAGGGTGTGGCCAGCGAGTTCAGCCCAGAGGGCTGAATGAGACCGCCAGGCATCCAAACGACAATTCACGGGAGGCTCTGTGGTACCTGTGGAGGATGCCGTTGAAAGTCAAACTGGTTTGCAACTGTTTCAACATCTCCAAGCTGCGGTTTTTCGGAATTTTGTGGTAGGAAAAAAAATTCAGTATTTTGGGTTTTGTTCCCATCCCAAATTAGGGTGAAAACAAAGGTTGAAACAGCAAAATTCCCTGTGAGGTAGGAATTCCGGGGTTTTTTACTCCACTTTACTCAGGGTTTGGCCAAGATTTGCAGAAATGTAAAGGCAAGTAGGCATGCTGGGACGGTGACCGGGGGTCCAGAAACCGCAGGTGAGGGAGATCCAGCACATAAGTCAATCCTCAGGGGTGGGGAACCTCTGGCCTAGGGACCAGATCTGGCCCCCAGCTTGCCTGGATCCAGCTCCCCAGGTTCAGGGCTCCCTCCACCAGCAGCAGGGAGCTGGAACTGGCACTCCAGCCCTCAGGCTCTCCGTTGTGGGGTGCAGGGACTCCCAAGTCTTGTGGACTGGAGTCTTATAGGGTATGTCTACACTACCCCGCTAGTTCAAACTAGCGGGGTAATGTATGCATACCGAACGTGCAAATGAAGCCCGGGATTTGAATTTCCCGGGCTTCATTTGCATAAGCCGGCCGGCGCCATTTTTAAATGCCGGCTTGTTCGAACCCCGTGCTGCGCGGCTACACGCGGCACGGGCTAGATAGTTCGAACTAGCAAGCTATTCCGAACTATCTGTACACCTCGTGTAGCCGCGCGGCACGGGGTTCGAACAAGCCGGCATTTAAAAATGGCGCCGGCCGGCTTATGCAAATGAAGCCCGGGAAATTCAAATCCCGGGCTTCATTTGCACGTTCGGTATGCATACATTACCCCGCTAGTTCGAACTATACCCATAGACATACCCATAGACATACCCATAGACTTTAAGGTCAGAAGGGACCATTATGATCATCTAGTCTGACCCCCTGCACAGTGCAGGCCACAGAATCTCACCCACCCCTCCTAGAATAATCCTCTCACCTATATCTCAGATATTGAAGCCTTCAAATACTTTGAAGACCCCAAGATGCAGAGAATCCTCCAGCTGTGATCTGTGCCCCATGTACAATTGAGTCAGGCAAGCTAGCGCCAGCTCTGACCCACAGTCTCTGCCTGGTGGGGGAAGAAGCAGCTCTGCCTACTCCTATTCTTCCCCCCCCAACCCCACCCCACCCCCTGGAAAAATGGCAGCACAGCAAAGTGCTGCCTGAAGGCTTTTCCCCTTCCGCTCCGATTGGCCATAATCATGGCCAATCGGAGCAGTGAGGGGTGGTGCCTGGGAGCGGCGGGGGACATGGAACCATATATGTCCCTGGGGAGCTGCACCTCATAAATGCTTCCTGTTTCCCAGGCCCTACAGGCTCCCACCCCCGCCTGCTGCTGTATCCCCCTGCACTCCTGCACCCTACCTCCCCCCTCGACTCCCCCCACTTCAGCTTGCTGCTGCACTCTCCCTCCCTCCCAACACTGAACCCCTCATTTTTGGCCCCACCTCAGGGCCTAGGGGGGCTCACAAAATGTACTAGCCTGGACACACACACATCCCTTCCTGGTTCCTGGTGTGTGCGGGGAATGTGGGGAGTTTTTGTTTTGTTTTGCTTCTCACTTTTTGTGAAGCCCCCAACTGATTTTTTTCAGTGACTCTGTAGCCCCCAACCCAAAAAAGGTTCCCCAACCCCTGCTTTAAATGCAGGATGTGTTTATCAAACCACTAATTGAGCAACACAACACTCGCTGACAGTAAAGAATTTAGGAAGGCTACATTGAAAACTTATGAAGCATGTAAAGAAGAATTCTAATCGAATGATACATGTCACTTTCCATTCACTGTCAAACCTACTTGCTATATTTTTGTTAACTGGGCTTTGGAGAGTACAGCAGAAAATAGAATTCAATCCTTTGAATGCAGTTTCCACCCCTTAATATAGCTTGTTAAGCCATTGACTGGAATACAATGGAATTTGACAGACGTGTACAAAATGCACTCTTAATATTCAAGCTGCATTGGAGCTGGATCCTAAAATACCCTGGATGGCTGGGTTATTCTTTGCTTGGAAGTTGACAGGCACCTACTTAATATACAAAACTAGACTGTGTTGAATGGTATTTGAAAAAGACAGCTAGGCCCACATCTTCAGAGGTAGTTAGGCACCATCTTTTGGAGGTCTGGGTTGTCATAAGTAAAGGGAGTGGCTACCTCTCAATTAAGCTTTTATCCAAATTGTCACTGTCGCCAAGGGTCAATGTGAAGATGATCTTACTGTATATTTTAGATCTAGGAGGAGTTCTTGATTAAAACGGACTCACAAATGCTAAAATCTAAGACCACCAAATCTAGTGTGCAGTGTCCTCTTATCATAACTTAAAGTAAGGTAAAGATTAGCTGTGCCAAGACAATGGGATGTGCCTGGAATTTGATTTTCTCATACAATGGAAAGGGAGGGGTCTAATAGGAGGGACAGTTATACTGCAGAATGACCACGGGGGCAGCAAGGGGCCAGAGACGGGTACTGAGACTGCTATAATCCCATTGGACCAGCAGGGGTGGAGAAAGGGGCAGCTGTCCCCCTATATATTTCAGAGAGTTTGTCTGTTTCTGTGTCTGTCTGTCCCCCAGCCAGGGGACATGCACCCCTCCCCCGGCTATGGCTGGTGCAGAAACCATGGAGAGGTGCTTCTCACTGGGCCCCAAGCTGCAGCAGTGAGAGAGGGCTGGAATTGTCCTCTGTAGAGATGTGAACGGTTCACCAGTTACTTGGTAAGCATCAACCATTAAGGGTGATACTCACCAGGGAACAATTAATCATTACCCGAGAGCACCCCGTCCCTTGGGCTGTCACTTCCGACCCCACATGAGGCTTCCTAGCCCCCTCTCTCCAGGGTATCCTGCATTACTGAACGCCTAACACCTTCCCTCCCCCCCCCCAACCCTAACCCTAACGCTAACCCTAACAAACAAAACTTATGTGAGTTAAGGACCTGAGCAACGCCGGGTAAAACTTCTAGCTGTGTATAAAGTAAGAGCGCCCTAAACTTAGAACACCCAGATCTTTAACACTCCTCCGTGAAACAGCACTTCTGAGGTGTCTCAAATGCCAAATCGTGTTCACTGCCTTGCATTAAAAATCTGAAACTTAATTAAAAATGTAATTGCTGTTTATGCTCTAGGGCAGTCTGGGGCCTTTTGAGCAATAACGGATCTCTTTCACTGTGATGGAAGAGCCAGGCGTCTGCCATGTGGCTCTGGGTGCTTTCCTCCTCACTGGGACATGGGGTGGAGACTCTGTATGATCAGCAATGCGTCTTACCGAAACGGATTTGAACAGCAAAACCGAAACGGATTTGAACAGCAAAGCCGAAACTGCCTGGAAACAAACCTGCTTTCTCAACATACGCCACAAATGGTGGAAATTCTCTGCCTGCCCTCCCCACTTCATTGCTTTCCCTTTTTCACTTATGCTGCTCTTTAGATGGGGTCTGTTCAGAGATGACACTAGGGACAAGAACAGCAGCTCACCCTTAGGGTCACTGCAGCCCTGTTTTACCAGTGGGGAAACTGAGGCCCAGAGGGACTGAGTGGCCTGTGATCATTCAGCAATCACAAACCCCACATCTCTGGACCACGCTGCCTCCCTGATTGGATTAAGTTCCAGGCTCGTGGGCCCGACTCTTAGCAGTGAGTGGGGTAGTACAGACCCCAAATCCACAAAGCACCAAACTCCTTCCTGGTTCCCAGGTTGTACTGGAATACCCAGTGTGCCCCCAGGGCGAGGCCGGGTCCCAAGGTGTGGGAGGGAAGCTCCCTCCAGCCCTGGTCTGCGGCCAGCCCGCCTTCGGGAGCAAGCCACCCAAAAGAAGCGAGGAAAGAAGGGCTTCCAGCCTTCCTCCCCCACGCACATCAGCAAAGCGAGGCAGCCCCCGAGGGAGATGGACATTGGCTCCTCCCATGGGGCGATGCAGCAGGCAGGCTGCTTGTGCCGGGGGGGAGCTCCAATGGGAAGTGCTACCCGTTGGGTTAGTTCCACATGGCCCTCTGGGGAGCGTTGCCTGGCTAGGTGGCACCAGCTGCTGCTTCTCCTTGGACTGCAGCTGCTGTTACTGTGCCAAGAGCATCAGCTGAGCGTTTAACACCGGCATCGCCTTCAAGGAGGCCTTGGCAGGCCAGCAACTGCTCTTCCAACCGCCGCAACGTCAGTCTCCGTGGCAGGGAGGACAAGCCCCTTGGGGCGATAGAGCAGAGATCGGACTTCTTGCAAGACTTGCTCGGCCTTTCTCCTGTTTGTGGGAGTCTTGGGTCAAAATGTTTCCAGTGGCAGCAAATGGGGCAAGTTACAAAAGGTCTGTCGGAAAGTGTTTTTTTTCCTGGCAAGGGTCCTCCAGTGGAACGGAAGATCAAAGCTCATTCACCTTGTTCATGCTGCCACTACCCCAGCAAGAAGAATCCCAAGCATTGTGACAGGCTGGGGACCGACTGGCTAAGTAGCAGTTCGGCAGAAAAGGACCTGGGGATTGCAGTGGATGAGAAGCTGGAGATGAGTCAACAGTGTGCCCTTGTAGCCAAGAAGGCTAATGGCATATTAGGGTGCATTAGGAGGAACATTGCCAGCAGGTCTAGAAAAGTGATTATCCACCTTTATTCGGCTCTGGTGAGGCCACATCTGGAGTGTAGCCTCCAGTTCTGGGCCCCCCACTATAGAAAGGACGTGGACGCAGTGGAGAGGGTCCAGCAGAGGGCAACCACAATGATGAGGGGGCTGGAGCACATGACATCTGAGGAGAGGCTGAGGGATGTGGGCTGATTCAGTCGACAGAAGAGATGAGTGAGGGGGGATTTGATGGCAGCAGTCAACTTCCTGATGGGAGGTTCCAAAGAGGATGGGCTATGTCTGCACTGGTGCGATCTTGTGCCAGAGATATGCAAATGAGGCTAATCATGGAATATTGCTGAGCCTCATTTGCATATCTAATGAGCCACCATTTTTGCGGAAGAGGCTCTTGCGCCAGAAGGTGCTGTCTACACTGCCCCTTCTTGCGCAAGAAAAACTGTCTTGGCAATGCCGCTACGCTGATTATTTTCAGGAATAACGGCATTGCGCAAGAGGGTTTTTCTTGTGCAAGAAGGGGCAGGGTAGACAGCACCTTCTGGTGCAAGAGCCGCTTCCGCAAAAATGATGGCTCATTAAATATGCAAATGAGGCGCGGTGATATTCCACGCTTAGCCTCATTTGCATATCTCTGGCGCAAGATTGCACCATTGTAGACATAGCCATGGAGAGAGGCTGTTCTCAGTGGTGAGAGATGGCAGAACGAGGAGCAATGGTCTCCAGTTACATTGGGAAGGTCTAGGTTGGATATTAGGAACAACTGTTTCCCTACGAGGGGGGGATGCACTGAGATGGGTTCCCTAGGGAGGGGGTGGAATCTCCATCCCTAGAGGTTTTTACATCTTGGCTTGACAAAGCCCTGGCTGGGCTGATTGAGTTGGGATTGGCCCTGCCTTGGGCAGGGGGCTGGACTTGATGCCCTTGTGAGGTCTCTTCCAGCCCTAGGATTCTATGATTCTGAGCTCGGCTGCCTTGCTTCAAGTGCATCTCACTGCTGTGTCCCCTCAGGAAAAGCCCTTCTTCACGCACCAGGGAGAGCCGTTCTGGCCTGGCTGTTCCCTGGACACCAATGGGATTCTCAACCTGTAACGATGACCATGCACAGCTGCTGCCATGTAGACATCCAGCCACTGGATTACACCAGCTCTTACTCCTGTTAAACCTTTTTCCACAGTGAACCAGGAAACCGAAAAGCCTGGATGCATGTCAGACTTGCTAGCCATTTTACCCAGGAGTTGGTTGCAGGGGTGTTCTGTGGCACTGCTGGGATACCGATGACCTGTAATGCATTAGGAAAATGACAGCCTTCGTTTTCTTCCTGCCACTTCCCTGTTACCTGCTCAGCTGTGGACTGAGCATTATAACTGATCCATGCAGGGGCGAGGGTTTGTGGCCAGACCCGGCCACAGGAATAGCTGACTTGCATAGTGAAAGAAGTGTTTGCTTTTCTTTTTAATCAATACTGACCCACGTGCACCCGTGGGAACTCTGCAACGATAGTTCTCGCCCGGCCATACTCACACGGGACAACCCGAAGCCTGCTGAGATCAAAGCTTATTTTCTAAAAGAAGACGCAGTGTCTCCCTGGCAAACTGATTTCCCGCTGCAGCTGTATCAGCAGCTCCCCTATCTCTCCAGCTTTCTTCCCTGCATTCATCCTTTTCTGAAAAACTTCCTAAGGGTATGTCTACACTGCATTCCTCTTTCCAGAGAGGAATGCAAATGCAGCCAGTGAAATTGCAAGTGAAGTGCGGATTTGAATTTCCCATGCTTCATTTGCATAATGGCTCCTGGGCACTTTTTCAAAATACCCTATTTCACAAAAAAACCCACATAGTCTAGACGGGGTTACTTTAAGGATTATTTCGAAAGAAGGGTTGTTGTGGTTTTTTAACCTCATTTTTTAAGGAGTAAGAGTAATATCAAAAGAAGGTTTTTTTTTTTTTTTTTAAATAACCCCATGTAGACGGATTTTTTTTTTTAATAGGGTATTGCAAAAAAGTGCCCGGATGCCATTATGCAAATGAAGCACAGGAAATTCAAATCTGTGCTTCATTTGCAACTTTGCTCGGCTGCATTTGCATTCCTCTCTCGAAAGAGGAATGCAGCGTAGACAGACCCTAATGGTCAGGGTGGTTAAACACTGGAATAAATTGCCTAGGAAGGTTGTGGAATCTCCATCTCTGGAGATATTTAAGAGCAGGTTAGACTTCTATGAAGGATGGTCTAGACGGTGCTTGGTCCTGCCGTGAGGGCGGGGGGTGGACTTGATGACCTCTCGAGGTCCCTTCCAGTTCTATGATGTGCAGGTCGTTTATGGGCTACCCCCTGCCTGGACCAACTGATCACCAAGCTGTGCTAGCCAAAGCAGACCTCTCAAAATGCCGCTTTGCTAAGTGGCATTTCATTCCCCTTGCTCTGAGGTGCGCGTAAAGCTGTCCCTGTGTTAACTGGAGTAAGCAATGGCTGTAACCTCCCTTCACCAGCGAGAAGAAGGCCATGCAGTGACTCCCTTCGCTGTCCCCGCCCTTAGGGGACACACCACCAGATCCATGGTCTTATCGCTCACAGGCCGGCTGCGTAAGTGAAAGTCGCAGGGTTGAGCTTTCAGAGCCGAATCGGTGCCATTTCAGGAACAAGAGAGGATGGATTTCCAAGTCCCCTTTCGGCCTGCTGCTGCTGTTTGCCTCTTTCCATTGGCCAAAGGTTTGTGACCATGCCCTGGCCATGGGTAACTCTGGGACCAGAGCCAGGCTGTGCTCAGCATGTGTGTAAGGAGGCAGCAGGTTCTTTGACTCTCCCTCTCCCATGCACACCCCCAAAAACCACCCTGCTCTTCATAACTGCAGCCCATCCCCCTTCCCTGTCATACCTCCGAGACCGGCAGCCAGCTGGGCATGCTCTGAACACCATGAAGTGGTATAAAAACCTGTCGTGTCCTCAGGCCATCCCTGAGGTCTTCAATTATTGAGCGTGCCCAGGCGCACCCTTCTGCTTGCAGAAAATGACTTCACGGGTCCTGCTTCCAACATTCCTGTTCATCTAGCCCTGCTTCCAACATTCCTGTTCATCTAGCCCTGCTTCCAACATTCCTGTTCATCTAGCCCAGAATCACCTTGGCTTTTTGTGCGACAGGGTCACCCTGAGGCCTCGTATAAAGCTCGTGGGCCACGCTGCCCCGAGATCCCATGTCTTATGCCTGCCATGCCGTTCCTGTACATACTGGTCAACGTTATATTTTTCTAATCCTACAAATCAACTGCGATTGACATAAAATGAATCTATTATGTGCCTTTTACAGTCTCCGATCAATGAGTTCTAAACTAAAATCGGGGGCTAGAACCCTTTCTTGTAACAGGGAGAATATTCCCACCTGTTACCTGGCCTGTTCTCTTTCCACCCTAACATCCTCCATGGTAATAGCCTCACAGGTGGTGGGGATAAGAAGCCAAGAGAGGCTTTCTCCTGCCTGTCACCTTCGTTGCCACCCACGCTCCACACCAAACTCCTGCTCCTGCTCATCCTCTTCCTTTTCCCCCCGCCCTGCTTCGCCCACATGGGAGCCAGAGAGCGGGCAGGTGGGCAGAGGAGCTGGGGGAGGGAGCAGAGAGGCACCTGCGTGGCAGGCTGGTTCAGCTGGCCAGCGGGTGGGCCAGGGTGAAGAGGCACAGGTGGCAGGGGGTGGAAGAAAGGGGAGAGGGTGATGAGGTGGGCACGTGAGTGTGGGGGGGACCATGGTGAGGAGTGAGAAGGCCTGGGTGTGGGGAGCTTCGGGGTTGTGTGGTGTCAGGGATGGAGCAAAGGCTTCTAACGGAGGGGGCTAGTAGGGTCAGGGCTATGGTCTAGGTGCATGTGTGCGCGCGCACACACACACACGCAATGGAGGATCACGTGCTGCTCACGGAGTGACAACAGGAATGCCCTTTTCTTACTACGGCTGTAGTATATGCTACTTCTTTCTTTTATTGCTTTATGATATGAGATGTCTCCGAGTTGGCCATTGGGTTACCAAGATGCTATACTTTATCCCTGTCTTTTGCTTTCTTTCTCTCTTTGGTCCAGCTAGAAGGTCAGCAATGTTGCTTATGGTCTGAGTAGGAGAGAGAGAATCTCAGCACACGAGAGCTTTCGGAGACTCTTTGCAATGCGTTATTTGAAAAGGCATTCTTTAAGCAAAGCTGCCTTGTGTTCAAATAATTCAGCTCCAACTTGCAGAATCCTCCTTCTGTTTCCATCTCAGCAGGACAGTCTGCTGAGGTCTGCTTCAGTTCAATAGCCTAGTGTGAGTCTCTGCCGCTTCCTTCAGACTCAAGGGTAAGCTGGTGTCATGACGTATGGAATCATAGTCTACCTTCGACCACACTGGATTTATTATAGAATCTAGACTTCTGCCCAGCTTGAGTTGCAGCTTTGTCTCCCCTCGACTGTGGAATTCTTGTACAGCCAACAAGGGAGCGAATGGCTGAACAGCATACTGCAAGTAAACCAGAGATCATTCCAATCTGCAGCTATTTAAAAACCTGAACCAGAGAGAGCCTGGACGGCGTGTTGAATGAAATGTTGTGCAGGGTGTGGACCTATGGCCAAATTCAGGGAGCGAGGTTGGCAATCAGGCCAAAGCCGCAGAGATTTCAGAGCTGTCTATTCCAGCTCAGTCATCTGTTAGTGAGAGTCTCCAGCAATTTTTCAGGTCGGGCACCACTCTGGGGTGAATGCCATTACCCCACACGCCTTCAAAGATAGAAATGTATTGCTTTGCCCCATGGGCGGGATCTGTAGGAGCATTTATCTCTCCAGAGAAGATTCTTCCTCCTTCCTCCTTTAGACTTCCCCATATCTGTGGGGCCAGCGGGCTGTGCTGTTGGAGGTGCTTAGGAATGGAATAGCATGAAGAGAGATTTTTATTTTTAATGTAGTGACCATCACAGCACCAAATATAATTCGTTTGCCTGCCTCTGTGTGCTCACCCAGAAAAAATAAAGCCCACCGTGAACCACGAGAGATGTGAAACCGTTACAGCTATGCTGTTAGCCCTTGCTGAGTGTTATGGATTTAACCAAGTGGCCAGCTTGGAAGTAGCCTCCTAGCGTTGGAGGCATTTCTTTAAATTAAACAAGGATTATGTCTGATCACTGTTGCCTGCTGTGTGCAGCCTGTTGGGTGCTTTCTGTTCTGGGGCGAGGGGAGTTTGGGGCCCAGCTTGCATGCTGATGTTCTACTGATGGATGGGAGGCCGGTGTTCTTGCTCAGGGCGCAGTATCTCTGTTTCTGCAGAGGTAATGGCATTCTCCCTCCCCCCCACTGAGCATTCAGCCACTGTGTGGTGTTCTTAGGTTACCGCCAGGCATTAACATTAAATTAAAATACTTAATGGTTAAAGGAGTGAAATTGCAAGGACCATACTTGGGTTTGAGGGCAGCTTTTTCCATCTGTGTGAACCCAGAGTAGGAGATTCAAGTCCAGGGAGAAAGCAAAGATGTGTTAAGATGTATGCACATGCAAACACCACGTAGATCAGCTGGTGTAGATCAGCATTGCTCCGTGGACTGCCTGTCTTACACCAGCTGAGGGATCTGGCCTATAGGGCTAGGATCTAGCTAAGTGATAAATTTCAGTCGTGCAATAGTGAAATTGTATCCTTCACCTTTTGACTGCTTCTCCTGCCAGCAGATATGTGCCCCCGGCATTGTTCTAACATTCCAAACTCGAGCAGCTCTCATTGTGACGTGCCAGATGACTGGTAGCTTGTTAGACTGGTGTAAACAGCCTGACTCCACGGACTTCAGTGGCGTGAGTCCAGGTTCACGCTGACTGCAGACTGTGGTTGGATGATTGAAGGGACACAATAGCTCGTGTGTGCCAACAGTAGCTAGAACTAAAATACGTCCCTGCTTTCTGGGCGTTATTTATGTGTTTGGTGCAACATGCCCATGACCTTCGGTGAAGTCCTGATTACATCCAAGTGGTCTGGCTTCCCCACATCTCAAAGTCCAAGCGTGACCTTTCTAGTCTAGCAGTGCTGCAAACTGGAAAATATTGCACAAACGAGTTAGGTTTGCGGGGCCAGCGGTACTTCATATAGATTAACATGGTTTTAATGCCGCTTGACGGTAACCGGCGACTGCAGAGAGAGTCACTTTCTCCCCCCACCTCTCTCTCCTTGCAGGTGTTCCTGAAAAGTGACCGTGTGGCCCGCATGGTGCAGAGCGGGGGTTGCTCTGCCAACGACTCCCGAGAAGTTTTCAAGAAGCACATTGAGAAGAGGGTGCGCAGCCTGCCCGAGATCGACGGCCTCAGCAAGGAGACGGTTCTCAGCTCCTGGATGGCCAAATTCGATGCCATTTACCGCGGTGAGGAGGATCCCCGTAAACAGCAGGCCAGGATGACCGCTAGTGCTGCCTCCGAGCTGATCCTCAGCAAGGAGCAGCTGTATGAAATGTTCCAGAACATCTTGGGGATCAAGAAGTTTGAGCATCAGCTGCTGTACAACGCATGTCAGGTAAGGGGGAGAGGTGTCTAGTCATTGATGGTATAGCCTGTGCCATTTTGCTGTCATTATCTTTGCCTTTATACAGCCAGCTTGTTGGTAGGAGGGGAACCGGACGTCAGCGCATCCTGCCAGAAATAGTATTCCTCTTGGAATTTCAGATGCCCAAGTGGATGAACGTTTTACTCACCTTTGCTTGTTGCGATTTTGCTGGATTTTCTGTAACCTGTGCACTGTGGTGAAGCAAATGAGGCTAAGCAATGGCCAAATCCTACTACTGTAACTCATGCCTGACCCCGGTAGGACCATCCATGAGATAAGGGAGACCGGATTCACTACCTATTCCTTGCTGCTGGTATAACCCACACACCTACCGGGGGTGGGTTGCGGTCCCATCTAGTGACACTGAGACCTCTTACAGAGAGAGAGAAAATGAGCCCGCTCTACAGCCTCAGCCGAGAGCCAGCTGGCTTGTAGTTCACGCGGAAGAGGCTCGTGCATGAAGCTCCAGAGGTCCCAGGTTTGATCCCGCCTGTTGGTGTGATACTTGTGGTACCCCAGGCTGGGCAGGCCGTTCTGTGAGCTTTCATGCCATCTTCCCCCTTTCTCAGCCCTTCTGCCTGTGAGTAAGAGGAGCTAGAGTAAGAGTAAGAGGAGCTAAATGGGAAGATTAGGCTTTACATTTGACCTCAAGCCGCTCTGTGCGAGACTGCTCTAGAAATGATTGGAGGCCGGTCTCTGGCCAGTGTATTCCCAGAGACCAGGCTGGCTGATCACAGTACTCCCACCTGGTCTTAGAATCCAGGACCATTTGAGGTTCACTGACCATTGTTGGAAGCTTCGCTGACATCCCTCCAACTTGTAACTGCATCTCCTTGGTCTGTACCAACGTGCAGCATTGTAGTGCAGCTTTGCCTTCACCACTATTAGAGGCGAGTGCTTACGGCAGGCTAACGAACCCCAGTTCCCTGTCCTGCTCTAAAATCCTAGTGGTGACAAGGCTTCCGGCATATGGATCATGAGGTAAGGAGGTGAGGTCAGCCACAAGCAAGGTGCCGTGCTGTCCTCCCCAAGCTACTTGGTGCAAAACAAGACCGTTGCCTCCTCTCCACTGGCGTTCCGCAGCAGGATAGCTACCGCATATTGGTTATTGCCTCGTTCCTCCCTCTGTTGGGCAGGGAAGACTTAGCCTTCCATGGACACTTCAGGGACCTGTAGAACGCTCACTACAGAGTAAAAATACCCTCCGGGCTATTTCCAAGGAAGGCTCCGATCTTCGCTATCCCACAGTATTGAGAACAAAATGATTTTTTTGTCTTTCTTCCCTCGTTTTGATAATTTGTGCCCAGTAAAGATGAATTTTGTATCCTTTTCTATTCTCCTAATTCAGCTGATCACTGGAGCCAGCTCTGCTGCCCAATCTCCTGCCCGCATTTGCAATTTTTTACATTTCCGTTTTCAAGACTATTTATTTTCTGTGCTGTGGTTTCCCCTCCTGACTAAATTAATTCTCTTCCCCCCCCCCCTTTTCATCTCCGTCTGAGAGAGCGAGAGAGCGAGAAGGGAGGAAAGGTGAAAACGGAGAGAGTCACAGTGAAAAGGAGTCTAATGAGCATTGCAACTCTGGTTAATAATGTGGCTTCTTGTCAGCGATCATACCAAAGGAGGACTGAAGTAGCAAATGGTCAGGCCAACTCAAAGCATATCCTGGCTCAGGGTGTACTCCGCAGTCCTACAGGGCCATAAATATGTAACTAGACAAGACTGGGTCGACTTTCTTTGGGTACAGACGTGCTTCTGGTCACAAATTACACTATGCTGCGGTAGCCACTGGAGGACATGTTAGTATGTGCCTCTGAAGTTGAAAAAATGGCACAAATGATGTGTGGTTTTCTGATTAGTCTTGTGGTTGTCTCAAGGAGCAAGAAATGCTCCAGAAAATGATTACTTTCGCGGTGATAGGACCTCTAAGGATGGGCTCTGGATTCTTTGTTTCTATGGGTATCATCAGTTCCTAACCTCTGTGTGGGTCTGTGAGTATGACGCCATAGTTACTCCATGCATTCAGAAGACACATTTCTTGAGGAAAATAGTTTCTTGGGTCGACCAGTAGTTGGGAGGCAAACTGAATTACCCAGCAGTCGTGTTCTCAGATATCTCTGAACAATGGTTCCGCTTTGTCCCACAGTGTCCACCCACTGACATTGGAAAGGGAGTTATTTTCCAGGTGACTTCAGCATAAAGTTGGGTTGCCCAAGCAGGCAGTTGAGCATTTGTTTTCATTAATCTGTATTTTGCTCATGCTAGCTGCTGGCTGTCTCTGGGTAATCCCTGGATATTGTTTAGGAACAAACGCTTGCTCTGGATTGATGGAGCAGAAAACTACTTGTGAGACAGCAGTGCTGGCCTGTTCCCACCTGCTAGGAGACTGGAAAAAGCAGCATTTCCTAGAGTGCAAAAGTGACATTTGAGCAAAGATCCCTGCTCCAGCTGGACTGAGGTGTGACACTACCAAGGTCATGCCCAAATCTGGGTTTCCATAGGAGCGGCTTTACTCAAATGCTTCCACAGCACAGCTAAACTGTCTGAAGTTATTGTGGCCAGTCTTGAGTCCTTCCTTCCGCCAGCCCCCAAAATCCTGAGATTGGCTTAAAAATCTGCCGTGCAGGATGATCAGGTGGCCACGCAAATGCAGGCATTCAGTGCACCCGTGGTTAGGCCAAAACATAGGGTGGCGCATTCTACAGCCAAACGGCACGCAACTGACCTCCAGACCCTGGGCGCTGTCAGTGGAGTCAACTAGCCGTAGGGTCATCAAACGGCTTGCCTTCTGCTACGGCAGCCAGACCCCAGAGCTCTGTTGTAGCCACCTGCCAGCCAGGGCCTTGGATGTGTGCGGATGCTGCAGCCCTAAACCAAGCTTCAGCTGGGCAGGCGGTGCCTTGAACTGAGACATGGAGGTTACTCACCCTTCCTCCTACTCACCCTGCATGGCAACAGCCACAGAGATGTACGCATCTCCATTTGCACCAGCCGCCCAGTTCCTGCCCACACCTCATCCTCCAAACTCCCCCTTTCCCGATGTACCACATACACCATAGCATAAGTGGCCCTTCCATCGTGCCCAGGGGTCCCTGGTCAAAGATCGCCCATGGGGTGTGACGGTGTTGCCGATCAGGGTCAGGAGATGGCGGAGCCAACTCTATACCAAGTGCAAATGGCTATCCGAGTCCCTGCCTTGCATACAACAGTCCCTGCAGTCTCCTTTTCGTTTTACTGCACGGAGGAAAGACTATTACGCCGGGCTGGTTTTCCTCCCTGCTTTGTAACCTCACTGAAGGAGCAAAGTTGCCGCTAGGCTTTTGAGAGAGGCATATTTTGGTCCTTCAGCATGTGACTGCTCCGATCGGTTACTTTGCCGTGTGTTGCACTGTGTCACCATCGTAGCTATTCAAAGGGAGGGCACCGTGTCTCAATCTCCCCTTGAAAACTTCCACGCTTGCAGCATTGGCCCTAGCCGGAAATGGCTGAGCTATTTCAGGAGTGTCTCTGTGAAGTTCAGGATGTGCAGATGGAAAGGGCGGTGCCCCCAAATCTGAACTCGGATGGTTTTCATTGTAATTTGCCAGGTGAAGCTTGTCCTGGCGCTGTTCTCAATGGAGCTGGAGATGATTTGTATTTTCCCTTCTTCCCCTTTCATCTCCTGCGTTGGCTTCTTGTTTTCTGTAGCTCAAGCTCAAGCTTTGGAGTGATATTTGCACCATTGCGCGTTTTCTGTGTGCTTTAGTGCAGTCGGCCCATTTGTAGATAAATTGCTAATTTGATGCCATCGGGCTGCATTGTTTCAATCCTAGTGTCTAAGCACCGTGCATTTGTTTGCTAACAAAGCTATACCAACGCTGACTATGACTGGAACTGATTCACACTAATGGATTGGATTAGCATGATCGGACACTCTCATCTCAGTAATGTTAATTTTAAGGTATCACTTTTCTATTTTTTTCCCCTCTAAGTAGCCTGATTGAGGCATCTATTGACTGTTTCCTGTTGATAAAATAGTATAACAGAGCTTGTATTTACGGCACATTCCTATTAGGTTTTTAAAAATGGGTATGCCTGCCACTGTTGGACTAGCCTTTTCCTGGATGTGCTGAAAAAACAGTAACCCTCCGATGGGAGTACAGACGGCTCACGTTGCACATGTGTGCATAACTAATCGTGCAGGAGCCTGGAGTGGATACTGAATTTGGACAGCTCCTGCTCTTGGATGCCACAGCAGAGTCTGACTGTCTAAAGAGGTTTGGCAGCTATGTAATGCCGCTACAGTTGCAGGGTTTGCTCTGTAGCTGATCAAGCTAAATAAAAGCGACACGTTAATGTTGTACATAGAGGTAACAGAGCAGCTTTCACATGGGGTTTAAATAATGCACGATAGACTTGGGAACTATTTTGACTTGAGCTTAGCTGATGCATAGGCATTGGTATTAGAAAACTGTGTTGTCTTGGTTGGCTATCTGAATGTCTTTAGTCTTTTCAGAACTGTCAGTATAGTGCCACTAATTAGAGACACAAGGTGGGCAAGAGAATATATTCTTATCAGACCATCTTCTTTGGGGGGGGGGGTTGAGTTTACACAGAACTCCTCTTCTGCCTCACCCACCTTGTGTGTCTAATATCCTGATACCAGCCTGGCCCCTTGGTCCCCCCAGCAGTAATTGTTCCAGTGCGGGTCAATTTATCAAACCTAGTATAGATGCACTAAATCGACAGCCACGTGCTCTCCCGTTGACTCTGGTACTCCATGAAAATGAGAAGAGTAGATGGAGTCAATGGGAGAGCATCAACTGTCGACTTACTGCTTTGAAGATGCCATGGTGAGCAGACCTAAGTGTGTCGCCTTCCACTGTGTTATTCACGTAGCTGAAGTTGTGTAACTTGGGTTGACAGCCTGTGGTAGTATAGACAAGGTCTTAGGACAAGGGCAAAATACAGTCTGGGAGCGGATCTGGCCTTCCAAGCCTTTGGATCCGGTCTGCAGCCTGCCAAGATGCTCAGGCAGGCTCCCTGCCTGCCACAGCCCCAGGCCACGCAAAGCAGCTGTCTTCTGGGGCCATGTGCCTCACCCCATACTCTCCTCCCTGCCCCAGATCACCTTCCTCCTGTCCCAGGTCACTACCCAAGCCCTCTGCACCCCTCTTCTCCCCCCCACCCCAGGTCACTACCCAAGCCCTCTGCACTCCTCTTCTCCCCCTCACCCCAGGTCACAATTTCCTCCCAGACACTACACCACATCCTACATTTTTCTTCCAGGCCATACCCCCTCCTGGACCCTGCTCCCCAAGCTCCTCCCCCATGTCACATCCCCCATGTCACATGTCAGCCAAACTCCCTCTCAGGCCCCACATCCCCTCCTGCATCCTAATCCCCTCCTCAGAGCTCCCTTCTGCACCCAACCTCCATCCCAGACTCTGTACCCCATGCCTAGAAAAGTGTGACCCTTGACTACTTACAAAAATCTTAGAGTACCCCCATCAAAAAGTATTGCCCACCCCTGCCTTAGAAGCTACTCTGTACGAGTCTGAGCTCTTTCTTTAGTATCCATCCTGATAAAATTAATTGTGGAATTCAGACTCTAGAATTAGGTATTAGCATTAAAGAGTTGGTGCCAGTGTGTCCGACGCTCTTGGAACAGAGTCCTAATGCATCAGGAAATCCTCACACTCGGTGCCAGAGCCTCATTATGAAAACAGATATTCCCCCTGATGTGTCCTTGGAAGAACCAAGGAAATAATTTTCCTGTTGACAAATAGGCTCAGTTTTATCACTCTCTTTTCCGAGGCATGGAATAATCAGTCTAAACTGTTGTGCTTTGCTCACATCTTTCCTCTGTCTGTCTTGATGCGCTTTAGCGGGATAGTTAAGTATAACTGTCCCATCTTACAGATGGAGAAACTGAGTCACAAGGTGGTTAAATGATTTGCCAGGGGTCAGCAAACAAAGGCAGACCCCAAGATAGAACCCCATTCTCTTAGTTTCTAGCCCAAGATTAGCGACTAGGTAATGTTGCCTTCCTTCACCCCATTTCAGGAGGTATGGAAATCCATTTTCTTTTTCTGTTAATGTATGGTACCTGTTATTGCTAATCTAAGACGCACTTGTATGAATTCTTGCTTCTGTCTGCATTATTTATTTATTTTTTGCTTAAGTGAAATAACGTGGTTTCCAGTGAGCATTTAGCAATCTCTTCTCCCTTTGATTCATGCACCGAGCTTGCAAAGTTATGAATGGTAGCTGAGCGAGCTGGCGTTATGTTCCTCCGAGTATATCCCTTTGTGATTCCCATTGCATCGGGCCGTGTAGAATGCAGCATACAGCCTGTAAAAGAAAATCCTGAGGGGACAATAAATCCATCGGATCATACAGTACAAACACTGGAGTCTTAAGGGACGTTCCCACCTCTGCAATTACGTTTCTGTCTGAAAACCTCATGCGTGACGCCTGACACAAGAACGGGGGGACATGGGAGAATATTAAAAGATGGTGATTTCAAAAACTCATACAAGGAAATACATTTTTCCCCACACAGTGTGGGATTGTGGAATTCATCCCCCCAAGACGCTATTGAGGCCAAAGATGTAGCAAAATTTGTGAAAGGATTTGAACATCTCTGGATAGGGTGCAAACCCATAGAATTTTTATAATTTAATGCTAACAAGTTTTGGAAGAGATCTTAAACCACCTGCTTCAGTTTAAGACAACACCAGACTACAAAGAGAAACCTCAGAACTGTCATTCATGCTTAAATTTGACACTTTACGAATGGGCGTTAACAGAGATGCTAACTACCTTACCCATTACAAAGATAGCTTCCCCAATTATCAGCCCTAATATCATTATCTCATAGACACTAACCTCCCCCGCTCACTCCCCCTCTGTTCTAAAATCTGATTTGTCAATTTTATGTGTGTTCACTTTTTTTGATTGTATCCCTTTGGTATATATGGCCATGCCAATTTTCTTCCACAATTTGATCTGCGGAAGTGAGTCTGGCCCACGAAAGCTCATCACCTAATAAACCATCTTGTTAGTCTTTAACGTGCTGCATAGTCCTGTATTTTGTTTCAGCAAGACCAGACTAACATGGCTACATCTCTATTATTACTGACAATTAGGGATTGAGAAGAGATCTAACGAGGGGTCATGTTACTCCTTGTCTGCCAGGTTTCTTGTTCCTCCTTCTGCAGCAGCTAGTTCTGTCCACTGTCAGAAATGAAATACTGGATTAGGTAGACCAGAGGTCTGATCCAATCTGGCAATTATAATGTACCTGCGGTTGTTTCAATAGCTCATGTTACTGTAACTGAAGGACAGCGCTGAGGTGAGCACACATTTCCTCCTTGACGTTTCCTTTATGCATTCGAAAGCCCTTCCTTTATAGTCCATTTCAGTGTCTTTCCTCTATAATCACGTAAGTCCCGCTCATGCAGGTCTGATGTCCGCATGCCCTCTGACTCCGTGGAGCTTTTATCTATTTTCCCCTTGTAGAACAACCTTTATAAACATCAGTGGGAGAGTAGGAAAGTCCACAGAATAAGCCATTTGTAGAACAATTTTAAAATATTTTTGCAGACCATCCCGTTGAAAGGGTGCTCTGTCAGGAACTTGGTGTCTCAGTGCAGGGCTGAAGGCTTGGCCTCTGTCATTCTGAAACAAAAGGAAGGTAAAACTCAGGCACTGTCGCTGGGGTGTGTCTTTTAACGATGAGTGTTGCAGGCTGTTTTTCCTTTGTGCTTCAAATGTGCATAAAAAGCTGAATGTTACCACAGCCCACCAATGTGTTGGAGGCCAAGGGATCTTTCAGATCACTTACCTGGCTGTTTTCCTCTAAAGCAAACATTGGCTGGTGCCCTGGCAACGCGCATGTTGGGGGTAACGCAACTGATCCTTCTAACGTCGATTGCAAGTGCTGGAGCCAATGCCTTGCTCTGCCATAACCCTGTCGTTTGCTCCATGTTTTTGGCAGCTGGGCTGTGGCTGATGACTGCGAGGCATGAAGAGGCCTGTTGCGGACACGGTGCATTTTTCCTCTCCCACCCAGTTCTGCTCTTGTGGATTCCCACTGTGTAACGAACAGCACAGCCATAGCTCCGGAATGCCAGCTCACTCTTCCTCCCCTCACCAACCCTACCCTGCTGCAGTGAAGAGAGCCCTTGGACGGAGCATCCTTTGACTGAGGCCTCCACTGCCTGTTCCTAATGCACTGTGCAGCTGCAGCACTTCTGTCGTGGTTAGGGCCTTCTCTAGGGCTGCGAATCTACTCGGGGCCTTCAGTTTCGGTTGATACACAGGTAGGGTTGCCAGGTGTCCTGTATTGAACCAAACAGTTTGGCATTTTCACCTCCTGTTTGGTAAAAAAAATTCAGAAAATACTGGACACATAAAATATCTGGTATTTCCTGATGATTTTTTTTTCCCGGCCAGGAGGCGAAAATCCCAGGTGCTTACGGGGTTCCTCAGGGGAGCTGTCCAGCCTGGCGCAGGGAGGCAAGATGGCAGGCAACCGACGGCAGCTTGTTAGGGCCAAACAGTCTCAAAAGCATTTCTTAAAAGGGCTGGGTTTTTTATTTTTTGTTATTTTTTTGCTTAACAATTCTTGGGGTCCTTTTTCCTTCCTCTCTTCCCCCCCCCCCTTGTGTTTTTTTTTGGGGGGGGGGGTTCGTTTTTTTGGTTAAACCATCTGGCAACCCTACACAAAGCTCTTGAGGCCTACAACACTCATTGTGTTGCCTTGAGTTCGCCTGGGTGTTCCCAGCCCTGGCACCTGGATGCCTGGGCAGTGGACACGGATGCTGGAGCGCACAGGAACTTGCCTTTCGCAAATGGGTTTTGTGCTGGAGGCTCCGTGGCCAGTGAGTGCAGGTGTTTGTGAGTGTGCAGGTGGGCCTGAAAATCCGCCCCTCTCTGGATTTGTGTCTTTAGGGTGTATGTGTGTGGCGGGGTAACCAGCCTGTGGAGATGTCGCACAGTCAGGAAGATAAATATTCGGGCCCAAAACAGGCTAATGCTAATGGACGCTTTCAGCTACACAGAGGCAGTATGGCAGAGGTGGTCTGTTCCGTGTTGGAGCTGTGGGAGGAAATGCTGATTACGTCGTACTGGCTGAGCCTTACAACCGGTCTCTCTCTAGCTCTACCGGGACATGAAGGAAGTGGACATGACTCTTTACTCAGTGCTAACGAAGACTGGGGTGAAGGGAGCCTCCGCAGAGAATATTTAAGCTTAGCTAAGCTTTGGGAGGATGTGGAGGTGCAGGTTTGTGCTTTCGTTGCTGTGTAACAAGGAAGGCAAATCCCAGGCAGGGGTAAGGCTGGATCAAACAGAGCGATGGAATCCTGACCCCAATTACATCCATGTCAACATTCCCGCTGACTTTGGTAGAGTCCAGATTTCACCTAGTAAGTGCAGATTCTGGTAGGAGCTCTATATATATATGCCACTAGGAGTCTGTTTTTTGCCACAGGTTAGCCAGCTGCCTTACAGTGACCTGCTGTTAATTATGTCACGACAAGCATATTTTCATTCTTTTGTAGAGAATATGGTTATGTAAAGGAAGGATTATTTCTAAAGAGGTTTTTTATTTTTAATACTATAACCCCAAGCAGTGTTCTAGGAGTATCCATAATGTAACCAAAATAAACGAGATTGATGTGATTGGAAAGGTTTTGAGGAAACAAAAGAGATGAAATTATATTCCAATGAGATGATGATGGATGGAATTCTCGAACAGCTTTCTGATGGGAAATTTTCAAAGTAGCGCAGTATAATAGGTTTGCATATTCACATGCTTTCCTGCAGAGACGGCTTCTTCCACAGGCAGCCTAAGACTAAAACACCTGGGCTCCTTTGGAGGAATTGTGTCATTGCCTGTGTGCCTGGATGTGAGAAAGATGTTGATATCTATATTGTTTTGAGAGTAAGGGATGTGAACAACATTGTTTTGAGAGTAAGGGATGGTCTTGCGTGCCAGGCGCAGAACTCAGAGCCAGGAGACTTGGGTTTAATTTTAGGTTTTTCTCTTAAAATTCTTCTGTGATTTTTGCAGTTAAGGGGCAGATTGTCAACTGGCTTTAACCCCTATTGCGGTGTTCCCTTTGAAGGTTTACCAATTTTGAAAATGTGGCCGTGGCAGTCTAATTTTTCTGAGGCATGGCTCCCACTGACTTCTATGATAGCTTTGTCCTTGGCATTTCTAAACATCAAGTTGTGTTAATCTTTGCCTTGGTTTTCCCATCTGTAAAACAGGTATAGTATCATAGAATCCTAGAACTGGGAGAGACCTTGAGAGATCATCAAGTCCAGTCCCCTGTCTTTACAGGACCAAGCACCGTCTAGATCATCCCTGACAGGTGTCTGTCTAACATGCTCTTAAATAGCTCCAGATGGAGATTCTACAACCTCTCTAGGCAATTTATTCCTGTGTTTAACCACCCTGACAGTTAGGAAGTTTTTCTTAATGTCCAACCTAAACCTCCCTTTCTGCAATTCAAGCCCATTGCTTCTTGTCCTATCATCAGAGGCCAAGGAGAACAATTTTTCTCCCTTCCCCTTGTAACACCCTTTTAGACACTTGACAACTTTGCTACCATGTCCCCTCTCAGTCTTCTCTTTTCAAAACTAAATAAGCCCAGTTCTTTCAGACTTCCCTCATAGGTCATGTTTTCTAGACCTATGATCTAGAATCACCTTTGTTGTTCTTTTCTGGACCTACTCCAATTTCTCTACATCTTTCTTGAAATGTGGTGCCTAGAACTGGACACAATACTACTCCAACTGAGGCCTAATCAGCACAGAGTAGCAAAAGAATGACTTCTCGTGTCTTGTTCACAACGCTTCTGTTCTCGGATTCCAGAATCATGTTTGCTTTTTTTGCAACAGTGTCACGCTGTTGACTCATGTTTAGCTTGTGGTCCACTATGACCCTGAATCCCTTTCTGCTGTACTCCTTCCTAGACAGTCGTTTCCCATTCTGTATCTCTGTATATATTTACCAACCTCACATATAAATTGAAAGTCCAAGAAAACCAGTGAATGGGAAGCACACGGGGAAGTGGGACAGATAATTGCAAATCACTATTAGATTAATCTTTTGATTGTGACTCAGGACTCCAGTTATCTGTTATCATTTGCATACTTCCATTCTTCTACTACAGGCAGTCCCCGGGTTACATGGATCCGATTTACATCGGATCCCTGCTTATAAACGGGGTGAGGCAACCCCGCACTAGCTGCTTCCCCCCAGCAGACCAGGGAGACGCGAAGCTAGCGTCCCCCCCTCCCCCAGCAGACCAGGGAGACGCGAAGCTAGTGTTCCTCCCCCCCCCCCCCCCCCCCCCCAGCAGACCAGGGAGACGCGGAGTGGCTTTTCTCAGCAGACACCTCAGCTTGAGAATAAAGGACTGAGGGAAGTGAGGTGTGGGAGAATAAAACTGAGCTCTGGAGAAATGTTTGGCTAGAGTTTCCCCTACAATATGTACATACAAATTCAACTTAAGAACAAACCTACAGTCCCTATCTTGTACATAACCCGGGGACTGCCTGTACAAAAAAAAGAGAGATGAGTTTGCATGGTTCTTATCACCCACTACTGACTGTGGCTGAAACTGGTTTCAGGTGTTAATTTTGTAAACATGTGATTTAAAAGCTACTCAGATACTTTTTGCAGGCCTCAGGCATAGCATAGAGGGTTCTTTAAAATACTCATGTTACAATTCCAATAGACATGACATTGAAAACAAAAGGTAGGGCCTGTTCCCCTTACTGGTGAGTATTACATACTAGAACATGCTCTAGGTAGCATTCTTTCACATTCTAGCCTGTCAGCCTCCATGTTAGGTAGAATAGCCATGTAGAAGGTATGTTTTGTGTATACAGTATATATAACACAAACAGAGTGAGCTGTATCCCTATCTAGTGACTGGATCATATACCAAGATACGAGCCTACTAGTGCTACCAGCTAATTGAGTCATTCCTTTAGCTCAAGTGTTAGAGCCTTTGCTTTTTCAGATCTGAAGGCCTTGTACTTGAGTCCTACTGACTAGAGCTGGCTTTAAAAATCAAAATTTTCATCCGCTAGCAAATTCAGGTATTTCATATTTTGTTTGTATCCAAAGCAGGATAAAAAGCATTTATGAGACTTGGGTCCTTCCGGGAAGGAGGCAGGGGGTAGGACAGGAGGGGTATGGCTACAGTATCCAGTCACCAGTTCCTGGGGGGAAGCTAGGGAGCTGTAGCTGCATGGGAGACTCCTCTGGGAGGGTGTCCAGGGCGTCTATGGAGGGGGGGGATGCAACCAGTGGACTGGGTCTGCGGTGTCCCCCCTGAGACATTGGTGGGGCTCCTTGGGAGGTGGGGGAGGGCTGTGCAGACCAGCCCCAAGAGGTGCTCCTTTGGTGCTGCTGGCTGGCACTGTAGTCGAGAGCCAGTGGGGAGGGGTTTGAGGCAGGAGGGCCGCTTACCGAGGCCAGTGTCCAGCAACATAGAGAGCCCTGGCTTCTGTTGGACACACTCTCTTACTGGTGTAGCCACCCCGCTGTGGTCACTCCGCAGTATATCTGTGTCCTGCACTCGCTGCCCCCTGTGGTCACTCTGCGGTATAACTCTCCCTCCGATCAGCCCCCTTCCTTTCTGTGTTATAGAAAACAATCCCATTCCAGAAACATTCCATTGTCCTGGCACGACTAAACCCTGTCGTTGCTTTAAGTTAGGGTAAGAAGAAGCTACATACCAAATGTGATGGCCCTAGCTCTTACTGTTTAGGAGGAGTTCTTGAACAAATGGACTCAGACAGATTCACACACACACACACACACACACACACACACACACACACACACACACACATGCTCTAAAATATATATAATTCATGGAACAAAGTGACAACGAACTTCAGTTCAGAAATGTAAAAACAAATAACTTAAGTATTCCAGCCCAATTAAAATATTTTATTTTGGCTTGATTTAGCATTAATCTTTGACCTCCCCTCCCCCGAGCAACTGAATGATATGGGAGAGTTGTAGTTTGGTGTGTTGTCCCTCCTTTCTCTTCTGAGCAAGGTTGCTTGACTGGGCTATATTTCCCATGATGCACCACAGCAGTTGAACAAGAGAGGGACTGTGGTGCATCATGGGAGATGTAGCTTAATCAGGGAGCTCAACTGATAAAGGAGAATACGGACATGAACCCTTTGAGTCACTGCAGCATCTGACATAGCTTAAAGTGAAATTAAATCCCTTCCTCCTCATCCCCATCGATAAAATAAATCATTTTGATTTGATTTAAAAGACTGAAGTGTTTTGATGTGGGTCTCTCTTACCTGAAATCTAGTTTATAGTTTCAGTTTTTCCCAACAGAAAATCAAATTTCAGCAAAAATCAATGTTTTCCAGTGGAAAATTTCAATTTTGCAGCAACTACATTTTCAATTGGAAGAAACTCTTTGGGGAAACTTTCAGCCACCTGAAGTGCTAGTGACTCAGGCAGAAGTCAGTGCACATAGTTCAGATCTCTCCATCTTCGTACCTATTTCTGTGTAGCTTTGGTATGGAGACTCAGATAGCAATAATAGACAAAATATGCATTTTTGCATACCGTGAACACTGCTCACTTGCATTTTTCAGATGTCTTTTTTGACCTAACCATATAACCCACAGAGCTTTACTGCACTGAAGAAGAAAGAATTAACATTTTTTGAAGATCATTCTAAAATTAATGGATCAAAGACCTTTTTTACATAAAAGGAATGATTTTTAGTTCACATCTTACAAACTTTAACTCTCCAGGGCCTGTCCTTTTGAACACTGGTGACTTGTTTAACGACCCCTCTAAAATAAGATTTGTCTCCGTCCTGTACCCAGTGGAAAAGTATCCAACTCGCAAAAACCAGCACCACCCTTAGCACCAATAGAGATTGGCCTATTGGCCAACTGTCTCCTCGGGGAGGCCCGGCTTTTAGTTGACAATGAAAAGCCGTAGGTATACTCCATCCAGAATAGTCACGAAGCAGGGCAGGAAAGCTTGATCTGATTTTACTTACGATGCACCTGGTCTGTGGATAGAATTTCAGGTCAGAAGGCACCACCAGATCACATCCCAGGCTACCAAACACCACCCATTCACCAAGCCAACAACCAGAATTAAACCAAAGTATTACAGCCCTCCAGAGCCCCGGTGCTGGCTTCCTCTGGGCCATGAGGATGCTTACGGCCCTACCCCTCACCTGTCTCCAAGCCCCCAGCCTCACCCCACCTCTTTCTGCCTCTGCTCTGCCCCCTCCCTATGCCTTCCTCCAAACCCCTGCCCCTCCACTTCCAGTTCTGCCCCCTTTCTCTAAGCCTACACCGCCCCCACTCCCCCTTTCCGTCCCCAGCTGCTTACTGTGGGAAGGAGCTGATCGGTGGGGCCACTGGAGGATGGGAGGCACTCAAGGGGAGAAGGGGAGCTGGCTGCTGGTGGGTGGTAAGCACCCGGAGCATCCAAGGACTCGGGGCCCATGCCCGGGAAACTAAGCTACCTTGCGTTGCAGGCATAGAACAGGAAAAGCCAAGGATTTCAATCTGCACCGCTGTCCCTTTGACTCCATCACTTAAAGTCACATGAGTCCTTACTACAGCAGAGCCTGCTGTGCCCACACACCGTGGCCGATGTGCTTTTAAAATAACGACTCGTTCCAAACCGGGAACACGCCATGCTCTGGTTTGGGTAATTCAGTATTTATTTCCATGGAAACTGGAATGGCAGCCTGAAGCAGTCTTCAGGGTTGTAATTACTCTTGTTGCTTTCAATGGCAGAGGCTCAGCATGCTTGTCAGTGCCGGGGTAGCTTCGACAGACGTTTGGGGTGTTGAATTGAAAACAGGAAGTACTGAGTGAATTGAATGAAATTGCCTCTTCTATGTATCTGGGAAACTGGAGGATGAGGATTCTTGGGGGGTGGGGCATTTATTATTTAAAAGGAATGCAGATGCATGCCTGAGAGATGTCTCAAGGGTGGAGAACTGAGAGTCCAGGATTACAGGCTGTTTTATTGCTGTAGTTAGTGTCTCCATTTGCAGCTGCCCCGTTTGGGGAAAGGAGACCCCAGGTTTGTATGTTAAAATGTGCACAGCGAAGTGGAGCAGTTACCTGGGTTAATCCCTTATTTGAGTGCTTGAAAGTCATTTGCAAAGTGGTTCCCTGCCCAGTAGCAGTGTGGCTCATCCTTGGTAAGTGACTCTGTAAAACCGTCACTGTGGTTTGCATGGTTGGGTGTCGGTTCTTTTCTTACCAGATATGTTCGGGGGATCAAGTTGGTTTCGTTGGTTGTTTTTAAAGGGAGACTGTGGCTCCCATTTCCAGTTGCGCGCATGCAGCCTGGGCCCCGAGTTGGACTTGGGCTCTTGCCTGAGGAGTGGACCTAGAGAGAGTGGGTCCAGCTTAAGACGTGACCCAGGCTGGGATATAAACAGCAGGGTTTTGGGGTGTTGCATAAAGCTTTGTTGGTGTATAGCTTTCCCATGCTCCTTACAGCCATAGAACCAGTTCCACAAGTCCTGGAGTAGCGGGTCCGACTGGACTTTCAGGCGCTGTGCATGCTGCAGGTGGGATGTGTCATTCCCATCTTGGGCATCGGGATAGGTACTAGCCCTGCTCTAGCTAGTGCTCAAATGCAGCCGTCTACCTGGAGCTGCGCCTTGGCCTGCCGCAGCCATGCCACTATTGGAACACACTAGGCTGAGCAGACAGTGCCTGAGCGGAATAGTATACCTCCCAGCCGCTGCAGAGACTTACCCGCACATCGCCCTTGCTTCCAGCGGATGATTGATAGCTCCCACGTGACCGGTTGAAATGTGCTGATCAGCAGTACTGATGGTGGCCGGGGCTCACAGAATCTTGGCTGAGCTAGTTTGTGGGAGCAGATGGCAGCGATCCCTTGCCTTGCTCAGCAGAGGTAGCTGAGAACACAGCTGGAGCAGAGCTGTAGAGAAAGATAATGGCTTTTTTACACAGTCACTTTTCAGAGCAGATGCACACTTTAAGACCGCTGTCCCCTTTCTCTTGCTATACGAAGGGTGTATGCATTCATGCAGTCACTGGCTGATCTTTTATGTTCTGCACTAGAATGGACAGAGTGTAATCTCACTTCCTCTAATTACATTTTAAGCAAATTAGCTCTTCCATTAACCAAAATAAAACAGAGGCAGCATAATAGGGAGTTTCCCACTGATGGTTGAAAAGTAGTCACATGCTGCTGGGCGTGGCTGAGACATGGTCCGTTAAGCCTGTTTGAGATGCTTGCATTGCATCAGAGGGGTTTTATCACCTTTCTCTACCTGCTGGGGAGGAGTGGGTTTTAATGCAGCGGGAAATGGGGTGCGGGTTTTGCCATGGACTCGATGTTCTGGGTTTGGGCCTTGTCCTAGACGCAGAACTAGAGCACACGAAATGCAGCTGAGACACGAAGGGGAAAATACAATGGCACACGTGTGACAGTAATAACAAGCTGCTTGCCTCTAGCGCCAGCCAGGGATGTTTATTGGAGAGAGAAAAGCAGTAGCAATGCTACGTCTTTCCCAGGCTGCCTCCTTGAGAGCGGGGGCAGGGGTGGACGCATCCCCACAGCATAACAAGACGTCGCCGTTCTCCATTGGTGGCCCTGTGTATGGTGGTGAGGTTTTCTCTTCTGCTTTGTGGTCCATTCTCGCATCTCTGCATTCCATTGTTACCCAGGTGGGTCAACCCTCACCCAAGATGTGGGTATGAAGGAGAGCCCCACCTGCCTCTCTAGGGAGTGGCTTGAATGCTCAGTGCCCCATATGTCACAGCTCTTATTTGGCGCTGGATGCTATTCCTAAATAGCAGAAGACGTTCACTAGGTCTTCGCCACTGAAATGCAGAGCTCTGGTTTCATAGGCGTGTTCAGTGATAATTAGTCACATCTAGGCTACCTTGCTGTTTCCCATCGCCGTTCCCTTCAGGTTTTCCCACTGCACTGTTGTTTTACTTCAGAGGCTGGGCTAGCCAGACTCTGCTCTCAGGTTCGGAGGGTAACCAACAAATCGCTTAATGGGAATACGTGCAAGGTTTATTCGATATTACCGGTGATATGAAAAGAAAACAAGAGGCGGATTACACCATCCCTTTGGCTTGCCAGGAACTCTGACTCAGCAAAGGATGGACTCCTGGGCCAGGTCCGAAAGGCACCTCTGTATAGTTCCAGGTCCTTCCGGAAGTCCAAAGGGCGTTGGCAACATTAAGCGATATATAGCCTGTGAACACAATCCTAGAAGCAGCAACTAACTCTGTGCTAAAGAAGAAACCAAACCAAACACCTGCCTCTGCGAGGAAATTCCCACGGGCAGGCGCGTCCACCCCAAAGCTTATCAAAAGTATGTGGTGAGCTCACCCCCACACTAGGCACAGCCTGTCTCTCTAATGAGCGAGCTAGCTGGGAATTTTCCTTGCTAACAGCAGGCCAAAGCCTGTTTTCTAGTTTGCAGACGTGAGAACTGGGAAGATTCACTAACTCCTTGAAATACAATAGTCTTCTGGTTTTCCAACCACAACAACTGACACCATGATACTTGTGCCCATAGGTCCTGTTGCTGGCCTAATAGCACAAAGCACCCAATGGAGTTGTCGTTACAATATTGTCGATGAGGCTAATGAAAAGAAACTCAGAGTTTTTTCTAAGCAGCCACGCCAATCAGTTCAGAAGAGACAGAATTAAAAAGGCTCTGAAGTATAATTATAGAGAAGCTCAGCTAACCAGGAGAAGCTATCACGGGACATCCCAGGAGACTGGGAGCAGACATTCAAATCAAAGTGAAAGTAGTGCTGCTTCATCTCAACTTTGAAAGTAAAATCCGACCTACTCTGCATCCGTGATACTCCTGGGGACAGGTACTTTAAGACTGAAATTCAGGTTGATTTTTAACATTAATTCTTAAGGCGGCAGTTGTGGGGTGTTTTTAAAACTTTATAGCTAGAGTGATACTGTCCTAAGAGTATCTGCTTTCTATACTATCCGTAGGTCAGAGATTAAATTACCATTAAGATGGTTCTTCATGTTTACTTTTTTCTAAATTTGCCCATCTGTACTATTCATCATCCTGTAGTCAAGCTGAAAGGGGGACATAAAAACAAATCAAGACATACATTGCAAAATATAAATGCCTTGACGTTTCCAGTCTCTTAATCTTTGTTTAGGGACTTGCAATGCTTTTTCCCCTACCCAAAAAGCCAATCTAATGGTAGGATTTCCCTGTTTCATCACCAGATTTATTTTTAATCAAATCAGAAGTACCATTTCAAATGGATATTTGTGAACACGGCTTTTCCATTGCTGGAAAGAAGCTGTGCAGTGAATTCCTGACACAAGGTAATAACTTTCAGGGGAAAAGAAGTAATGATCATTTTGCAAGCACCCAGTGCATCACAGGGGACGTGGCTTCTGAATCTACCATATGCAGAGGATCAAAGAACGTGAGGCGGGGGAAACTGTTATAACATTTGAATTATGAGATGGGAGACCTGCTTTGGGAGTGTTTGAATGTCTCTGATCAAACCTATCAACTCAGTGCAATGTAAAGGTGTGGAAATGGACCGTAACCAACAGTGAGAATTCTGGCACTGGGCATTGGGATGGTAGGACCATGCCTGAGGTCCTGAGGATGGATATGGAAGAGCAGAAGTAGTGACAAGGGCTGGAGAAATAATAAAGGGTTCTTTAGGAGCTTCAAATACACCTCCAATGAGAAGATTTGAGGAGGTTATAATTGAGGCCCCAAATCGGAAATAGGTAGGTATGTACCCAAAATTACTAGAGCGAAGGTTCACAGTACAAATGAGGGAGTGGGTGGAAAAGATGTTTCCTCTGAACTTCATTACGCTTATTAAAGGATAATTTAAGTGCAGAATGGACTCTTAGATTTGCCACAATAAATACACTAAAGTTCTAAAAGGAAGAATAATTTCCAGGTTCAAAATTCGAAGCAGGCAGACTGGGGCTCCCACGTTGTTATTCTGGTAGACATTTTGGTGTTGCATGAAAAATTCTGGGTGCCAAATTGTCGTTTACCTTTCACGACAAAGTAGCCAAGGACGTTGATAGATCAGTCACGGAGTTCCTCCCATGCCAAGCTCATTGGAGAGAAGAAAAGAAGAACCTTCAAACATATAATCTATCTATGCTTCATGAGGCAAACACGACCCCCTTGGACAGTGTATTGTAGCTCTACTGTGCAAGGATGAGGCAAGATTTGAAGGAGTCAAAGAATCCAATATAGTTGATAGTGGTTCTTATTCCACCTTCATGGTCGTCATGTTTGAGCATCTTCCAGTCAATCATTCACGGTAGACTAACATTCTCACGTGTGGGTCGTTATTTCTCTCATTCTCTGGGCTTTCATATATATGGCAGGAACATGCAGGGGCTGTGAGGTCTGTTCCACCCATCAGGGAAAGGATCCCTTCTTTGAGGAGTTATCCCTCTGCGTGCTCCACTTTGGTGTGTTAGCTCCCTGCGCATCTAGCCGGAGACTTTTGCAAGCAGTGACCTGGTTGGCCGCATGCGTGCAGCAGCCATCTTGTGCTGCTCCAAGAGGCTACTCCAGGCCTGCAGCCAAGTATCCCCTCAGTTTCTTCTGCCCTGCCCATGGTTTCAGTCAGAATGACAGCAGCCCCCTTATCTACTTTCACTTTCCCTTACTTTCTGCCCTGGTCTCAATTTAAACTCCTTCCTTGTTACTCCATCAGCGGACTTTTACAATGCCCTATAGGCTGAAGGATTCCCTCACCTGGTGGACAAAACAAATGTCTGCTCAGGCGTTCTCTTCCGAAGGGAAGCTCCTTCAGTCACTAGCACCACGGACGCCTCCCTAGTGGGATGGGGGACACACGTGGGTGACAACACTGTTCATTGCGGATGGTCCTTGCAGGAGGCAAATCTCCACATAAATATCCTGGAGTTTGGAGCAGCTCAAAATACCTGTCATCACTTTCTCCCCCTGATCTGCTCTCCCGATTCTCACGGACAATTTGGCAACGATGTTTTATATTTAGAAATGTCTTTCTGCTTCTCAGCCAGGGCCCGCGTCAGTGACATTTTTTGTTTTTGTTTTGAAGTTCTCACTTTTGAGCAGCCCCTGATTGTTTGGGGTCTTTTTTCCCCGGCAGATCAGTGGCTCCTGGCCCAAAAGAAGGTTCTCCACCTCTGTCATAAGGAAACCACCAGCTCAAGTTACACAGCTGGGATGTAGCCGTTCCATAAATCCAAGCTGGATGATGTTCATCTTTGAACACTGGCGTGTAAATCAGAAAAAAAATCAAGTGCTTTAGGAAGGATCTATGGGAACGGAATAACCCACACAGTCAAGCAAATAACAGATAACACGTGGTAATGGGATAGATCTTGTTTATAGAATAAGCATTCTCTTGCCTTCCATTGGCTTCAGTGGTTGCATCGTTGCTGGGGGAGAATTTGCCTTAGAGTTGCAATTATTTACAACTGTGCCTAATTTCCGGGTGAGGAAGCGTTCAAGTTGTATATCGGTAATACCAGCCGCATGGTGAAAAAACCAGTAAATACCACAAGGTGTGAACAGCGTGCTTGGTTAGCAATATTGTACAAAGTCGATATTCATTCTTCTCTCTTAGTGTTCTCCCTGACCAAATACTCGCAGTGACTTTTGCCCCTTTGCTCCCTGAAAGCAGGAACAATGCAGAATTACTTCAGTAACCTCCTGTGTCCCCTCATAAGTGATCCTGTCAATAAAGCTAGGAAGTGCTCAGCGACAGGCTATTTAGTATCAAGACCCTTCTCCCCTTTATAGCAATTGAGCACTGACCAGAACAGAATTCATAGGCAGTGGTGTTATTAGCAGTGCTATGGAAGGCTAAAATATTCAGTAAGGCGTAACTGGCGCATGCCCTGTTACCTTTTTATTTTTAATTTTTACACGCAATGGGATGCAAAATTCAATTGTGCGCTCGGGTCTTCTAATTTAGTTTTGCATTCTGTGTGAGAACATTAACATTTGGCAGCACTTAGTTCCTGCTCTCCCCGTGCCATGCTAAAGTACTGTAGTTTCATTAGGTGAATATTCAGTGATCCTATGCCTAGCTCCATGTAGGAACTATGCTGAATATTCACCCTAAGATGTCCGGGGTCTACATTTCAGCCAGAAAGATATTGTTTAAGGAAGACTTGGCTGTTACACCTATAATGGTCTGGCTATACTGGCAGCTCTCCCTAGTGGAAGCCTGCTTTGTACTGGTATATGGAGATCTTTTGTTGGATTAGATAACCCATCTTCTCAAATGATATCTGCTATATATTTGAGAGAGTCTGTCTGTTCAAGAACTCCTCCTAAATGACAAGAGCTAGATAAGGGCAGGGTTTGGTTGTGCCTGGACAAGGGGACGCACTTGGAATGGGATTGCTTCTCAGAAGACCATACAGAAAAGAGACAGAATCAGGAGGCAGGTGAAAAGGGCTGGCTGGGGGTGCACTGCCCCCCCTCCAATCTAGGACTGCCCCGGCCCTTAACTCCCACCCCTGGGCACCTGAACCTCCCACACATAGGGGTGGATATAGGGCAGGGCGAGCGGGGTGGCCGCCCCAGGCCCCGCGTTTCAAGAAGCCCCGCGCATGCGCAGTGGCAAAGGGGGGCCCTGCGAAATTGTGCTGCCCTGGCCCCGCAAAATGGTCATCTGTTCCTGCCCCTGCACACTTCATACGGGAACATTTGTGGACTGTTCTCCTTCGGCAGGGAGTGAGGGGAAAGTGCACAGTTCGGTGCATTCCTCGCTCTGAGCATGTCTACGTTGGGAAGTTGTTTTGAAATAACAAGAGTGCCCACACTCCCAAACCTATAATTTTGAAATAATGGGCTTGTTATTTTGAAGAGGAATATGGTTATTTCGAAATAACCTGGTAGTGTGGACATAGCCTCTCGCTGGGGAGCACGGGGCAAACGCACCTGGACCTGCCCCAGCTGGGGGACATGCACCCTTCCCCCAGCTATACTTGCTGGAGTTACAAGGGCCGTGGAGAGGTGCTTCTCACCTGGTCCCAAGCTGCTGTGCTGAGAAAGGGCTGGGGTAGCCTGCATACTGAACCCCTCATCCCCAGCCCCACCAAGAGCAATGATTCAAATGAAGCCTGGACATTTTCATTTTATTTTCCAGAAAACAAAAAATTAATGGAGCTTCTGGACCTGAGCAACGCTGAGTGACTCTTCTAGTGAGCTATAATAGCAAAATAAGACTCTCACCCCATCTCTGACCAGCATAGCTGTGCTAATAAACCTTTGCAGCGTAGACCGGGTCTAAGAAACCAAAGCATTTTCCATTAATCTGTATTGCCCTGAAATTACATCTCAGACTTCTTTTTCAACTTTCTTTTTATGGTGAAATACAGAAATCATTTTTGTGAGACATACCATTCCATATAGAGTATTTTAAAAAATCCCAATCAAATATTTTATTAACTCTTCTCTAATCTTTGTTTCTCCAGCTAAGTGGTAAAGGTGCTTGCTGGGTGGTAGTTGTTTCTCAGTGTCCATATGGTGTTCACTCTTCCAGAAAACAGAACTATTGAATATCTGTCAAATACAGAAATATGGACAGTGTAGCAGAATTAAATGTACAGGTGCGGGAGAGTTCAGTTTATACATTTTTATGCTGTTGTTATGAATGCAATACACAGTATCCTGTCACTTTAATTCAGACAAGTTCAAAGTTGCATGGTTTAGGCTGAGGACAGAGCAGAATAAAATGAGCTGAACCCATCGATCTTGCATCTAAAACACTGCTAAAATAAAAGCAGAGGGTAAGCGTATTTGCTAGAAGGAATGAGAAATGTCAGCAATTGTTTCTGCTAAAGGATATCCCTGCACGGCACCCTTTGCATCTCTCCAAAATGATGGTAACTCAGGAAGCAAATGGCAAACTAGATTTCATGGTGTTTCAAATGCTCTGTTTTAGGATCCATAGAGCATGCAAGGTACCTCTTATAGATTTTTCCAGTATTAAACTTTCATGATCAAAATATTATGCATTGGTGGTTGGACAACTTGTAGTCTACTTGTGCACCATAGTGGCTCAGTCAAAGATTGGAATGGGATCAAACGGGGGTGTTGATGTAAGAAAACATCAGGGCTGTGTCTACATTGGCACCCCTTTCCGGAAAAGGGATGCTAATGAGACCAGTCGGAATTGCAAATGCCGCAGGGGATTTAAATATCCCCCGCGGCATTTGCATGAACATGGCTGCTGCTTTTTTCCGGCTCGGGGTTTTACCAGAGAAAAGCGCCAGTCTAGACGGGATCTTGCGGAAAATAAGCCCTTTTCCGGAAGATCCCTTATTCCTGCTTGAAAGTAGGATCTTCCGGAAAAGGGCTTATTTTCCGCAAGATCCCGTCTAGACTGGCGCTTTTCCCCGGCAAAACCCCAAGCCGGAAAAAAGCGGCAGCCATGTTCATGCAAATGCCGCGGGGAATATTTAAATCCCCTGCGGCATTTGCAATTCCGAAGTGTCTCATTAGCATCCCTTTTCCGGAAAGGGGTGCCAATGTAGACACAGCCCAGCTGTAGTGAGCAAAAAAATCCCTTACCGTGACACAATAGTAGACAGAGAATGGACTGGACTCCTACATGCATGTTGAAGTGTGATCTCTTCAGGAGAATGATGGTTGCATGCAGGATGAGAACTCCCTGGAACATTTTTTCACGTGTTTGCCATTGTCCCAGTATTAGAAATGTTTGGCGATGGATCCAAGATATAGTTTGCAATAAGTTGCCAGCGGAGGAAGGGGGGGGAGGGAAGAGCTGTTTTGTGATCCATAGTTTTTCATCATTTTACATGGGACTGTAAAGTCTTTTTGTAAAATGACTGCAATCGATTGCAGCCACGCAATGAAGGGGGAAATCCTTTGCTTAATGCTGAGCATGTCGACACAACAATTACTGGGAAAGATTCTCTTGTTTCTCAGATTAATGACAAAAGTGAATAGTGTCATGGGGTGCAGGAAAAGTGTGTTTGACCTACTGTGCTGATGAATTGTGTACGGGGAGCGATATAGCCAGCTGGGATTTTTATTTTTGTGCAGCATGTTGGCATATAGTTTATACTCTGCAGCATTTGGTGGTGGTGGGAAATGAAGATATTTATATAAGTTAAGGTTACAGTTAAGGTGGGTAGGGAAGGATGATGCACGTGTCAATACGCTGCATTACACAGCAGCTGTGGGCAGATGTCCAGTACCCGTTAGATGGACAGATGGAACAGAGCATATATCCTGCTTGGAAAGATTTGAAATCAGAGGGATCCTCATGCTGGCAACATTTCTTTTAGGTCTAAGCCTTCCAGAATCACAGGAGGAGGGGTATGGAAACACTCTGCATTCCCACAAAACAGACTATGAAGCAGTGATATCGCTTTGCTGTCCTGTCATGAGCATGTGCCAAGATTAGCAACATCAGTAGTAGAGAGGGCTCTCGTAGGCCAGGTCTATGTTACGCAAGGAAGTCGACCTAAGATACACAAATCCAACTATGAGAATAGAGTAGCCAGAGTTGATGTACCATAAGCTGAATTTCGGCAGCATCCCCACTGCCAGGGTCGACAGGAGAAACTCTCCCGTGGATTTCCCTTACACCTCATGACACTGTGGAGTATTTGTGTCAACAGGGGAGCCATCAGTGGTCAATTTAGCGGGTCTTTACTAAGGATGTAAATGAGTAGTTGAATATATGATTAACTAAATAAGACTAGTTTTATACATTAATCTTCTCGACTACTCGCATTACTGCCCCCACCACCCCCCGCCCTTGCTGCCTCTGTATCAGAGGCAGCAAAGGCAGAGGAATTAGGAGCCAGTGCTGCAGGGAGTCGTCTTAAAAGCTGGTTCTCCCCAGCACCAGCTCCGTGGTGCTACCAGCCCTCCCTCGCTGCCGCCACGATGGGCCCAGGCCTGCCACGGACAGAGATTGCTTTTTGGCAGCAGGCCCTGTCCATGGGGAGTCCGAGCTGATGTATTTTTGACATCATTTTAAATTTCCAGTGTTTTTCTGTGTTTCTGAACCATGCAGCTCTCCTCAGTAGAAAGATGTGCAGAACGAAATTGATTGTCATCTTATTGCTCGTCCTGATTGTTTTCTTCTGTACATTTTTTAAATTTTATTTTTAACTAGAGATTGCATAAGTGCCAGTCCTCAAATAGCAGCATCCCAGCTGTGCAACTGAGTTTTTGAAAAATTCTACTTAAAAAGGGGGAATTCGCTTGTTTTGATTAAATCTTACCTTTTCCCCCTCTGCTTTGGGCTTTTGCTTCCCCACGTTGTGCATCATCATTCTCAGCCATCACTCCAGATGGCTAAACAGTCATGTCATGTAAATTAGTTGGAAAAGCTGTGTCTGCTACTGTCTACATTATTCCAAAATAGTCTTGTGGAGGGCAGCAAGTATCTGGCCAGAAGATGCACCCCATTTTCAATGGGGGAAGAGGGTTAATTTGAAATATTAAACATAAAAAAGAGATCCAGCGTCAAATGTAACATATCAAGAATTGACTTGATGGTAAGCAAAAGGGAGTTAGCCCCAATAGGATTTGGGGATAGGAACTATTTGTGGTCCTCTAGAAAGGCTGGAAATGGTGTATCTTGCAACATCCTTACATTCTTTTTAAAGGGACAAGAGCCATAGCTTCAAGACATGTACAGTGGTTTCCTTTTGAGGAACCCTCTCAACAAGCAAACTGTACCTAAAAGGGAACCATCAGATCCCATGGATTGTTGCAAAGCTTTGTTCCTTCCCTTGCTTCCCTAGGCCTGCAGCATGACTCCTGGTCTTTCTTATAATTAAACTATAGGCAATCTCTCAGGGTCATTGCCTGGTCAACCTCTTCCTCCTTTATGTGTTGACTGGGGAAAAAAAGCTGTGTACGTCCTGAAGTCAGTAGGAGACTGTTTATTTCACTGAATGAAAACGGCAAAAGAAGCTGAAGTACATAGATAGTTGGGCTCATTAAACCTTTCCATCATAATGCCAGTCACTGCCAAATCCATTGTACATCTCATAAAAGTCACCCCGAGAGAGATCTTCATCCTAAGTATACCATCTAGTGCCAATATGAGATGACGGGCCTACATTAAAGCTGCAGCATTTTAAATAGTGACCTCAATGAAACGAAACGCTCCTCCGAACGGACTGACACATTCTACTGGACAACGTATTTACCCAGTGCTAGCATTATTATTACATAAGCCTGCATAAGGGCCGTTCAGGAATAGGCTCTGGGCTCCGGAGGGCTTGAGTTCCCCAAGCACAATCTGCGCCAAAGAGTTTACAGTGTCGTAATCCACATGAAACAACTGGCAGGGCAGTGGAGGACAAGGCAACAGTGAAACGACCCTTTAGCTCAGAGAGCATGGCGCTATGTTAGCGCGGCCCGACTGGCCAGAGTCACGTGGGTTTATCATACTGATTGGATGCTAAACACAAATCGGAGGTCGTTAACACCCCTTCAAAGGTATTACGGATTATTTGGGATTTATTACAAATCCCACTTGGTCCTAACCCATCCAATCCCATGCAGTGGGAGGAAATCAGATCAAAGGAAGGAAATCAAAGTGATAGCTGGGACCTGTGGTCAGCTGCAAAAGAAAAACAAACCCCATTTGGCTCCAGTAGAAGCCTATAGGATAGCAGTAACGCTCTTCAATAGCAATATTTCCTGTGCAAGAGGAAATCAAGGGGAATAGCTTCTCTTTGATATGAATAAGACACTGACGAGCATCCCTCATGGTGATGACGACAACTTGTTGGAGAAGAGCAATAAATGAAAAGGCAAGGCTGAGAACCGCTCACCTAGACAACACGGCCGTTACCCCTCACAGTCCATTGTAACAGTCTGCTTTTAAACTGTCTCCAGGCTATGGCACTTTCTAGACTCCTGTCTCATCCTCCATACCATGAATTAAAAAAAAATCCCCTGGAGTCAGTTTTTGCTTCCTTTTGTTGGAGTCTCTGCAGAACACTTCTGCCAACTGCAATATTTCAGCACAGCCAAGCCACTGGGGGAGCACATGTGGCAGAGAATCATAAAAATTAGAGAAGAGATGCACTGATTTCATTGATCCAGCCTGGATTGCTCCTCAAAGCATATTGTACCGGGTTTGGGGATTTCAACAGTCCCACCACAGCCCTTAGCCGGTGTCTCATATATGAAACTATTAGCAAGCGTTTCGTAATACTCTGACTTTGGTTCCATTTCATGCCCTTACTTTTAGGAGATGTCTGCACAGCAGGTGAAGGCATGTCATAGCACAGATCGGCCCAACGTTCTAGCTTTAATCTCACAAGCCTGGTTAACAATAGCAGTGACAATGTGGTTGTGTGAGCTCGCAACCAAAGTATGTATCCAGGACCCTTGGGTTTGTACTGTAGGTTAATTGGGGCCACCTGTACTGTTACTAGCTTTGATCTAGCTAAGGCGGGTGTGCCTACGCATACTGCAAACACACTTTTGCTGGCACTGTGGACATTCCCTCAATTATACTTGTTTTGGCCCCCTGAACAATCCTGCTTTGTAGAGTGAACCGGATAGAATCTGAGCCACCAGCACTTCCTTCCCGCTCTATATGCTACAGCAGAGGGCAGTTGTGAGGAGAGTCTTGGGGGAGTATTAGGAGGTGGCGTCATGGTTTTTTAGAGCTTTTCTCACTCAAAGAGGTGCCGAGGGAGAAAGCTTCAAGGTCTTTGAGGGGGCCAAGTAGGTGATCTAGGCTGTGGTGGTGGACTGGAGGCGGGAGGAGACCATGCCATAAGATAATAGGATGAATAGACAAGATGGGGCTAGCGTGGTGAGGACTTTGGAGGTTAGGGCATGAAGTTGGTGTTTAATGCAGAGGGGGAGCCAATGGAGAGACTTAGGATGGAGTGGCAAAAGGAGATATTAGCAGCAGCATGAAACTTGAAGGGTGTTGAGGCACCAGACGCAGAGGCCAGAGAGCAGGAGACGAGGTAGCTAGGATGCCAAACCAGCCAGCCAGGAGTGGGACGTGCAGGGGAAAAGGGCCACGGTTTAGTTTGCATGACACTCAAATGTGGACCGAGGCGAAAAAGAAGAGGAGACTAGTGAACAGAGAGGGTGAGGGCGCCTTCCACCAGGCTGGGGAAAGGTGTGGTGGGGAGGAGGGCTTTGGGGAAGAGACCAGGAGCTCAGTTTTGACCAGGCTAAGTGCCATCTAGACGTGGATGCAGACCTATCGAAGCAGGCTGAGATTTTAGTTAGGGAAGAGGGTAGGAATAGGGAGGTGGTGTTAGCTCTGTACGTGGCAGTGGTGAGATGGTTGCTGGTTATGGCAGCCAGTTTTGGTGTCTGCTTAAAAGAGTTTTAAGAGGGTTTTGGGGTCTGGAAAACCTGCTATCCATTGAGGGACTAAAGAAGCTCACCAGGTTCATTTACCCACGAGATGGTTAGGAGGTGGCTTGGTTGTGGTGTAGGAGTACCTACACAGGGAGAGAGTTTGGATTGTAAATGGCTCTTTGACCTCGCAGCCAAAGGCAAAGGAGAAGAAGAGAGGGCCGAGAATGGAAAGGTCCCAACTCAGAGGCGGGGGGAGGGCAGGAGGAGACCTACCGAAAGAGACACTGATGTGCAGTAATACCCTATTAACCTGTAAGTGTTACAGAAATGGGCCTCAGTTCGTGTTCTCACAAAGGGATTGTGTAGGCCTGGGGTGGGTAATAATTTTTGACTGGGGGCCACTTCATAAATTTTTGAAATGACCCCGGGCTGCCCCAGATGAGGCATAGCCTCAGGCGGAAGGGGCAGTACCAGGACACTTCCGTGCTTCCCTGTCCACAGACCCTGATTGGTCTGTAGTGGGGGAGCACATGAAGTCTTTGCCCCCTGCCCTCCGGCACGCAGCACTTTGTCAACCGCCAAGGCTGACTCGAAGTGCCACGCGCTACCCTGTCCCTAGGCCCTGATTAGCCTGGGGGCAGGGGAGCGGCAGGTTGTCTATGAGCTGGATCTAGGGGTCTAGAAGGGGGGGCCGGCTCTGGGAGGGATTCTAGAAGGGGGTGCCGGCTCTGGGAGGGATTTGTGTCTTGGGCTGGGAGAAGGGGATGCAGAGGGTTGGGGTGGTGGCCTGGGGCAGGGAGTTGGGGGAGGGAGAGGTAGGGTGCTAGAGGCAGGCTATGGCCAGGAGGCGCATGCCTAGGCAGCTCCCGGTCAGCATCCCAATGGGCCCCTTGGGCAGGCTCCCCGACTGCTCAGACACAGGCTCAAAGCATCTGGCTGCTCCGTGGGGCTCTGTAGCACGTGCTTCACATGCTGCCCCCACCCCCAGCACAATCTCTCTGCTCCCATTGGCCAGTTTCTGCCCAATAGGAGCTGAAAGATTGTGCTGGGGGTGAGAGCAACACACAAAACGTCTCCCCTCATCCCCCATGCAATACAGAAAGCCACATGGAGCAGCCAGACACTTGGAGCGGCATGGGGCTGTTCTGTGCTTGAGGGTCCGGGCGGTGCGGGCCGTGGGCTGGATTGAAAGGCTTGATGGGCTGGAGCTGGCCCGTGAGCCGAATCTTGCCCACCCTTCTCGTAGAGGCTGCACTCCTCATTGTTTCAGATCAGGTAAGGAGCAAGAACGGCTGTGTAAAGGAATGCTTCCAAGCCTGCTACTCTTGCACATGAGCCTGTAGCAAGGCTCACGGTCTGGTCCCTAAATTGTGTTCCATGTTGTCAGCTTTTATTTGTGTAAAAAAAAAAAAAATTCACGAATCTTTCAGTGTTTATTTTCCAACCATTAAACTGGGGTGAAATCAGGTTACAAATTGAAAAATTAGGACAAATCTTGGAGAAAAAGAAAAAAAACACTTTTGTAATGTACAAAGGTGTATGTTGTCTCTCAGAGCTCGTAGTTTTTCCAGAAGTCCTGGCTTGCATTCACTCACATAATTTCCTTCAAAGTACGTTGAGCCTCTTGCTCGCTGAAGCCTGGTCTACACTATGGACGGTTGAAGTAAGATGTGCAACTCCAGTGATGTAAATTATGTAGCTGGGGTCGACACGTCTTGCATTGGGTTTCCCCGCCGTCCCCACAGCTGGAGGTCAACAGATGCAAATGCTCACATCAGCTTCCCTTACTTCTCGCGAGGAGCAGGAGTACCGGCACTAATGGGGGCAACCTTTGAGTTCAATGTAACGGATCTATACTAGACCCGCTAAATCGAACCTCGGAAGATCAACCGTGGCAGCGTCGATCTTCCATGTAGTGTAGACATGACTTTAGTGGTAGTCCAGCTTTGAAAATAGACATCAATACATCCAGGGGGAAGGGATACACTCCTAACTCAAAAAGCGTGTTAGGCAGTTGTCTAAGCAGTTAATTCAACATTCAGATTTGAAATTTCATCTCTAGTGGCAAATGGCTGAAACGCTGTCGCATTATGGTCATGTGCAAAATTCACCTGGAGGCAGGGGTGAAACACATGGATGACCTTCCAAAAACAATCTTTGACCCCAAACATTTGGGGGTTTCAGATTACAGACCATGGTCGTCTCCCGTTTCATGCTGAGCATTGTTTTGAATCCTCTTTCAGTTTTTTCATGTTCCTGGGTGACCAGGACTTCCAGAAACACATGGAACGTATGGATCTCCTGTAGCTTTTGCTCTCAGTTCTGCTGCGATTTTGGTTGTCAGGATCCAGTGAAGTCTGCAGTGGTCTGCGAAAGCTCGTGTTCTGTGTGTGTCACAGTGACGTCAGGTTTTTAACAATGATCATCACTTTGACGGGCAGAATCTGATGGTCATTTTGGTTACTTGCCCGTTTCTTTGGAGTTTCTGATTTAAAACCAACAAATTCAAGATGATCTAGGAAACTCATTACCACAGGCCACATGTTTGCTACCTGCCATGTAAATAAGTACAAGCTCATCCAGCAATGTGTCACCACAGGGGTAGGTAATCAGCAGTCTACTCTGCATTCGTCTCACACTGTGTAAAACAAAGCCTTCCACTTGTTTGCATGCTCGAACAGGGCCCTCAATCCAGTGATGCAAGCTGTCGTGTCTTTCATTTCTTCTGAGGCAATAGCTGCTGAGAAGGCCATGTTAATCAGAGGAGCAGGACAAGGAATACATGGCAACTCTGGTTTCTGATTGAGTTTAATCTCCCGGGAAAACTTAGCTATTCAGGAAGCAGAATCTGTGTTACGCTGTGGCCATATTTTTCCCAAGGTCGTTGGTACATCTCAGACCTGCCAGCTATTGATGCATCGACAAAGTAGGTTTCAGCAGAGAGGGTAAATGTCACTGCACAAAACAGTGCAGGTTTGTTCACTTTTGAAATAAAGAAATGGAAACAAAAGGCCAAGAATCGGATGATCCAAAGCACCAGGAGACTTCTCAAAAATCAGACTAAACACCACATTTCCATCCGTTTGTTCCGTCGGTTCAGATATTAAAGCATTTGCTTTCAGATACTTATGAGTGGTGATGTCTCCGTTAGGAAGGGGTTTTGCTGCTGGACAATAATTGTCACACAAAGACTCCAATCGGTCCCTCTAGAATGCACCGTAGTTGTTGGGTAAAACAAAACAATTGTGCTCCTTTACGGTGGTGGCAGGTCTTGAGGATGCCCAGAACCAGTTCAAGTCGCCCCCCTCCGTTGGCCTAAAGCTTTGGGAGGGGGTTTGTGTGGGATCTGGGTTGTGGGTTCTGGGAGGGAGTTTGGGTGCAGAAGGAGGTCTGGGGGCAGGCTCTGGGCTAGGGCAAAGGATTGGGGTGCAGGAGGGGGTGCAGGCTCTGGGATGGTGTCCAGGCTCGGAGGGAGTTTGGGGTAGGCTGGGGCAGAGGATGGGGTGCATGAGGGGGGATGAGGGGTGCAGACTCTGAGGAAGTTTTGGGATGGGAGGGTGGCAGGGGGAGGGAAGGAGCTTGGGGGCAGGAGGGATACAAGGGGGGATGCAGTGCTTACCTGGGGCACCCCTCTGTGGCAGCAGCTCCTGGGGGCGGGGTCTCTGTGCTCTGCTCCCACATTGGCTCAGGGAGGAGGCACAACCACCCACACCCCCTGCCCGGGAACATGCCATCAGCTCCGTGCTGATCAGGCAGGCAAGAAGCTGCTCTAGCCCCACTGTGCTGCTGCTCGTGGTGCCATGGGCCCGGGCCTTTTTAAATTGCTTGGAGGCAGCAGGTGGGGCAGGGGACTCACCAGGTAGGCTCACGGGACGGCAGACTGGGCCAGGGGAGAGACCTGGTGCCAAATTTTGCTGGATCCAGACCCCCAGGCCAGGAATATTCCAGGAGCCTGGGCACTATGAGCCCATATAACTCCCCCACTCTGCTCCTTTCTGCTGTCCATGTGAGCAGAGGCCTCAGTGCTGCAGGACCTACCCGGTAGGGCATCCGCTTCACTCCCATCTTGACTTTCCTGGGCAATGTCTGAGCACTGATATGCTTGGTGGCATTCAGGCAGGAATTTGCTTCTCCTCCCCCTTCCCCCCATGTTTGCCCTTATCTGAGGAGGGCTGATTGCGTCAGGATAGGGTGGCACTAAATTGAGTCAAAGAAATAGGCGGGCAGTGTCTCTGTGTGAGCCAGTCACCATGTGATATTAACAACGCTTGATGTTTCCAACTTGTGCCGTGCATGTTCTCAGCTGAGAAACCGCTTCCATCACAGGGCTGCGGGACACAACTGGGTTAAGCCCGAGTGTTAAACATACTGGCTGTGTCTACACTGGGCCACTTATTCCGGAAAAGCAGCTGCTTTTCCGGAATAAGCTGCGAGCTGTCTACACTGGCCCTTGAATTTCCGAAAAGCACTGACAATCTACTGTAAAATTGTCAGTGTTTTTTGGGAAAAACTATGCTTCTCCCACTCAGGCAAAAGTCCTTTTTCCAGAAAACTGTTCCGGAAAAGGGCCAGTGTAGACAGCCCAGTAGTCTTTTCCGGAAAAAAGCCCCAATCGCAAAAATGACGATCGGGGCTTTTTTCCGGAAAAGCGCGTCTACATTGGCCACGGACGCTTTTCCAGAAAAAGGGATTTTCCAGAAAAGTATCCTGCCAATGTAGACACTCTTTTTCCGGAAATACTTATAATGGAAAACTGTTCCGTTTTAAGCATTTCCAGAAAAGGGTGCCAGTGTAGACGTAGCCACTGAGTGGATTTATCATCGAGTGCAAATCGGTAAAAAGTGAACTCCTTTGATAAATGAAAACCCTGGGAATTTATCAGTGGAAACCGGTAAAACCTGAAAATGTGGAACAATCCCCGTAAGGTCACGGACACCTTTTAAAAATTTTCTTTGGTTTATAATTCCCAGATCATTCTATGGGCTCCTGCTTGGCTTCCCTAGATCTAAATAAACATATTCCTTGAAAAAGTGTCACCCGCCAAAAAACAATGGTTTCGTGTTGGCATTTCCTATTCGCATGCCACTTGACTCTCCCTGTGAGCCACAGCACCGAAAGCTGCACAGTGTTCTGACTAGCAGATTGGCTATAGCAAAATGCTAGGACCGCATTAATCTGCAGGGTTACAGGCCAGAGAACAAGCAAGATAAACCCCTCTGGAAATGTTGAGATCGTTTCTTTTTAATCTTGAATCTCTTCTAAACGAGTGATTTAAAATGCAACCGGCAATGCAAGGGATGGGTGACTACACGGCATGTGACCAAGGCAGATGCGTACGCTGTCGGTAAAACTCTGCTCCTTTGTCTGTACTGTAGAGCTCCGTTGCTCTCCTGCATGCCCCATCACTGTGTATAACTCACGCATTGGCCTCCCTGCTAAGGGACACAACATTTTGAGAATCAGGGCTCCGTCCTGAGTGGAAGGGGTGGGAGGGAGGGACTGTACTAAGCTCCAGGGAAAGATCGTTAAAAGCCAGTGGAGGAAGAATTGGCCTGTGAATGAAGACTCCTGGGGTCGGTTTCCATGTCTCTCTCAAATGCTTTGTCGTGGGGGAGACGGGAGCAGTTAGAGCTTGTGACTGGAGCAGGCTGTTGGGTAGGAGGAAGCCAGAGTCCAAGACAGGCTAAAGGATGAATGGAAAGTCTGTCAGGCCTGGGCAGGTTACCAGGAAGTCCAGGTCAGGCACCAGGTTATAGATGGCAATCAAAGAGCAAAATGGAAGATAAATCAGGGTATAAAGCCGGAGTCTAGAGTCGACTGCAAGCAGGGGTCTGGAGCAGACACAGGCAGGTAGTCTGTGTCATTGTTCTGACGGTTTTCCATCATGGCTTCCTGGTTTAACTACTGCTATTGGCCAATCAGGGGGCTGTGAGGGGCTGTCACTCAGGTCCAGCTGGCCAGTATTTCCTGCTGAGCCTTGCCTTGCATGGGCCTCCCATGGGAACCAGCCAACACTTCCTGTGGTGGATGCAGAAGTAGCTGTGGCCCAGAAGCCCCGTGGTCCCACCTTCCATCTCAGTGGGTGGGCCATTTAATCTCTCTGGCCTGACACCTAATTCCCATTGAAATCAGTGGGAATTTGGCTCAAGTACCGTGAAGGGCTAGAGGCCCTGTGCCTCTGTATCCTTTGTAAGATGGGGATAACCCTTCCCTACCCAACAGCAGGGATATGAAAGTTAACCAGTTAGCATCATCCTTAACGGGTGATACTTACTAGTTCTGGTTACCAGTGGGCAGGGAGCTGCTCCAGCCCCACAGGGCCTGCTGTGGATGGGGGCTACTCCAGGCAGACCGGATCAGCAGTTGCCTTCAGGGGGAGCCACCACAGCAGGAGAGAGGATGTTCCAGCACAACTGGGCTGGAATGCCTTCCCCTCCCCCCCGCAACTTGGTTAACTGGTTAAACGTCACATTTAACTGGTTAACCAATTAAACAGGATTTTACATCCCTACTTCACAGGGTTCTTATGTGGACCGATGAATGTTTATACAAGTGTTGCAAAAAGTGATGATAATTGAATGAGGAATAAGCGTTCAACTGTATGTTGAATCCACCGTCTTGAGGCATCTCTGATCATGCCTTTTGTTCTTTTTCAGACATTTTAGCAATTTCCTAGCACTGAGAGAGCACTAGGCCTCCAGGTCTAGTAGAAATGGCAAGTAATTGTTTCCCTAACCAGGATTATTTTCAAAAGAAACAGTCCTGTGAGTCAAAGTGATTTGCATACACACACCCAAAACAATTAGATAATTTGTAATGCTTCAATGTAACATTGCTCTTCGCAGAGCAGGCTATATTAATGACAGTGAAATTGATTGACTCTATTTTCTACTGTCATTATCTATTATATCTCTATCTAAATTGGCTAATGATGACAGCAAACATATTTAACTCAGATACTTACATTGCAATCCTTAAAGTTTAGTTAATTAAATCTGAAACTGCAAATCACCTAGTGATATTTGTAATTATTGTTGAATAAATATTTGTAATGTACATTCTATCAGACACGAGATAAAGAAATCTTGGAAATCAAAATGTAGTTGCCATTATTTTCTTGATCTGCTATGAGATGGAGAAGCCTGAATGTTCTCTTAGCTAAAGAACCTTTGCCTTTATAGAGCCGATACATCAGAGATCATGGTCAACAAAGTGGCCTTGCACAGCCGAGTCCTTTAAATAAAGCCAGCTCTAACTTGACATTACACGCATCACTGTACCAAACACACTGAGCCTAGAATCTGTTGTGCAGACTGGGTTATGCTTTGCGGCCTTGCAGGCCAAAAGAGGAACGGGTAACCCCCTTCCCCTCCAGTATCCTACTAAGCCTCAGACAGAGAGACATAAAATATAACATGCACACACACCCCATTATTCCTTTCCTCACCCCAACCGAGCTTACCCCCTGCTCATATTTTCTCTGTAGACGTTGGCAGTTGGGTGCAGCCAGTTTCTCATTCATCTCGGAAAATCAGCACCATGGTCGATAAGGTGAATAAACAGCCCCAGGCAACTTAATTAAGCATAGAAATATGATCTCGTTGGATCATCTAGCCCAGATTAGGGATGTAATAGTGGAGTCGATTAACCGATAAGCAAAAGTTTATAGAATAGAATACACGCATTTTCCTCCCCCCATCACCAGTACGTTTTTTAGCAGGCTGGCCAGCAGCCCAGCTCAGTCCTAGGTCACGCTGGGTCTGGGACCTACCACCGCTATGGCTCTGCATTTAAGGTGTATTAAGAGCCAGGCGGGCAGCCCGGCTCAGTTCCAGCTTGCACTGGGTCCGGGAGCCCAGCCCCTCCCCCTGGACAGGGGTTATTGCCACCTTGCACTGCTACCTCTGTATCAGAGGCATCAGTACAGGATGACAGGCAGATGATCCACGCGGGGAGTTGGTTTTTAAACTGGCTCCCCTCGCGGACCAGCTCCTGCCTGGCAGCCCGCGCTGCTTCCTCTGATACAGAGGCAGCAGTGCCAAGCAGCAGGAGGCTCTTCTGGAGTGGGGCCGGAGTGCACTGGCTGCCAGCCCCAGCCCCGGGGACTATGGTCAACTAACCAATGAGAATTCATGAGGTTAATCGATTATTCAATTAACCGATATTTCACATCCCTAGTCCAGATGCCTGCACTGAGCTGGGTCCAAGTAAACTTACACTATCCAACACAGGCGTTTGTCTAACCCATTCGTAACCTTCAGTGGCAGAGATTCCACAATCTCCCTATGCAATTTGTTCCAGGGCTTAACTACCCTGGCAGGAAGCTTTTTTCCTAATGTCTGATGTTGCTGCAATTTAAGTCCATTATGCTTTGTCCAGTAATGTTCCCTTGTGTTGTGTTTCTCCATTGAAATAATTATGAACTTACAGATTCAGGCACTTCCTGGCAGTGTTTATTTCTGAAGCCCCGGAAGAGGTGTACAGAGCCTGCCTCGTTCCCTGCCTTTGGGGCAGAAAATCCATGGGCCACACAGCCGGGCTGTTTACTCTCCTCACCAACCTCCTTCCCCACGGTTGTGGGAGATGGCACTCTTCGCATTGAATGTGAGGGAGAGACAGAGTTGAGGGGCATCTGAGCCCTGCTAGAAATTCGACCAGTGTTGTGTCGCCGATGTTCCTAATGGCGATATGCTGAGGGGGAGAGGATCCCATGACCTTAAGCAAATGAGTAACCTCAAAACAGTGGGATACTGAAGTGCTTAAAGCAAGGCATGAACTTAATCACATACTGACCACTGGGTCAGTCGGAGAGTTTTGGAGGTGGAAGTATGTTTATGGCTTGGTCTGAGGGGAAGGTGTGGTTTTCATCAGGAGATTTCCATGCATGTTAGTTAGGTTTCCTCTTTGAAAAGCTGGCTGTGTTACCCTCAGGCCATGAGGCTTCAGAATATCAAAAATGGGACAGTGGGTAAATGTCACCCAGTTGCCATAGCATCTGTCAGACATGGAGCATGACGACTCTGACACAACGGCAGTCAAATAATCGTGATAAAACATTAGCAAGGGGCTGGCATATCCAGCTTCACAAAGGGAATGATCTTCAGGGCTCCATCCTCCACACAGCTTGTACTAAAGAACTAGCCACATGGAGGCGAGCTGAGCGGTCTTATCCTCAGTGGTCCAGGCACATAGCAGGATGCATTAAAAAGTGGCTTATTCTTACATGCTTCCATTTGATTAGTTTGGAAAAAAGAAGATTAAGGGGGGACATGATAGCAGTTTTCAAATATCTAAAAGGGTGTCACAAGGAGGAAAGAGAAAATTTGTTCCTCTTGGTTTCTGAGGACAGGACAAGGAGTAATGGGCTTAAAGTGCAGCAGGGGAGGTTTAGATTGGACATTAGGAAAAAATTCCTAACTGTCAGGGTGGTCAAATATTGAAATAAATTGCCAAGGGAGGTGGTGGAATCTCCCTCTCTGGAGATATTTAAGAACAGGTTAGATAGACATCTGTCAGGGATGGTGTAGACAGAGCTTGGTCCTGCCTTGAGGGCGGGGAGCTGGACTCGATGACCTCTCGAGGTCCCTTCCAGTCCTATTATTCTATGATTCTATTCTATGATTCTATGATTTGGACATAAGATTTTGTGGGTCAAAACCACTTCATTAGATGCATGGGGTGCATTCAGACATCTGATGAAGTTGTTTTGACCCTTGAAAGCTTATGTCAATAAATCTTTAAAGTGCCACAGGACTCCTCATTGTTTTTGGAGACCTTGTGTCTCTTCAGCTGGAGGAACTTTTCTATTTCCAATACCTCCTACCTCTAACATACTCTACTCTGGTTAAGACTGGCTTCTTCTAAACATGCAATGGTTTTTATCCTATGTTCTCCTGTTATATCTGGTACCCCTTTTGGCCTTCCTGTGTCTGGTTCAAATTTCATAGCCTTAATCTTAACACTAATGCCAGAAAACCTTGCGACATCACATAGCATGAAACTATATGTGAAAGCCTCTTTCCAATCCAGCCCCCCGTAAGGTGGAACACATTCATATTGTGTTACTCTTCCACAGAATGTAGCATTTCTAGTTTTGATACTGATAGGACAGTACATGTGGATTATTATTTTAGTCTGGGTTCTGGAGGCTGGAACCTTTATTTGATCATTCCTAATTGTAGACCACTGGTTCTCAAATGTTTGTATTCATGACCCATTTCACAGACCAAGCCTCTGAGAGCAATTACAGACACTTATTTTGTATATTTAACACCGTTATAAATACTGGAGGCAAAGCGGGTGTGGAGGTTGATGCCCAGGTAGTAACCTCATGACCGCTGCAGGGTCCCAATACCCAGTTTGAGAAGCTCCATTTTAGACCCTTATGCAAACAGGTTTTTTTTAAAAATTGTAAACCTACATTGCCACAGGACCGCTCCTACTATAACATAAAGATCTTGGCTGTTCCTCAACATTTATTTTTTGCTAAATGCTCTTGACTTTGCTTCAGCACGTGTGTAGCAGCAGGAGACTTTTATCCAGGGAGTTGATCTATCCCTTAAGGTTCTCTGTCATCAATAAATATATTTTCAAAGTTAAGGGTATAGTCTTTTTTCACTTAAAATTCTGAGTTCAGGAATGTGTTCAGATCAGGAAAAGGGAAGGAGAACATCACTACCAAGACCATCTGGAAAAAATAAGGACTTTTGTGAAAACCTCAATATGAAACAGTAGGTAAACAAATTCTATTGTCACGCTTAATGATAGTGCTTCTGTTAGAAATGGAAAATTGTGTCATGCCCAAATTTCACTAAAACCTATGAATGCTGTCAAATCTCAGCAAGAGCTCTCAAAAGAACACCGAGAAACATAAATTGATCATTTTAATTGGCATTAGGAAAGTTTTGTTCTGATTATTATATTTGGATGAAAGGAGATTTACAAACTTGACGTCTCTGTTCTGGACTTAGATAAAATGATTTAGAAAAACGTAACAGCCATAGTGGTTCAGATGAATGGCCCATCTCCCCCGATATCTTGTCTGCCGACAGTGGCCAAGAACAGATGATTTAAGGCAGGGGTTGGCAACCTTTTCAAACCAGAGCCAAACTACATCAAAATTCAGAACAAGTGGTCAACAAAGAGCCGTATAAGAATGCCCATTGGCAGGGCTCGACAAATCCATGTATCTACTCGCCCGTGGCGAGTAGATTTCAGCCGGTCACCCCATTCACTGGCGGCCCACGCATGCTTCTGCTGCTGCTTCTTTTCACACATTTCTTTGAAGCTTACATCATAATTGGTCAAATTCAGGTCCATGCGTGCATTCAAGCGACGCGAGTAATGATGCGTTTTTTCAATTTTTGAATGAATTTGAATTAATTTTTCATTTTCATTTAAAAAGTGGACTGTATTTTAGGAATGGCAAGAGAGCCATGTGTGGCTCCGTACGGAGCCACATTTGTCTCGAGAGCCACAGGTTGCAAAGAGTGTTTCCTCTAAGCTGCGCAGCGGCAGCCCAGCTTCACAGGTGATTAACCAGCCCCGCCCAGTCAGAGGCTCAGGGCTCCATGCATGAAGTTGACTGACTGGGCGGGGGTGATTAATCACCAGTGAAGCCGTGCTGTCGCACCACTTAGAGGGAGCTCGAGTTGCAGACCCCTGATTTAGAGCATGAACAGAACAAGGTAATTACCAAGTGTTCCTCCGTTGCCCAGTTCCATCGTCTGACAGCTGTTGGTTTAGGGACCCTCAGAGCGTAGGTTTGTGTCCCTGACCGTCTTGACGAATAACCACTGATTGATCTGTCTCTCTTGAACTTTGAACACCGTTGTACTTTTGACCTGCACAACATCCCCTGGCAACACACACCACAGGCTGCCTGAACCTTGTGTGAAGTACGTCCTTTTCTTTGTCTTTAAACCTACTGCCTACTAATTTCATTGGCTGACCCCCTGGCTCTTATATGAAAGGGTAAAGAGCGCAGTCCTCCTGCCAGGAACACTTGTAGACATTGGTGAAGTAGTATCCTGGAAAGGGTCTGAGTTGTGTTCCCTGAAGACTGAGAGAGACTTTGCCGGAGGGCTGAGTTACTACAAACCGCCAGAGAAACTGGCAAGAGAGGTGTCACACCCAAACAAGGAGGCGCTTCTGGGAGTGGGTGTCTGTGATACACAGACGTATTTTGGTTTTAGTTTAAGTCTGTCCCTACGCTAATAGAAATGGACTTAAACAAAATCAAAATAAGTCTTGTTTAAAAAAAATACACATGTGAAATAAGGACATCCACACGGCCTTCTGCACCACTTAGACAAAGCCAGCTGAGTAAAACCAACACAACTTTTCTGTTGGCTTCAGGTCTGACTTGCTGAAGTGGTTGGAAACTTTGCGACTGCCATACCCCAGTCATTATCTATCTGGGAAGCCATGTTCTGAGTCTGTAGTGGAGCCGTAGCCAACTCAGCTGCTTTGCTTCCGTCTCTTTCGATCAGCCCTGTCTACAAGAGCTACAGGAATGCAAGCAGCTGACAAATAGCACTTATTAACTGATGTTGCTCCCACATCATTTTCGGTGCACATTAAACCAGAGCAGTGCTGATTACATTTTGTTAATCAATGAGAGAAAGATGGATTAGAAGAGAGCAGATAGCTTGAGTACGGAAGATGGTTTCCAAAGAGATATAAGAACAGTCACACTGGGTCAGACCAATGGTTCATGATGCCGGATCCAGCTTACCAAGCCAGTGGATCCTGCCCGTGGCTCCCCGGCCCCCAGGCCAATTGAGACCTGGGGATGAGGGAGTGCACAAAGTCTCCTTCCCCCCACTGCTAAGGGTGCACAGTGCCTAGAGAGAAATGCCTGGCAATACAGAGATAGGAAGCAAGAGACCTCGTGAGCTCCCCTGGCCCTGATTTGGACATGACTGTCTTACGTAGTTTTGTGTGGCTTAAAACAACGCATTGTCCTGTAGCTCCTTAGAGACTAACAAAATATATAGAGAATCATGAGCTTTCGTGGGCAAAACCCACTTCCTCAGATGAGTGGAGAGAGAGTCTCTTTTTCTCCGAAATTCCCTCCCCTGGTCCAGCAAAATCCCTCATCCGGGACCAGTCAGATTCCGAGGTGCCGGACCAGGAATGTCCACCCTGTATAATCCCCATGGACACTCAAAGCAATTGCTGTCCAGCTGAAGAGAGATGTGAAGGGTTACATTTTTTGGTGGTCTTTATGCAGGCATTGCAAAAGGAGATCTTTCATTCTTCTGTAGCATTATATCATTCATTATGAGATACTGTGACTAATTACACACCCCAGTGTGAGGGTTTACGCCTATGTTAAACTGGGAGGATTCATCCTCAGGATTGACTACAACAGAGAAGTGATTGGTGGAAGGGGAACCCGAGGCAGCCTTTTCTGTAATAATTACTTTCATTAGCCAGCCAAACAGCCGTACGTGCACAGCAATCTGGCTAAGGCAAGAACAAATCACAGTGTTTAGCATTTGCATTACTCATGCCATCCCTTGCAGAGAAACCCAAACAGTCAGTCAGTCACTCCTCATTATTCTTGTCATCCTGGCCTCTCCCCAGGCACTCAGGTCAGGAGATGGCTTTGAGAACGGCTTATGCCGACACCTACTGGGTTCTTTCTTACTTGTGAAGATTTCACTCACTTTTCCTGTTTGAACAGTCACACCCCACTACATGTGAAGTGTCCTGGTTCTCATAGGCTGTTAGTTCCCCGGATCCACAATTTTGTTACTCAGTCGCCGTAACAACCTGCGATTAGCACAGTAACACAAAGTCTGCAACATCCCCAAACTACTCAGATCAGCTTTAACTGGTTCATTACAATAGGTGCGTTTCCTAATGATTGTCAGTTAAATGTAGCTATTCCTATGACTGTGTCATCTTGTGGTACAGGGTCTCTTGTTGGATAGCTACTCATATCCGCCAGTCTTTAGGCCTCGGGCCTTATTGGCTAAGCTATCTTCCTTACAAGCCTAAGGCCTGTCAGTGTCGTGCTGAAGCATTAAATTCTTATTTCAAACTCCATTCTTAATACACCTGAGATCTTTTATCCTAGGCTATATCCCCCCTCCAGTTTTATACCTCTTCCCCCACGTCCCCAGTTATGCGGTTCTGTAGGGTGGGGGAAGGGCAAGCCAGAATTGTGCCCTGATTGGCCAAATTCCATTATGATGGCTGAGTCTTGTGCTGACTTAGAGTTTATGTAGAACGGATAGCATGAAAATAATTTAATGCCGATATTATGCATCATGATCCTATTTCAAATTTCAAGTGGGGTGTGCAGATTTTCCTGATTATTCCATTCATCTCAAAATCCATCTTGCTAGCTGCATCCTTTTAGAAATGCTTATTTATTTTATATGACAGTCTCCTGATTATGGACTGCACTTGCTCCAAGAGTGTGTGTTACTGTAATGCATGTATTTTTTTTCAACTTTATTTTAGCACTCATGCATATTGATCAGTAGTCAGACATCACATACGTGATTTACGGCTCAATAGCAATCCATCCAACCATGTAGGGTAACACCCATAAGATTAGAGTGCTGATGTCAACTCTGTCTCCATGAAATTAGATACGGCTCATCCTCCTAAGGATGACAGCTGGGGTGGGGAGAATGAGTCATCTGACCCCTGTCCGAGGAGTGAGGCTTTAGTTGATCGCCATGCGATGGCCAAGCATCAGCAATGAACCAACAAAACAGCTGAGCTCCCCTGTGACACTGCAGATCACAAAACACGAGGGGAAGCACATTCGCGCTAGAGATAAAGCGTTCTTGGGTGAGGGTCTCCCAGGATCAGCCTAGTGTAGAGTCTGACTGTCTTAAAGAAATGCTGCCAGACCACTGCCTTTTAAAGGGCTTGGCCACATAACAATGACACTTCCATCAGCCATGTACTCAAGCCGAAATGCCATTCTAGTATAACTGTGTTATTGTTGAGCCAGGAGAATATGCATACTACCCACCACCCACTGTGTCCCCAGACCTTCCTCACAGCATAGTCCCAAGTTAGGGCTGCATCCAGTCACACCATTTCCTTCCTCTGCTCATGCTTCCATGCTATTGATTAGAGCTGGCACAGCAACACACTCATGAACAGGGCTTCTGGCTTATGTCTTTCAGGACGCGGTCCCCATCCAGCATGGGCTGTAATCGTTTAATGGGTTCCAGCATGTGCTGGTTGGTGACAAAGAGCAACTCACAGTTGGAGGGTTTTTTATCTGTCTTGAAGCAGGTTCTTTGATATGTGGGTGGGCTGGTCCATGATACAATCTGCTTCTCCGGTGGAGTGTCCTTGTTTGGTGAAGGCTGATTCAAGTGCATTAAGGTAGGCATCCCAGGCATTCTCCGTAGAGGATGTTCCATGGTCTCGGAGTGCCTGGCTGTACATAACAGATTTCTTGGTGTGTGGGGTGCTTATTAGATCTGACAGAGGGTGGTGATCTGTGGGTTTCTTGTCTAGAGTTGTTTTAGGGTTCCATACTTGAAGCTAATCGTGATGCCCAGGAAGTCCGTTCTGGTGTGGAAGTGCTCTAGCGAGAGTTTTATGAATGGGTGGTGGTTGACTTGTGATGGAATTCCCAGGGACTCTAGGTCATCTGTCCAGATGTTAAAAATCCCATCAATGTATTTTGTTGGTTTCATGGTGAATTTGTCCAGAAATTCTTCCTCAAGGTGACCCAGGAAGATATTGGCATATTGGAGAGTCATCCTAGAAAGTATGGATGTTTCCATGGCTTCAGCAAACTGTTGTAGTTTAATGTAAAATAGTTATGGGTAAAGATGAACTGGATGAGTTTGGTGATGTGCTTGGGGTGCTCACCTGAGTGTTCCTTGTAGTTAGTTGGGGCAGGCAGTCATTCTGTCATTGTATTGGTGTACAGAGAGGTGACATCCACGGTGGCCAGGATGGTGTCTTGTGAGAAGTTGTAATTTTGTATCATTTCTGCGGGAAGTCAGCTGTGTCCTAGGGGAAACTGGCTCTTTTGTGTGTTGAGTTGTTTGAGGATAGTTCCTATATTCCATCAGTAAGGGTATGTCTAGACTACATGCCTCTGCTGAAAGAGGCATGTAAATTAGACTACCCAACATAGTCAATGAAGCGGGGATTTAAATATCCCCTGCTTCATTAAAATAAAAATGGAGGCCACGCTGTGCCGGCTTAGCTGATCATTGGCACAGCGCAGCAGTCAAGATGCGGATCGGTTGACAGGGAACACCTTTGTAGACTGCTTCCTTATGCCTCGTGAAATGAGGTTTACAGGGGCGGTCGACAAGGGTGTTCCCTGTCGAACAATCCGTGTCTTGACTGCTGCGCTGTGCCGACGATCAGCTGAGCCAGCACAGCACGGCGGCCATTTTTATTTTAATGCAGCAGGGGATATTTAAATCCTGGCTTCATTGACCATGTTGGGTAGTCTAATTTACATGCCTCTGTCGGCAGAGGCATGTAGTCTAGACATACCCTATGAGTGCTATGGCCAGATGAGATGGGTCTGCCTGGATTCCTTTGTTTGGGTATCTTTTGAATGCACGTAGAAGGTTGCTGAGGATTTGTGGGGCATGAGGTGATAGAGTTTCTCTTGGATTTGATGGTATCCCTAAATACTTGGTGAATTGTGGGGTGGGGTGTTCTCTGAGTTTGTTATAGTAAGTGGTTTTGTTGACACAGTAACCATGGTTGAGGACTACAATGGTGCCCCTTTGTCTGGTGCCCGGATTTCAGGGACTGTGTATCTGTCCTCTTGACTATGGAGAGATAATGGCGGAAGGGATGTTTAAGGATTCCAGTCAGGGGTGTTCTTTCCCCTTGGAATCAAGCACCCCGGTGGCAAAAAGACAGCGACTGTATTTAAGAGAGGATGCTTTGATAGGGAGGGTGGCCGCCGTGGTCACATGCAATAACACGCTGGAGATGGAGAAGGCCAGAGGGATCTGCAACGTGATCAAAACCCGCCTGCTCACTGAAGGGTGAGCTCAGACCCGGGAAGGGGCCGTCTCACAAGGCTTGTTGTTTTTCAGAGATCTGGAACTGTCTAGCATGTTTTTAAGCCTCAAATTAAGAAATTCCTTTGCTGAGCCGGTGTAACAAGGGAGGTCTGTCCCCTTTCTAAGGCAGTAGGAACTAAGGGTTCAGCCAGTCCTCATTCCATGGCTCTTTAAGTTGCCAGGTGCCTGCAGGTACACAAGGGCACAGGGAATGCCCCTGGCAGATATTGGGGGAGAGGAAAATTAGTGTTGAATAACACGGGTTTTCCTTTACGGGTCTGGGGCCAGCAGCCTTGTCGTGCAGGGTGGAGCAAGACTCCCCTCCCTCTCGGCCAAGTGCGATGAGTCCTGGGAAGGGAAACCCAGCAGCTGTGGCGCCTCCCCCACCTTGTAACAGGAGAGATGATAGCAAGAAGAGGACAGCTGCCGGCTGAGCTCTCCCAAGGCAGGGCTGCAAGGACTGAATCGAGCAACAGGCCAGCTGACAGAGGCTGGTTTAAGGCTGCAGCTGGCCTGAGCCATGGAAGAATGTCCTGGGAACTCTTGAATGGAGGAGCGCTAAGAGTAGGCAGTGGGACTCTGTACAGAGCAAGGAGACCTGTCTGGGTGCTCAGGCTTCCAGGGTTGAATGCCTTTTGTGCGCTGCACGAGTGCTAATAAATAAGCCCCACAAAGGAGCAATCTTGGCCTGAGTGCTCTGCTCCGGGATCAAATCACCGCAAGATGCAGGAGCGAGGAGAGAACAGCAGGCTTCCTGGGTCATGCCATGCTCAGGGCCAGCGCGCACCACGGCCTGTATTCCATCGCTTCCTGAGACACTGCCCCCAGACGGGTTCAACGAGATGCCGCCTACGTGGAACTCTGGGGGACCAGCTTGGGATGTCTCAGGCTTTGGTTTGGGGGTCCAGCTTCCTAAGGAAGCTGGATTGTAGAGTCCCACATCCCAGGGAAGGACATCAGACAAGAAGTCTCCGCCTTGGAGTGTGCCTTGCAGACCCCGAGTTAGAATCAGCACAGGGGATCCAGATGTTGGGTCCATTTAAAACAGATTCCTGTCCGCACCGAGTTGCATTGGCCCAGAGGTAAGACTCCTTCATACCCCAAACCCCTTCCCTAAAAATAAAAAAGTGGAAGGAAAACCCCAAAGCCTGAGCCCAGGTAGGATTGTAATATTGTGATTAATCAGCTAATCAAATACAGGCAGTCCCCGAGTTACGTGAATCCGACTTATGTCGGATCCACAGTTACGAACAGGGATTGCTCCGCAACTCGGGCTTCCTGTAGTCAGCCACTGGTCAGTTTCAGCAGCGGATGAATCTGGACGCCAGTTCCGACTTACATACAGATTCAACTTAAGAACAAACCTACAGTCCCTATCTTGTACGTAACCCGGGGACTGCCTGTAGTCTATGCAATTTGTATCAGCTGTTTGATTAGTCAATAAGAGTGCCTCCATCTTTGAAGTACAGTAACAGCCCCGGGGTCTGTTGGGGAGTCTGCTGCTTTGAAGCACCCTCTCCTCTTCCACCCCTTGCTGCTGCCTCTTTCTGATAGAGACAGCAAGTGGGGGAATGACTGGTCGACTATCCGATAGGCATTTGCTTATCAGATAGTCGACTAGTCCTTCACATCCCTAAGCCCAGGCAGAGTTCTCTGGAAAGGGGGAAGTGCCCAAGATCCATGAACTCCAACAGACGTCTTGTTGTTGCTGTTGCTTTCATGCGGAAGGCGCTCGTATGCTGCAGTATGAAACCCGAAGGGCACATCTATATTGGAGCGGTGGGTGGAATTTCCAGCTCATGTGGACATCGATGGGCTCACTGGACTCAGGCTAACCCATGAAAAGCGAAGTGTGGCCATAGCGGGGTGGGCGGCGGGACAGGCTCATGGCTCTGAGCATGAGCCCATGTTGGGTACCTACTCGGGCAATTAGCCTCTCCTGCCGCTTGCACTGCAATGGCTATTCCTCTGTGTCTAGCAGCTAGCACAGTCAGGGCTAACACCCGTAGCTCCCCCGAGCTGGAAATTACCCCACGCTCAAAGGTAGGTCAGCTAGGGAGGTAAGTGACTAGTTGACTACCCGATAAGCATATGTTTAGGGGGTAGTCAAGGAGTGACTCGACTAGCCGCCCCGCCCCCCTCTGCCTCAATCAGAGAGAGGCTGCAAGGGAGGGGAAAAGGAGCCAGTGCTGGGGACAGCTGGTTTAAAAGCCAGTTCTCCCCAGCACCATCTCCACGGGGGCACAGGGGAAGTAGAGGTGCAGTGGGGAAATGGCACAAGCAGGGACTCAAGGGGTGTGTCTAGACTACAGGGTTGTCTCGACAAAAGTGGACTTTTGTCGACAAAATTATACCTGCGTCTACACTACCGCCCAGTTCTGTCGACATAACGTCGACAGAACTCGGCAGTTCTGTCGACGGCGGTAAACCTTATTCTACGAGGAATAACGCCTTTTGGCGACAGAGTTCCGTCAACAGAAGGCGTTATTGCATCTACACTGTCCTTTGCGTCTACACTCTCATGTCGACAAAGCGGCTTGCTTTGTCAACAGAACTGGATGCAGTCTAGACGCTCTTTGTCAACAAACGCCTCTGTCGACAAAAGCCTGTAGTCTAGACGTACCCAAGCAGTCCCCACTACTCTTCTGCCTTTTAAATGGAGTAAGAGCCCTGAGCAGCGCTTACTCCTATTAAAAGGCAGCGGCGCAGCGGGAATAGCAACCCCTCCACCCTACCCCTGATTGAGTAGACAATGGAAATTCCATCAACTACTCCATTAGTTGATTAATGGAAATTTAACATCCCTGAGATCAACCCTAAAACAGAGAGTAAAGGACCAAAGAAATGCAAAGCCTCTATGAAGCATCTGGGAGGGAATCAAGACCAGGCTCTAAACATATTGAAGTGTGTAGATACCTAAACAGCTTAGTGGCCCTTTGAGGGCCAGTGGATGTGGGAGCTCCTGAGGGCTCAGTACTGTCACCCCTGTTTCTGTCGAGCGGTAGTTGATCCTGCAAGTAGCTTCATTGGATCAGACCAGCTTCCACACGAGGAGAGATTAGTAAGAATGGAACTTTTCCGCTTGGCATAGAAACAGCTAAGATATAGTAGAAGTCTATAAAATCATGGCTGGTGTGGAGAAGGTAAAAAGGGAAGTGTTATTTACTCCTCACAACACAAGAACTAGGGGGGCACCAAATGAAATGAATAAGCAGCAGGTTTAAAACAAACCAAAGGAAGTATTTCTTCACGCAACGCACAGTCAACTTGTGGAACTCCTTGCCAGAGGATATTGTGAAAAGTTCTCTAGCAGGGCTCAAAAAAGAGCTACATAAATTCATGGAGGATAGGTCTATCAATGGCTATTGGCCAGGATGGGCAGGGATGGTGTCCCCAGCCTCTGTTTGTCAGAAGCTACTATGGCCGTTCTTATGATTTTATGCTGTGGTGCAAAGCAGCATAGATCTGCTGACTTCAAGTCATATCATTTCATTATAAGTCTCATGCTGCCTGGAGTGGCTCACAACTGAGTGCCAACCTCCGGGCCGAGGAAAAAATAGGGCAAGGCCTTCTGTAGGTAATTCTCCATTGGTGGGTGAGGTAATTGACAGCTTTTGCCCTACCATAGCCCATCAATTTTAGATCGTCTTCCTGGATGGGTGGGGTTCTCCATATCTGAGTTCACAAGTTCAGAGCCAGAATTTTCACCGTTATCAGACAAATTTATGTTTTGCCTTCTAGCATGGAAGGCAGACACCGCCAGTGAGGGTGTGTTGGGGGGCATGCAGCAATTTACAATTTCACAGTCTAAATAGGAAATACATTTTTATAAGACTAATGCCTAGTTTTAACAAAACTGGCATGCAGGTGGGCTGGTTTGGTTTCCAGCAATGAGTTTGAGTTCTTAACTAATGCCTACAGCCTTGGCCAAAACTAGCAGCTGGTTTTCCAGCATCACTGTGTGTGCGTTTGTTTAGCTTCTCGGTGTAACTTCTTTGTGTTTTGCATTAAGATTTAAATCAAATGACTTTTGCTGGGCATAGACAGATTTTTACCCCGTGTCAGTCAGAATTAACATTTGGCGGTTGGAAATCCTACCTGATTGTGCTGCGCAGAAAAATAACCGTGTGTGTGTTGTCAGATATTGATTGGCATTTCACCTTGGAGTCCCGGTGCAACAGATGAGCGATGGAGAAAAAAATCTCCATCTGCAGGCCCCCCAACTACCTGGGCCTATATGTCCTTGGAAGGGAGTTTTGCAAGGCACTGGGCCTCCACCCGGGGTGCTTGTCACCCTCCTACAATACCAGAACACGTGCAGTTTCAGTCCCATTTTTCTTCCACACTCCAGGAGCTATAGCTGTATGATTGGTGACCAGTACGTCCTGGGAATGATTTTAAAATGGGGTTCCAGAAGCACTTTAAATATAGCTTCTAAGGGTATCCCTTTAAGAGATTGGTATCTTACTTTTCCCCTCTACCCCCCAACTAAAATGCCTTTGAAAATGTATGGAAGAGCCGGTAACATCTGCCTTCTCTGCTCTCTTTCTGGATAGTGGAATGTAATATTTATCTTGATTTATTGTTGCTCATAAATATGTAACCTTCACGTAATTCACTTGAAATTTTTTTCTGCTAGACTTGCTTCCCCCTCCCCCTCTCCCCGCTGAGCAGCAGCATCGGAGAACAATCTGTCCTTGCGAAGGCACAAGCATGGAATGTTCCCAAGTAGATGAATGATGTAGATCAGCATGAAGAATTTCCCTAGCCGGTGTATACAATGGCATACGCCGCGCACATCGCTCCCGACTGAATCTTCCCCCGGTGCGGCATGCGCAGGCTGTTTGCTGAATGGAATGTTTGGCGCTTGGCGGTGGGCAGCCGGGCATGACGTTGCAAGCGGGAGAGGGCACGAGGAGTTCTGCCTCTCTTGCATGGTGGCCTGGTGGCCCATAAGCACCAGAGAACGGGGAGTGGGACAGATGGGCTGTCGCTTTTTGTGGCGGCAGCTTGGCATGAATTACAGAAAGAGAACCTGGCCAGAAATCCTGACCCATGTGGTGGCATGAGCCCACGGTTATTGGCCACTGGTTGGTTGGCCACCGGGCTCATGAATGATATTCGAGCCCCTGGCCTTGGCAAAGGGGGACAGCCCAAAATGTCTTGCTTCTCCTGCTCTGCCAGGTTCCCCCGAGGACACATCACCCACTGTGCTCGTGGTTCTTTTCCCCAGCACCCTGGTGATGTTCTCCCAAAGGACCATGTTCTCCAATGCAGTGCCACTGGTGGGCTTCAGCCAAGTGAGGACCCGCCTGGCAGGCCAGAGCCACGCTGCTGTGTGTCTCCCTGGTGCCGTGCTCCATAGTATATCTCTTCCCGCCCCCCGTGTCCTCCTGGGCAGGACACAACAAAATCCCTGGTGCCGTGAGCAGAGGGCACGCCTGCCACTTGACAAGTAAGCAGTTTCACCAAGACGTGGCTCTCTGGACGTGGCTTTCTGTACAGCTACCATTTCTCTCTTCACGTCCCTGAAAGGCAATGCAATTCCTGGCAGTGTCCTCATCTGGCTGGGAGGCCACAGGGCCACGGGCGAAAACCAGATTCACAAGTGCAGTCTCGAGATGGGACCTCTGGGGGTTCGGTGGGATAGGGGTTAGTATGGCTAGCCAAAGGCCACTGCCCGCACTGCGTGAGTAATGAATTTCCCCATCTGCAGCCCATTGAAAGGACTACTTGGGATGTTTGAAACTAATGATTGGAGGAAAATGTAACTGCTAGTGACCCCCTGAGAAGCAGAGCTGACTTAGCTACAGATTGAACCTCTCTTGTCTGGGACTCTCCTGTCCTGGAACATCTGTAGTCCAACAGGACCACGGATGTTGCTAGACCAGGGTGGCCACGGGGTTGGCCGCAGCAGCCCTGGGACAGTAAAGCCACAGCAGCCCCAACGGCCACGGGGTAACAGAGCACTGGCACCCCAGGGCAGCAGAGCTCCAGCTGCCATGGCCACTCCAATGCCCTGAGCCTGAGCAGCCCTGGAGCAAAAGAGCCACAGTGGCCCCAGGACCACAGCAGAGCCCCAGCGGCCCCAGAGCTGTGGCAGTCCCAGTGGCCTTGAGGCTGCGGAGCCGTGGTGGTCCCGGGGCAGCAGAATCCCGACGGTCCTGGGGCATTGGAGCTGCAGCAGCCCCGGTACCCCGGGGAGTGGAGCTCAATGGCCCCGGGGCAACTGAGCGGTGGTGGCAGGGACTGGCTGGTGGATCCAGGACCCAGTGGCCTGGGACAAGGGAGTTCTGCTAGGTCTTCTGATGCACCCTGGGAAGTGCCAGAGTCCCGTCAGCAGAGGGGTGGAATTGAACTTCCCTGGTCCAGCAAACTCTCTCATTCGGGACCAGTCAGGTCCCGCAGGTGCCGGACTGGGGAGGTTCAACCAGTATGTTGTTCTTCAGGAACGTCATGGAAATCTGCTTACTAGTCTGATTACACAAGCATGCGTAGGCCCTCTTTCTATGAGGGATGTTAGAATGTAGCCAACTAACCATTTAACCGATAAGCTGATGCTTATGGGTTAACGGTGTTGGTTGTGATCAGCCGGCCCCCGGGGAGGCAAGGGCAGCGAAGCCTCCTCCCTGGGAGCCGGGCAGGTAAGGGCTGGCAGCCTCATCCCAGGGAGCTTCACTGCGGGCTCTGCAGTATAAAGCCCATTTAAGCTTTACACACAGTGGGGCTCTGCCGTAGAACCGTGTAACTGGTGAGATTTTCCGTACTGAACCAACGTTTTACATCCCTACTTTCCATGTGGCCCTGAGCTAATTTGGGTTTCAAATGTTCTCACCTACTAGGGGTGTGTCTAGACTACAGGGTTTTGTCGACAAAAGTGGACTTTTGTCGACAAAACTATACCTGCGTCTACACTACCGCCGAGTTCTAGTGACATAATGTCGACAGAGCTCAGCAGTGTTGTCGACGGAGGTAAACCTCATTCTACGAGGAATAACGCCTTTTGTCGACAGAGTTCTATCCACAGAAGGCATTATTGCATCTACACTGTCCTTTGCGTCTACACTCTCCTGTCGACAAAGCGGCTTGCTTTGTCGACAGAACTGGATGTCATCTAGATGCTCTTTGTCGACAGAAGCTTTGTCGACAGTATGTGTCTAGAAAGCCTTTGTCGACAAAAGCCTGTAGTCTAGACGTACCCTTAGAGACCCTGTGTTCTGGCTAGGGGAGCCGACAACCATGACAGGTCCCCGGGCAAAACCGGGAGGGAGGCTCTGCTCTGTGTTCCAGAAATGGACAGGGTCTCAGATGGAAGAGGCGGGGCCGGAGCAGCCAGACTTCAGCTCTGCCTGGAGTGTACCATGCAGTGCTCCGGCAGCAGTTTAAAGGGCCCATGACTCCCAGCTGCTGCCTTTGCAGCAGCAGGGGTGGCTGGGAGCACCCGGGCCTCTTAGAATCATCAGGCCCTGGGACAGACAACCCCTTCCTCCTATCCTCCTCCCTCCATCAGTGGGCCAGGTGCTGGCATTTCCGAACTTGTGTCATTTATGGAAATACAGCTGCTGCAGTCCTTACCGTTAGCCTGCAGGAAGGGCAGACCAATGGCCTCAGCCCAGAGAATATTTTTATTGTAGGATCCAGCCACAGCCCAAACTCTGTGAACTGTGAAATAAGATTACAGTTATTAAAGAAAGAACCATCAGCCTCTACAGCATTGTGCAGGTCCCCTGTGCTACCTTAAATAGCTCACTCGAGTACCTTCTGATTATTTCCTTACTGCGGGGTTAGTTCATTAGCGAATATGAATGCTTGCTGGTCTAACAAAACTAACCAATGATCTGCAGCAACTTCACTCACAGCCGGCAATGTGGGGCCTTATTTGTGAATGATTTACACGTTGCAGAAGGTCAGATTTTGCATAGCTAAATGGCAAATTACCCAGGGGCTCTTCTCCAGCAAAACGCACGTGCCGCTCAGTCTTTGTCAGCTCGGTGCATGATGAAATGCTTGGTCAGGGGTGCAGGAGGAGAGCTGTTCCAAGCGGAGGTGGTGGACTGCAAGCAAAGTCAATGAAACCCTACAGTGAATACTAAACGGACAAATCTAACCGGGCTCAGTGTAATTCACAAGCAGAGCTAGTCAAATGATAGTCGATGAGTAATTTATTCCATTAAGTTTAAAATAAATTATGCTGGATGGCAGTGCCCAGCTTGTGAAACCAATTGGCTACATGGCAATTACATTTGAAGAATGATCTATATGACCATGTACAAAATGAAATAACGCGAATGGAGCGGATTCTTCACTTGCCTCATTTCATGGAATTTTGCTGGAAAAATGTCTTGATGTGTCTGACTCTGAACCTTTCCCCAAGTTGTCTGCAGTGGCCGTTACTGTCTAGGCCACTCGAGGTTTCCAGCCGTTCATAGTGACAGCTGCATTTGCTCAGAAGAGGTCCCCATTTTGATTTGGAAACTCTTCTGCTCAGAACCTGTTATTTCCTCGGCAGGCGGCTGGCAGCTCCTTGACAATATTGTGCACCTTAGCAAAAGTCTGAGATCAGCTGGGCACATTTTCAAAGTCTGCGAACGTAGAAGAGTTTTGCATTTCAGCATCAAAATGTTGATTGCTCCAAACCTGAGACTGTTTCCAGGAAGTCTAAATGACCAAGTCAAAGGTACCCTTAGGCAGCTTTTAATTATGCAACTTGTATTTGAAGAGCAGAAAAACCTTTGGCAAAATGACTACTAATGACATTAACGAGTAGAATAACTGACGTTCTGCTAAATCAAGGGCTGCGAGGCCAGTTTATAAAGACTTGCCTTGGTTAAAATGTAGGTTTTCTTGACATGACGAAAGGTTGATTTCTTTTTCTGCCTCTCTTTTTTTCTATGATTATAACGGTCAATTTGGGGGGGGGGGATCCTATTCCCTACATTTCTGCCCATCTCTCCCTCTCTCTGTTATGCCTTGCCATGGATTTAGTGCATGATACTGGTGCAGTTGGGAAGGGTTTCCTCCAGTGGGGAGTCGCTGGTATTTCCCTGAACTTGTAGTCTTTTCTGGGGGGAGGGAAATTCACTTTCTTCCCTGTTGTTGGCATGTAACAATCCCTGTCCCCCTTTCCATGGCCAGGGGGTAGATTGAGAGAGGACCTGAGCATGATCACATGACCTAATTCTTCTCGGCATGCAGCCTCAACAGCCAGATTCCTCCCCGTGTTGAACAGCGGGAGGCAATTTTGACCTTGCAGAATAGCACCTGCATTGGGTCTTGCCTGTTCTCATTTTAAAGGCAGGAGAAGTGGAAACTCCCCCCCCCCCCCCCCCGCCACCCCGCTCTGAAAACCTGCTCCTGTAATGCCAACCAAAAGCTGCTGCATTATTATTTATATGAAATAAAACCCAGAGCCCTCTTTCACACGCACACCCCCAGTGAAAAAGCCTGCCAGGCTTGTTCATAGCACATTGAACCTGTGAAAGAGCCATTCAAGTGGTAATGGAGCCTTTGAACAGACATTTGCCAATCCCAGGTTTGTCCTGTCAGTTTCTCAATACCGTCTGACAGCACTTTCCCTGCTTCCTGGGCTCCTCATTGAGGGGTAAACCAGAGCTTAATAACAGCCCAGAACACGGAGCGCCAGGACTGGGGGCTGTCAACAAACTTTATGGGACTGCAGGAAACTTGGCCACACCGTGATCAGTGGGCACCCAGCTAACTCAAATCATGCCGGACCACGGATGTTGACGGACCACCCAGTGCTGGACTAGAGAGGCTGAACCAGCAGTGCATAGGGCTCCATAAATCCTAAGGATGTCCCTGTGGGTTTATAAATTATTGTCCTTTTCATATGAGCACTGTTGAGACTTTGGAGAAATGCTTGATTTGTTGGTTAGTTTTGTGATTCAGTTTCTTTTAAATGACTAGAGAATTTGCTCTGTGTCTTAATCTCTTTGGAAACTGCTATTCCCTGGGAACTGCATCTTTCGGCTTAGATCACTGAAATGGCCTTAAAAAACAATCCTCCCCTTCCCCCCTCCCATCATGGGCTCCTGCCCCCACCTTGCTGCCTCTGTCAGGCTGCCGGAGCAGCCCCTGCATGCAGCCAGCCCGAGACTCACCATGGGCAGAGGCTGCTCCGGCATCAGCCCCTTTCCTCGGGGGTCCCAGTGGGGAGTGGGGCCGCCCTGCAGACAGGGGCTTCCGGAAATAGCCCCTGGCCACGGCCAGCCCTGGCCACTGCGAACAGGGGTTCCCAACCTTTTTCGGTCCCCGTAACCCCTTGGCTTTTAGTAACCCTCCTGTACCCCCTATTCAATATGAAAGGAAATAAATTCTAGACTCTAGAATCCACAACTTTTTTCACTAACACGACTACTTTTGGAATATTTCAATTCGGATAAACAAGTTATTTACCAAATATTCCCCATACCCTCTTGACAAGCTTCTCGTACTCCCTGGGGGTACACGTACCCCAGGTTGGAAACCCCTGATGTAGTCGATAATTGTATTGACTACACGATTAGCTGGCTCACCGCAGTTGAACATCCCTAGTACAGCTGCTGGTGGAGACAGCTGGCCACACTGTGTCCTGTTCAGATATATTTGCTGTCCCTGTGGAAAATCGGATCTGAGATCTCTGGGGCACAGTGCCTTCTGGAGGCTGCTTACGGTTCTCCGTCCATGCCCCACGCCATACTCAGCTGCGTCAAAAGCCCAACTCTGAGTTTTGGAGAGAAAAGGAAAATACTTCCTGCCTGGTGTACAAATACTGTCTGTCAGTAGAGTTCTTTAAAATGAATTTGTTGGAGGGTAGGGGCTGGTATAAATGCTGCTGTTATGGCCTCGTTAAAGCATAATGAAGATGAAAGATGACAAAACTAGCTACCCCCAAATTTTATTCTGGCTGTGCTGCACACCGATCCTGCGCTCTTAAATCATGAAGCAGTTTTTCCTCCAGGGCTCATTTGTGTCCTAGATTTCTGTGTATTGCAATAGGCATTTCTTTGACTTAAAAACCTCATAGCCCTGCAAAAATATATATATACATATGTTTTAACTGGCTAATCTTACCTGCCTTCCCTTCACGTCAGCACAGTACCCAAAGAATAGGACTTGCATTTCTAATTCTCTGTGGACTGTTCAGAAAACACCACTTGAATTAGTCAACCACTTGAATTAACTTAGAGTCTACATCCAGATGAGCTGATAACGAGGCCAAGCTCCTTACGTAAGCTTGCTGACCCCAAGGTCTATGACATATCAAAACTCCCATTCTTTCTCCTTTTTCCTCCTCGTCCTTTCAAATCCCAAAACAGCTGGCATCACTCGGATTGCAATTTACTGTGCAGAGGATTAACACATTAGGAAATTATTAGAGGCTTAAGCTACCAAGACAGCTTAGCATCATTCACGTTTCCAATTTTAAGAAAAAATTCAATGTCCTGCCTGACTCTGGATCATCAAAAATGTAGATCCCCTAGTTTCTATGAGAGCAGATTCAAATGTATTCTAGGATGTCATGTGAGGTTCACAATGCAGAATACATTACAGCGTGTCCTGTCTTATTTCAAAAACAGCCTGCTTTATCTCTGGGAGCCGTGGCTTTCTGATAAGAAACTCAGGGCTGCCAGGAAACGTATCCGTTCAGAAGGCACACATTTGATTTTTTTTCCCCTAGCCTTCAGCACTCTGTGGTGTCAGCTACTATACATTACTAGACCACGTTGGTTTACAGATTAATTATTAATTAAAAGAAGCTTATGAATTTTGCAATATTTTTCTCACTGTACATTACCAAGTCAAGCCACCTTTTACTAGCAAAAAAGATCCCTCGAAAAGCCCGACATCAAAGCTGCAAATTGTCACCCATATTGTTATCTTGTTCAGCACAGATGTACACTATGTTTACTTTGAAATATTTAATCAACCATTTGCTGAGTTCGATGGCATATGTCATGCTTGAGTGGTAAGAGCCATAAAACTTTTTCTTTAAAGCCTTTGGCTACCAATTGGCTGTTTCTATGGCAGGGTTTCACAGAATATGAATGTTCCATAAAGCACAGCCCAATCTGTGGTATCTAGGGTGGTTGTTAAATGCAGGCGAGTCTGTACTACTCATCGTCACAGTCATAGGAGCAGAGCAGTTGATTAATATCATCTTATAACGGTTGAGGGAGTTTGGGTGCAGAAGGGGACCCGGAGCTGGGGGAGGGGGTTGGGATGCTGGAAGGGGAGCAGCAGGGTGCAGGCTCTGGGAGTGGTGTAGGTGTGCGGCAGGGCTGGTTGTGGGAGGGGATTGGGGTGTGGGCTTTGTCTAGGCAGGGCTTATCTTGGGCAGCGCCGAGTCCTGGTCGGCAGTGCAGCAGAGCTAAGGCAGGCTCCCAGCATGCCCTGGCCTCCAGCCGCTCCCGGAAACAGCCAGCACCTCCCTGCAGCCCCCAGGGTGCGGGCGTGAGGTAGCCGAGCGTGCTGCCCCCGCCTGCAGGCATGGCCGCTGCAGTTCCAAGCTCAGGGGCACTGAGAGTCAACACTGCATGAAGACTGCCAGCCCTCCCACCTAGGGGCCACAGGGAAGCTGGTTCTGGGAGCTGCATGAGGCCAGCGCCGCCTTAGCCCCACTGCACTGCCAGACTTTTGGCTGTGGAGCTACCGGCTTGGCTTCAGGAGACAGAGCCCCATTCCAGGAGACTCCTGGCCGGGCTGGGAGGGGTCTGGAATGGGATTTGCTGCCCTCTGCCAGAGGTCCCACTGCCTGGGCACAACCTGCCCTAGGATGCCCTTGTGGAAGAGCAGAGCAGTGGATGTGCCCTTCAGGAATTGCCTATAGAAATCTCCCAGGATCAGCTCCTTGGAGGTCCTGCATTGGCTGTGGATCAAGGGCAGAGTCTTAGGTGGTGGGTTTTAGTGCTCGTGTAACCCTCACACCCACTGGGAGTGGGTCACTGTCCCATGGATCGGCACCGAGACCACTTACAGAGCGAATGGATGTGCCCTGCAGCCTAGCTGAGAGCCAGCTGGCTTGTAGCTCAAGCGGTAGACCAGGGGTGGGGAACCTAAGGCCTGGGGGCCGGATGCAGCCCCCAACTTGCCGGGATCTGGCCCCTCAGGCTCAGGATTCCCCCATAGCATCGGGGAGCCCGTACTGGTGCTCCAGTCCCTCACCAACCCTCCTTGGGGCTGGAGCACACAGAATGTAGCCTGGGCCCCCCAAGGCTCTGGTGTGTGAGGGGAATGTGAGGAGTCTCTTTCTTCTCAGCCAGGGGCCACATCAGGGAGGGGTTTTTTGCTTCACTCTTGTGCACAGCCCCCAATGGATTTTTCTGTGGGCCAGTGGCCCCCCGACCCTAGAAGGGTTCCCCACCCTTGCTTGTGGAGGCCCATGCACTAAGCTCCAGAGGTCCCAGGTTTGGTACCCTCCATCGGCATTAGACTCAGCATGGACCCCTGAGTGTAGTCTAATTTATGTATTTATTGTGACATGAAGATGAGCCAGCTCTTCAGGGTCCCTGGCTGAGGTGATACAGGCCTGTACGTACCCATTCTTCAGAGAGAGAGTGAGAAGAGTCTGCTTTATCCCAGCGCCCTCTATCTCCGGAAAGGCTGGCTTTTTGGTGTATGTTCCTGCACCACAGAAGTGCCTGGGAATGTTTGCCATTGACGTCAGCGACATGGACTGACACCTGAGACTAAGCTCTCCAGGTTCCCGGGCTGTGTCATGTACAGCACCAAACGTTGTTCTAAACTAGGCAAATTATTATTGTTTGCAGTAATCCACAAGCAGCCATGGGACTTGGTTAGAACTGGGGGTACTGTTCTAGCCAAAGCCGGGCAAGGCCCAAGCTGAGATTCGCTTGCACCCAGAAGGATGACACAACTTTTCACAAGAGGGAAAATGTTCAGACAAATGGGCCCATGTTAATCCTCAAGCAGCTTGACCCAGGACACCCTGATGTTTGTTTGGAATCAGTAGGCGTGACTGGCAGGAAAGGGTTAAAATTAGAAAAACGGTCCCAGTGTCGTTTGGCCGCCTTGCTGCTGTTTTGTATGGTTGAAGATAATAGCGTAGACAGTAAAAGCGACATGGAGCCCTGTGGCACCGTAAAGACTGACTAACTAGTGGACAGTGCTAGTCGCAACCGAGTTGTATATTTTAAATGCCAGGCTAGTCATTGAAAGATGGGCCTGCATTTTTCATCTTGCTAAAAATCCTTCTAGTTTATCATGAAGATATTTCTAATTGAGCTGCTCATTATGATGAATTCAGGTCTAAATATTTTAGGGAGCACAGCCGTTCATGGGAGGTAGTCTAACATTCCTAGTATTTGCATATGAGCATTCTGCATTCAAACAACATTCCATTTCAACAAATAGAATGGAAATGTCAAATCAGTTCTTCCATTACGCAGTTCCTTATGTCTTCTCAATCACAACTCGCTTATATTATTGACACACCTAATATTAACAGCTAACAGACCCCATGTAGCTACAGCATTGTTGGCTGGTGTGTATTCTGCATCATCTTCAACCATGACAATTAAGGCTTGACTGCTGAATCAGCATTACTATTGACTTTTTAAAAAAAGCAGAAAGAATGTGCATAAGTATTGGTTTGATTCAGATTTCTTTACTGCCTTAGTGTTGCAATCCATGTTGTTTTAAATAGTTCAGGTTAAATTACTGTGGCTGTCTTTCTTCTCTGATTTTCCTTCCCCCTCCTAAAGTTCAGTGTCTCTCTTATTCATAATGTCCCTGACATGTAGAAGTTGAGTTCACCACATTTTTGTGGCAAGTTTGACTCAGTGTTGTAGTCTCTGACTTTGAATGCAAGGTTGTCATAATAAATGCTACTTGAGCAAGGTTTATAAATTGTTGATGTTGTATATCAATTGTAGAGAATCGTAGAATTGTTACTAAATGTCTCCTTACGTCAATAACCCCCTTTTTTTAAAAAATGCATCCAGTCAAGGAATAGTCCATAGAGAGAAAATACAAACCAATTCTTTTGCCAGATCCTTTTACTGCAATGGAAAAGTCAGCATTTGGTTACCTCTAATGAATGTACCCCGTTGTACATTCAGGTGCAGATAAACTGTGGTTCTCATACATTTTTGTTCCTAGTTCAAGCCTAATCTACACATTTTAAAATGCTTAACTGTAGCACCAAAGTACAAGAAATCATTCTTCTGCTTGACTCTCAGTTAATTAGGCCTCAATTGGAGTATTTTATCCAGTTCTGGGAGCCACATTTCAAGAAAGGTGTGGAGAAATTGGAGAAGGTCCAAAGAAGAGCAACAAGAATGATTGGAGATCTAGAGAACATGACCAGTGAGGGAAGACTGAAAGAATTGGGCTTGTTTACTTTAGAAAAGAGAAGACTGAGAGAGGATACAAAAGCAGTTTTCAAGTGTCTAAAAGGGCATCACAAGGAGGAGGGAGAAAAAATGTTCTTGTTGGCCTCTGAGGATGAGACAAGAAGCAACGGGCTTAAATTGCAGCAGGGGAGGTTTAGGTTGGACATTAGGAAAAAGTTCCTAACTGTCAGGGTGGTGAAACACTGGACTAAATTGCCTAGGGAGGTTGTGGAATCTCCATCACTGGAGATATTTAAAAGCAGGTTAGGTAGACATCTATCGGGGATGAGCTTAAATGGTGCCTGGTCCTGTCATGAGGGCAGGAAACTGGACTTACTGAGCTCCCTTTCAGTTCTAGTATTCTATGATTCTGTGATGGTATATCTCTCTTCAGGGCAAATGGAAAGAAATAATGTCATGTGTGGATAGACGTAAAAGACTCAGTGCACCACTAGGCAGTTGTGTAATGAGTAGATTAGAATTGGAAATTGAGCATGTCCTGTATTTCTGACAGTTCTGAAAAAAATCCGGTGCATCTGACACATCTTTTGTACACTGAGATTTATAATACTTTTTTCAGACTTAATTGACTGGGGCAACCTTATGATTTATATCTTTGCTTTATTCATAGCACGGCCATAAAAAAGTCATAATGCAGAACCAGACTAATTCAATTTCTCTTTGACCTTGTAAATCATTTATACATTTTGGCTGTCAGTTTTTTGAATATAAAGTATGCATATGTACTGCAGAGAATAAATTGCTGACTCTCTATCTAAGAAATTGGGCTACGATTGCTATTCAGGGATAATTTTTCTGTTGCCAGATTCTTCGATATTGCTGAGAGAACTTATTTTACATTTGCTGTTTAACTGCGTTTCACAAGCAAATTATATTTTAACATTCCTGGTCCACAGCTTTTATCCTCATTATCGCCTGCCCGTATTCTACGTGGAGAAAGAGTTTTACTATATTTGGTACCAGGACCATGTCTACCCTTTGGATGCCACGGCTGCACATCTGGGGTGCTGTAGCTATGTTGCCCCGGAGTATATACTTGCTACAATAATGGAAGGAGATTTTCTGTAGCTGTAATAATCCACCTCTGTGAGCAGCAGTGGCTAAGTTGATGGTTTGATACTCTGCCCTCCTGCTTTTGGAAATAGGTTTTGAATATAAATATACATAACTCGAATATGCTTTGTGCAAAATGGGGGGTAACCTATCATTCAAGAGCTTGTGAGCTCCTGAATGTGTGCGTTCTGTTAGTGGGCATGTATCCTCCTTCTATGTGAAGTTATAAATATGAAAATGTAAACCTTCTTATGAATCTAGTCACTAGTGCTACTTAAGGAACTTAATAGCCTGGTGCAAATGCACAGATCTGCAAATGGCTTGGTTTTCCCTGTAAGCGCAAACTGTGGTTGGTCCTACAAAGACATGTGACCAAGCCACCTGGAGCTGGACTCTATCTTGACTTGAGTATTTTGCCACTGCCATGGAGAGGATGGAGCAAGAACTTCCCGCCCCGGGGAAATTCTATTTAAGGGATGGAAAGCCAAAAAGGATGGCCTTCAGCTGGCCTTTGAAAACTGCCTCCCCACCCTATGAGGATACACACAACAAGACCTGAAAACAAAGAACACTAATGTTAGACGTGGGTCAGAGAAAAGATCAGCTCTGACATGAGGAATTTGTTTCCTGAAATAAGGAGGAGGGTGAGGCGTTACGTTTTGGAGCAGTTAATTTCCCATGGTGCGTTAGGCTCAGCTGGCGTGTTGTGTTCATTTTAGCTTAGTAACTTACATTGATCTGTTTATCACCACTTGCAACTGCTTAAATCCCACTTTTTACACTTAATAAAATCACTTTTGTTTATTATCAAACCCCATGTCAATAATTGCTTCTTGGGGGAGGGGGCCAACAGCCGTACACATCTCTTCCACTGATAAAGGGGGCAGAGTTTAGGAGTTTGCTCCATGTAAAACTTTTGACACAGTCAGATGGCTTTATTTGGGGTGTGGTCCCACCGGGGCTGTGTTCCTGGGTGCTGACGAGTCCCTGTGGCCAAGGCCCCTTGCAGAGCTGAGCTGTTCTCAGTGTCTGTGTTACTCTGCAGGGGGCTGTTACCCCAACTCTGCCTTTGCTGGGGGGAACCAGAGCTTCTGGCCCAGCAGGAGGAAGGTGCAGCCCAGCAGAGGGCGGGTAGACAGGCTCAGTGGAATGATTAACACATCAGGTGACAGTCTCAAGGACACCGCTGTGATCCAGCCGATCTCAGGTGGGAACGTTCTTCCATTCACCGAACCGTCTCCCGGCCCACCGCTAGGGTGGGCTAAGGTGGCAATGGCCCAGGGGCCCAGCAATTTAAAAGAGCCTGGTCGCTGCCACTATAGACTGGAAAGCGTCTCTGGATTGAAAAATGCCTTTGATATGTCCATGCAGGTTCTGGGCCGGAGTTATTGGGCTCTGAAACCTGCCTGGGGCTTGTCAAAAGCAACTTTTAATTCAGAGATGCTGCTGCAGCTTTTCCCAGAGCAGTAAGGTTGGATTTGGGGGAGGGAGGGGAGGCACAATGCGGCACAGCTCATCCCAGCAGGTGGGGGGCTGAGCTGGGTCATCCCAAGGCCCTCTAGCGGGGGGGACACTTGGGGCACCTCTGGGTGGAGAGGGAGGAGGGGACTTGCAGCACTGACAAGGGAAGAAGTCAGGAGTCACATTGATTTCTGTCCTGGGGTCCAGCATTGCGGAGTGAGCCGATCTGGCCACGACGACACTCCGTAATAAGTTGGCCTAACTGTGGTTTGCTTGCCAGTGTTAACCGAACGTTTCAACATAGGCCAGGCCTTAAGCTTCTCTAACCTTCTGTTAACAGCTCGCCCTGGATGAGACGTCAAAGAATGAGCGGTAGCCATGGAGCTGCCCTGTAACGTTATTGGGAGTCAAGTACTTTAAAAGGCTTTAAAAACACGGGGCTATGCGGCTTTTCATATCGCTTTGTGCTACTAGCCATGGCAACGCTGCCTTTTAAAGAGGAATGTTTGATCCTCCGGGTCAGGACGGAGCGGGCTGCGGTGGATGGACCCTCCGAACACAAATCGTCCCTCCCAGGCACATCCTTCCTTTCACAAGAGAGGGTCACTCCGTTGTCTCCCGCTGCTGCCTTCCTGGAAGAGGCCTGCAAAACGCTGATAGTCTAGAAACTGCCGCTCTGCGGCTTTGCGCTGGCTTATTAGCATGGCAGAAGGACAGCTCCCCTAGATGGTGGCATCCTTGATGTCTAAATTTAGAATGCAGGTTATTTGGGGTAATGGGATTAACTTCAATTGCTGGCGCGCCAATCAAACCCAGAATAGCAGCGTCCCTTTCAGAGGTCTGCAGGAAATGGGGCCTCGGCATGGAACATTTCCCTCGTTTAGTGGCCCGGCGGGGAAGGAATCCATTCAGTCCAGTGGCAGCAAGTCTGCCTAGTGCCTGTGCTCATAGGGAAAGAGGCACAGGGGAGGATGTGACGATTTGTCACAGGGGGCCTAGTCCTGTGCCCACCGCTCCTATTGGCTTCAGGCACCGGCCCACAATCGTGCTCCCCTATAAGAATCCGGAGCAAGGCGGTTTGATCCTGATGCCAAAAGATGAAATGATGAAATGCTTGTGGCGATGCCACGGTGACTGGAGTATTCACGCGCCTGAGCCAAAGGTCATTGCCAGGAACAGAAATACGCTCGGTGACCTCAGTGAGCTTTGGAAATTGCGGTCCGAGGCCTTTACATTGAATCAGAAACGTATTCTCCCTCCACGCCCGTTACGGTGACTCGGAACTCTCTGGGAAACGTAGCTATTGAAACACACCAACCCACACGCACGTGCATATATATCGGGGGGGAGGGAGAAACGTTATGCCAAGAGACGAGAGGAAGGAAATTGTGGCACCCTGCCCGTACGGTGTTTGGACGGCCTATTGCAGTACATTCGAACAATCACCTAAGCGCCAGTATCTAGTCCTATTGGGAATGAAAGAAATCATGGTGGCTGGAGCTGAAACTTTCCAGACTGCACTGCACCAGGCAAGTGATTGCTCTGTTTTATCCTTCTCCAGAGACACATTGCGCCACAGAGAGAGATAGTTACAGCGGCTCTCAGCCAGGTTATAAAATTGCTTTATGGGTGGCTGTCACGGAGAGCACTAGGGTATAATGGCTGATGGTGATGTTGCTTGCCAACAGGCAGAACAGGCCACTCTGAGCATCAGCATTGGAAGAGCCAAATAGCAAGACAAGCCAACTGTGAGGAGGGGGGAAAAAAACAGAGTCCAATGTGGTTGACTTCAGTAAAAGTTGGAGGGTTTAAGTTATTTCTTATCAGAGACAAGGAGTTCCATTGGCTATCGCAGAACTAATATTGTGGTCCTAGATTTCAGTTTTTGATTCCCCAGCCCGCTGAATCTCATGAAAGAAGTGTTGCTACTAGCACACCCACTTACTGTTATCAGATTTCTGCTGCGTCCTGACCACTCCTGAAGGCGTTTATAGTAGGGAAAGTGCCTGCAAAGTCAACATAAGAACATAAGAACGGCCGTACTGGATCAGACCAAAGGTCCATCTAGCCCAGTATCCTGTCTGCCGACAGTGGCCAGCACCAGGTGTCCCAGAGGGGGTGGACCGAAGACAATGATCAAGCGATTTGTCTCGTGCCATCTGTCTCCAGCCTCTGGCAAACAAGCCAGGGACACCATTTCCATCCCCTGGCTAATAGCCTTTTATGGACCTAACCTCCATGAAATTATCTAGCTTCTCTTTAAACTCTGTTATAGTCCTAGCCTTCACAGCCTCCTCTGGATAGAGCTTAAAGTTGGGCATGTGACGGGTCCAAAAAGAATCGGTCAAACATTGGTCAAATATTATTGAATGATGTCAAAAATGGTCCAGTATTTTAAAGCAGTCATGTATTAGGACAATAAGAAGTGAGACTTTCCATGGCAGGGGCGGGGAACTGCTGGGGTTGGGGACCGCTGACCCAGAGAAAAATCAGTCGGGGGCCACACACAAGTGAGAAGCAAAGTGAGACGCCCCCAACTGAGAAGAAAGAGGCTCCCCATGTTCCCCTCACACACCAGAGCCTAGTGGGGCCAGGCTAGTAGAATTTGTGTGCTCCAGCCCTGTGGGTAGATGGCTGGAGGGGCTGGAATACCAGCCTCGGGGACCAGAGACAGGCAAGCCAGGGGCCCTTCTGGGGCCCCAAAACAGGCCCCTTGTCAAGAGCCCCAGCAGCTGTCAGCTGCCCTGTAGAAGGTGACTCCTTGAGGTAAATGCCCTGTTGTTTTTGTCCACTGATGGCAGTGATGTCTCATGCCAAGCTCCCCGGCTCTTGTTCCCATAGCGATGGGGGAATTACTGTCCCAGTGCTGTTATGCCAGGGCGGCTTTGGCAGATGACCAAGGTTTGGGTAAATCTGAGGAGCAGAACCCTGGCGGCTTTTCAGCGATTGCAGAGGGTGACAGCCAACCATTCTGGGATGTTTATTTGTGTATCTGAGTGTGTGTTTGTGAGTGCGTGTGATGTGTCAGTGTGTGTGTGTCTGTCCCCGTAATGGAGAGAGGGTGTAAATATGTAGACTTTGGGCGTGAGTGTCAGTGTGTGACTTGTGTTTGTGTCTGTCCATGTGAGAGGGTATTCAAGTCTTTGTGTGAATACTTGTGTGTGTGTGTGTGTGTGTCTCTGTATGGTGTGTGTGTGTGTCGGTGTGTGTGTCCCCAAGAGAGTGCGTGAATCTCTGTGTATGACTCTGGATGTGAGAGTATGTAGGTGTCTGGATGTATGTTTAGCATTAGTGTTGTTACAGATTTTACAACTGTTCACATAATGGTCATATAAATTGCCTTCTGAGATAATCGTTGGATAATCTTGTATTCAGTTAGTTGTTATTAAGTGTAATTACTTTGTTGTGTAAAGAACACAATGGGGTCTTTTTACAATAGATGGTGAGGTAATATAATTAATATTGTAGAAATATGCGGCCCGTGATGATTTACCAAAATTCGTGAAGTGGCTGCCTGAAAAATGATTACCCAGCCCTGAGGTAATGGATGGTGTGGGTTGGCGGTAATGAGGGCCACGGTCTTACGGAAAAAGAGGGGGGAAGGAAGAATCACAACAGCTCTGCAATGCAAGCCAATGGTTCTCCAGGGCTGCTGTGGCCAAGGTGAATTCAAGGTGAATATTGTGCACACCTGTGTATCGTGCATTACAAACAGAAAAGCACAGCCATTCTTTGACGGGTCTGATCTCTTCCCATGAGGAAGCCACTTCCTATAGGTCTCGATAGTGGAGTCCTTACCCAGTCTTGATTTAATCCAAATTGCTACTCAAGTTAGTGGCTTCAAGAACTTTTAATTTACAGGACCGCCTCCCCAGGGGGGTGTAAATCAGCATTAACACCAGCGAATGCACAACAGCTGAAGGACTAGCCAAGTGGTTATGTACATATGGGCATTGTGACGGCACGTTGGGGTCCCCCGTCTCCTGCACCCCAAAATGGCACAAACAGACTCCACCAGCCAGTAGAATTGAGGGTGGTTTATTGCTCCTCCAGGATACAGCATAGCACAGATGTAATCTGGTTACAGGAACTGGGGCTAAGAGGCCTCAGTGCCCCCTTGAGATGGGGGGATTCCAGCCCCCTCCCCAGTTCCTTCTTCCCTGCTTTCCAGCCATGAACTAACTTCCCCTCTCCAAGCCCTGCCACCAGCCAGGGCAGCATTCCACCTCCCTTTGTTTCTCCTCATGGGGGGTTGGTTGGTTCAACCGGTATGGAGTCACCTTTGCATAATAAGGTTTCCCCTGCTGGGTCTTGCTCCAGACAGCAGAGGTCACCACAGCCCAGCAAGTACCCCCACTACGTCACAGGCATTACACTGAAATGTACAATTCTCTAAGAATTATTATACATGAAATACAAATGTATGGGTATAAACCGTCAAACAGGAATACAGCAGTGTATCCTCTCTCCTGTTTCTCTCTCTCTCAATTTATTAAGGTACATTTAGAATCTGTTATGTATGCAATTTTTTCCCCACTAAAGTGAAGCTAGTAACCAGTGTGCCCCTCGTTTAGAATAGCCTCAAAAAAAACCTTGGGACCAAGTCAGTGGGAAATTTGCTTCATTTAAAGGGTTCAGGACTGAACACCTGTTTCTTACCTGCAAGGGAAGGAGCAGTCCTGAAAACAGAATGCTGTGTCACTGGAAATGTGTGAGGGGACTTATAAGAATTTAAGAAAAAACAAAGAAAGGGGAGTGACACTTGTACCCTTTGAGTGCTTTTAGGCGTCTGCTAACCAGCCAGATTCTAGGCCCTTGGCTTCACCTCCAGCCATTAGTCATTAGCTGCCATTAAATGCCCTCCCCATCAGTCACAACTGCTTAATTAAAATCTCCCACAGACCAAATTGATCTGACACCAGGGACACCGCAAGGCACTTAAAGCAAAAATAAAATGCATTTGAAACTTCAAGAGCAGCCTGTCACGTCCTCTGCTGAACAAACTGGAAACCTGGTCACAGCCGCTCTGTTTAGACAGACAAAATCTGGAGCACTTGCAATAGCAATTCCAATGACAGTCCTGACCCTGCAGTCCAGATCCTGGAGCGGAAAAGGAAAAATCAGAGGAGATGCTACCGGGATAATATGACTATGTCTTAGAAAGTGTGTGTGGGGAGTGGGGTGAATGGTAGCGAAAGCCTGACAAATAAGAGGCAGAGAAATATGTTTGAGTGATTGTCTTCTGGGCAAAGCATCTTCCTTTCGTCTTTATTGACACTGACATGGCGTGCTGCTGTTACTGTCAGGAATCTATACAGCCTAGAATTGTGCCTTTGGGTTCTTTGGGGACCTGAATAAGGCCTAAAGCGCTGGTGGTTACATAGCACAACTAACGGAGACATGTGAAAAGGGAGGTCACATAAAATTATGGAATCTGTGGCTGACTTGTAGCCTTACTCATGGGCTTGTGTGAGAGTTTCTCTGCATCCCCCGTTTACTCCTCTTTGCAGCGCTTTGCAGCAGTGCTGTTGGGAGAGGCAGTGATACTGGTGTTCCCATATCGGTGAATGTAGAATGCCCTGGGCATTCATCTGTGTGTCCATGATGGCGTTTCCAGCCACAGCGGTAGCCGCACGGGCATCTAATGCTGTCTGATAAAATGCATCCAATGGAGTATGGTGGTTTAAGAATTTTGGGGGAAATGAATCGGGATGTGTATGTACATCGCCTTGCACAATAGACCAGACACTGATGGGTGCCTTTCGGAGCTCGCACAATGCAAATATTAAATCATAATGCCACAAAGTTGTACACTGAGAAACTGATGAAGCTCTCTGGGGTGGTGCTGTGGTTGCCATTTTTCATCCTCGAAAAACTTCAGTTTACCTTTTTTTCTATTTTGCCACCCAGCTGGACAATCCAGATGAGCAAGCTGCGCAAATCAGACGAGAATTAGATGGACGCCTTCAAATGGCAGATCAAATTGCTAAGGTAAGAAAACTTTAAGTAGTAACTGGCGTGGCGCCATGGAACCAGCGTTAGTCTTCTCTGTGCCCAGGCCTGAGGAATGCTGAGCGGTGTTCCCTGTGACCTGAGCGTGTGGGCGACCGCTCGGGAAGACCCAAATACTGTCCAGCTGCTTAGCATAGTGCCTCGGTTTTGTTTGTACAGATGGTACACATTTGCACATGCCTCCACACTCATAAAAATGTATTCCGCACATGGATGGAATAGATTAGAGGGAACACCCACAGCTCCCAGTAAAGTGAGAGATGTTTCTTGGGGTCAGGCCCAACATGCCTGGTGAGGGTTCGATTCTGGGGAGACGCTGTTGGAAATGGCGCTGTGGGGTAGTTGGCTTTTTTTCCCTAGAAGCAGCTGTTTTGTTAGGAGCTGGGATTAGTTCCTGTGTTTCTTTCACTGCCAGTAGCTTACCTTCCCTCAGTGACTCCAGACTTGTATTGCACTCAGAACCACATATCAGTCCTGTGCATGGATGGGCTGGCACTCTCCTGGTCCAGACCCCGCCTGCCACAAACATCCTCCTCGCACTTTACAGTAGGGTTGCTTAAAAAAAAAAGGGACACCAATATTTGTTAAGCAAAAAAAAAAAAAAAAAGACCCCACCGTGGCCCCTTTAAAAACCGCATGGTGAGGCTTTTTGGCCCTAACCGGCTGCTGTCAGCTGCCCACCATCTTACCTGCCTGTGCCAGGCTGGACAGCTCCCCGGTAAGCACTAGGTTTGCCAGGCTGTCTCCGTATTGAGCTGGACAGCTCAGGATTTTTGCCTCCTGGCTGGGAAAAAATCAGAAAGTACCAGACATTTTAGGTGTCTGGTATTTTCTGATTTTTTTTTTTCCGGACAGCAGGCAAAAATACCGGACTATCTGGTTCAATACCGGACACCTGGCAACCCTACTTTACAGTGGAATTCCCTTTGATATCTATCCACTGCAGTAGGCCTGTGAGCTGTCCCTCAAACTAACTCAGCGACAAAGCACCTGGAACCACACCATGCTGCCGGGGCAGACGGTCCCCACCCCGCTGCCGGCTGCAGCAAGTCCTTTCCCTGATGGGTAACAGGGTTTCAGGTGACCTACAGGGGATAATCGCTTTGGGAGCTTTGCCGTGAGCTTCATTGAGCGCAGGATTTCACCCTGGCCTGGCTCAGTCTCCCAAGTCCTTCGTCAAACCCCACCTGTGAGCAGCATAACTTGTTTTCTGGCCAGCGCCATGCTCGATGCCTCTGTGTTCTAACCCCAGCGTTGCAGCCCATGGTCTGTGCAAGATCCCCCATTTGAAGACGAGAGAAAAATAACAAGCTCGATAAAAAGCCCCTGCCGCACCCCTTCCTCCCGGGGGTCTGGCAAGGCTGACTACCCCGCTGCCAAAAAGAAGTCTCCCCCCCTGCCCTTGCATCAGCAACCAGTGTTGTGAAAAAACTGCTTCTGCCCTTTACCGCCGAACAGATGGAATAAAAATAAAGCCCCAGTGCAGATTATCAGCATACCTACAGCCTATCAGTGGCACTCAGGAATTCCTCGTTCCTGAGGAGAAACACCCAGGCACTCTCCTCTTTGCAAACACAGAGAGGTCAGTCTCTTTCCATAACTGGTAAAAGCCCTCCCATATTAGTGAGCAGATAAGGCTCTGGTCTTTCCTGACAGGCCCACGTGATAAAATAATCCTGAGCTGGCTTTACAAGACCAATTCGGTGGACACTCCAATCACAAAATGAATGACCGATTCTGACCCCTATGGTTTGCTCATACTAAGAGTCCCTCCATGGCAAACTGTAATTCCCTGAAGTATAAATGTGGTTATTGTGCCAGAATTTTGAAGCCTTCTGCAAGGGAATGCAGTCTTGAAGCTGCTCCTGTGTAATCATTGGGAGCAAAGCATGTATTTATAGTCTATTGTTAATTATTTAGCAGCACTTGTGGGTACATCTCATCATTGAGGATTGCTTTGTATTTTTCAGAGCACGGTACACACCTTAACCAGTTAATTGTCCTCACTGTATCCTTGGGATGGCATTTAATTTAGAGATGGAAAAGATGAGCTGTCTGCAAGCTTTGTGGCAAGTTAATGGCAGACTCGATAATCAAAACCGACTCTCCTTCCCCTACGTTAAAACAGAGCGCCTGTTACTTTAAGGAAAATATTGAACCCGCTCTTGTTTCTTTAAAAGAAACTCTGCATAAAGCATTGTCACCATCTAAGGATTTGCAAGTATTAGCCAGTCATGTGGGCTTGATTCAAGAGGGTCTGCCTATTTATTTACCTTTCTGTTTACTACATTTTTGAATTAAAGCATTGACATTCGTAACTCACTGGCTGTCAGCAGAGGCTGCAACTAACTGAATTATACTTGCAAACATAAATATTCCATTTTAATTTCCCTCAAGAACGTTGAAACACAAATGAGCTGCTACCAGGTCTATGGCTACGTCTAGACTGCAAGCCTCTTTCGAAAGAGGCTTTTTCGAAAGATACTTTCAAAAAAGCCTCTTTCGAAAAAGAGCGTCTAGTCTACAACCAGTACTTTCGAAAAAGTGAGCCGCTTTTTTGAAAGAGAGCAGCCAGGCAGTCTGGATGCTCTCTTTCGAAAAAGCATAGTTTGCATTACATAGTGCCTTTTTTCGAAAGAGCGCTTTCAAAAAAAGGTGTTCCTCCTCGTAAAACGAGGTTTTCTGCAGTCGAAAAAACTCCCATGTTCTTTTGATTTGCTTTTGAAAGAATGGAGCAGCAGTCTAAATGCAAGGGAAGTTTTTTTTTTAAAAAAAGGCCACTTTTTTCGAAAAAACCCTGTAGTCTAGACACACCCTATGAGACGAGACCATGTCTCCTCCTAAAACAAATACATTCTGCAACGTCACTTTGCTGGGCTCCACTTTTAAAATGCAACTTTGGAGCATGGAGGGAAATTATATTTGAAAACAGCATATCAGCCAGGATAATATATCCAGTACATGGGATCGTAGGTAAGTGGTGGAATCTCTATCCCTAGAGTAGTTTAAGTCTCGGCTTGACAAACAGAGTTGTTGACTCGAGTCCCACGACTTGAACTCGAATCTGACTTAAGTCGCCTAGGTGACTTGACTTGAGACTCGACTCGGGTTCATTGTTTGTGACTTGAGACTTGCTAATTTTGTTAAATCGACTTGGTGAAAAAATTGTCTGAAAATGCCAATATTGATGGCTTGTAAAAAGTGACTTGACATTTTTTAAATTAAGACTCGAGACTCGACTTGAACTGTAGTGACTTGAGACTTGACTTGGACTTGACAATGATGACTTGAAGACAACACTGTTGACAAAGCCCTGGCTGGGCTGATTTAGTTGGGATTGGTCCTGCCTTGGGCAGAGGGCTGGACTTGATGACCTCCTGAGGTCTCTTCCAGCTCTCTGATTCTATGATATTGTAACTTAATCCCTTTTCCACAATTGCCACTAGCCCCAATTTAGCATGTCAAAATCCGACAGCAAAATCTGCATGCTAAGGTACTTACTGTTCTCACAGCTCCATGGGTGCCACTTTCTGGCATCCAAATGACTTTCTGGATCCTTGCCTACAGTTTCTGCACAAAGTTATTTTCTTTGCTCGAATATCACAGCCTATAATTCAGTTTCTTGCTGGTCTTTAACTTGAATCAAAAAATCTCAGATTTACTGGTGCGTAGATTGCAGAACGGGGTCGTGCCTGGTGATTGAGTCTGGGTGCACAATCAGTGCACTAAAAAGCACATCACATATTTCCACTTGAGGTGTGATGAAGGCTGGGTGGGCTGGTTAGGACCCAGAGGTGGGAGTGCCCCCGTGCAGTCTTTGCAAAGCCACGTAACGACCAGCTATGAAACCTGGAACCAGTCCTTTGCCCAGGCTCACTCAGTAACCAGACCCAACACTGGAACGCTTGAGCAAAGCTGTGTGTCCCTTGTTTATGGCCGGGACCGCTCAAATGCTGCTTTTGGTGTTGAGTGGAGTCCTGTGTTGGGCCCCACATCAGCAAAGCACTGACACATGTTTGAAATCGGCTGCGCTTAAAGATGGACCCAGGTGAAGCACGTCTAGATCACTGCACCTGGGGCTTGGACTCTGTCCCGTAAAGTCAATGACAGCAGGATTATGGCTGGCCGGCTGATCGCACCGAGCCAGAAGCACTTTGAGGTATGTTTTTCAAAGCCGCTCTCTGGCTCTCTCCTCACTTTCCCTAGCCAGGTGGGCTTGAGAAAATTGCAGGCAAGAGCCAGCCCGAGACTCCAGGCAGTTGAAGCAAATGCGGAAATAGCACTTGCAAAACCAGTGATGTCCAAGACTTCGACAGTTTGGACAGCTTTCTGTTCCCTGTGCCCATCGGCTGTTGGCCCTAACTCTCTCCTGCTGCATCTTTCCGCACAGATTCATCCCACACCTGCCCTCCTGCTCTGCTCCTGGCTATTTCCCCGCTTCCTCTTGGTCTCCTCCTCACCAAACCCTCCCCACCCACCCCCACAAAACAACCCTAGAACTACTGTGCCATGTCCAGACCTCCCACTGTTCACTGTGCCTGTGTGATAGGCCAGCTCCCCCATCCTGTGTCTGCCTGGCCTGTCAATGCTGTGAGCTCTTTAGGGCAGGGCCAGCCTGTCCGTGTGTCTGTATAACCCCACTCGTGGTTGTCCCATGGGTGCTGGCACAGTAAACACAATGAATTACGATTGTGCTTAGGTGCATTTCCTGCCTTTATACTTGGGCTAAGGTTAATGGCTTGGAGCAAAATGCTCTTTGGAGCAGGCAGCCCGGGTACATGGGCTTGGGCGGAGGGGAGCTCTGTGGAAGGGATGGGATCCTCATGGTGCTGTCCCCGCCCTGCCCCTCTTGCCTCCACCCCTCCCTGACTGGGAGGTCTGGGGTATGGAGCATGCCTTTCTGAGCCCCAGGCCTGATTGAGGAATTATAATGGAGTCGGTAGCTGAGGATTTGGTGGCCAGTCTTGTCCCTCTTCTAGCCAGTCCCCTTGTGCCAGGCCAGCCTTTCAACACGCCGCCCGCTCCGTCCTGTCTGCCTCAATCCCAGCGCTATCCATCCCCTGCCGTCCTGCCTCAGCTCACTGACTCCCACCCAGGCATCGCATCTGCTGGGTCCTCACCAGCTGCCTCTGCCTCCTTACCCCCACCTGTGTCATGGGGCTCAGCTCCACAGGCATCTCAGAAGGGCACAAGCCCCACCCATACCCAGCCCTGCACTCACACGCTGTCCAGGCCTCTTTAGCTTGCAAAGCACAAAGGTTTGTATCTAGGGTGGTGTTAGTCCTCTTGCCCCTCCCCCCACCCCCCGAGCCTTAGAATCTCCTGTTTTTTCTTTGACTTGGACCTAGTGAGACTCACCTGGGCCTCCTGTCAAGGTGAGTCAGCAGAACGGCCCAACTTCTCCATAGAACATCCTAGAACCTGACAACCTACCACACAGAAAAACCCAGCTCACCTCACTTCTGGAGTGCCTCAACTCTCCACCCTCCACATCTGTCCTGCTCGTCCCACTTACCTGCTGGCTGTCCACTACCCATGGATATCCTTCCAATTTGTTCCTCCTCAGAACTGCCTCACCTCTCCCCACCCCCATCCCCAATTTCCAATCAGCCTCACAGATCATAGAATCCTAGGGCTGGAAGAGACCTCAGGAGTCATCGAGTCCAGCCCCCTGCCCAAAGCAGGACCAATCCCAACTCAATCATCCCAGCCAGGGCTTTGTCAAGCCGGGACTTCAAAACCTCCAGGGATGGAGATTCTACCATCTCCCTAAGGAACCCATCCCAGTGCTTCCCCACCCTCCTAAGGAAATGATTGTTCCTAATATCCAACCTAGATCTCCCCCACTGCAACTTGAGACCATTACTCCTCGTTCTGTCATCTGCCACCACTGAGAACAGTCTCTTTCCATCCTCTTTGGAACTCCCTACAGGTAGCTGAAGGCTGCTATCAAATCCCCCCTCACTCTTCTGTGGACTAAATATGCCCAAATCCCTCATCCTCTCCTCATAAGTCATGTGCTCCATCCCCCTCATCATTTTTGTTGCCCTCCACTGGACCTTGTCCAGTGAATCCACATCCTTTCTGTAATGGGGCCCCCAGAATTGGACACAGTATTCCAGATGTGTCCCACCCCCTTCAAGAACTACAGGGTGTGGGGTTTGATGGTGAAGCTACTGGTGACAAACAGTAAGATATTGTTTCTAATAGTTCCTGCATTTGATATGTGATGTCTGGAAGCAGTGCAAAAGCTGGTACATTGGGAAAGATTAATAGTGTGGTGACGAAGCATTAATGTTTGAGCATCAGTGCTTTCAACAATATCTCCCAACATTTTAAAAAATGGAGGGGGGGGTTATGAGTGATTTCTGCCTTATGTAATGCATGGGCCATCAAACAACTCGATTAGATAGTTTGTCTTATGCCAAGAATAATTTACTTGAAAGGCTAGTTTTCTGAAGACTGAGTCTTGAAATTGAAGGCTACATTTTAATTGATTGGCACAAGGGCTGCTTTGAAATGTGTTTGTAATGAGTAAACCATTGAGTACTCGCTAATACACTCAGCCAGTCTGAGTTGCTGTTTGTATTTCTTCTGTAGCCCTGAGACGGTTTCTTGGCAGAAACATGGTGTTGCTTTCTTTTCCAGGGTGCATTTTATGAACTTCTTTTTATGATGTCATTATGAACTGTCAGCTCTTAAGCGAGAAGATATTTCTTAAGTTGTCTCCAAAGTTCTGTTTTTAGAGCTTTCTCTTGTATTGAACTCTAGTCAGGTGACTTATACCTCACTGTGATGGGGTAGATTAGGCCTGAAGACCCCTACTGGAGGCCTTGCTGCACCCCACGCCCGGGAGAAGAGCAAAAGAGAGGTCCTCCAGGCACACTAGAGTGGCTGCTTCTGCTGCAGCCAATCAGGGCTCAGCACGCTGATATAAAAGAAAGTGCTGGGCCAGGGCCTGGCAGTTCCTTGCTGGAACTCAACCCAATCAGACTCCGGGATTATCTGGGAAGACAGCAGCACCTTGGACAGCTCCAACTGTGAGCTGGACTTCAGACCTGGCTGAAAACCCACCCTGACAGACTACATTAAATTACAGAACCCTGGACAGGGTGCCGTGAGAAACTGACCTCACAGCCCTGAGAGAGAGGGCTGGATGGGGCAGCTTCTTGGAGAAGTGGCCCAGTGAGTGAGGTAGCAGCAGACAGCAGTGACAGTTAGTGGGCAACTGCTACTTACAGGGTCCCTTTGGCTGGGACTCAGAGGAGTGAGTGAGCCTGGTTGCCCCCACAACCTCTCCGTAGCTATAAAAAGGGGGTAAGAAGCCTGGTCCCAAGTGCCCGACCTGAAAAGCCATCTGAGATACCTCCACTCCCAGAACCAGTCGGGGTGGAGGAGTTTGTGGAAGTGCCCTCCGTCACAAAGGGGCACCTGCGAGCGGGTGAGCCCCTTCACGCTTGCACAGTTACTGGGGCCCCTTCTCAAACAGTCAAAAGCAGAGATGAGCTAGGGGCCTGGACAGATGCATCCGATGGCTTAGGACAGTCCTGGGATTAGAGGCTGGTTTCTTCAAAGGGGGATAGATAGTGACAGATGAGGGTCTGTGGGGAGTAAAATAAGAAAACATAGACATTGGGAGTAAAAGGCGGCTTGGCGATGGCTTTTTCAGCAGTGAGCAGTTGGCCCCAAGGGTGGCACCAGCGGGTTTCTGGGGGCTATAGTCACCCCCAAAATGTGCCTTAGCCCTCCTACCCGCTCCCCACCTGAGCAGTTGCCACTGGCTCCTCTCTGACAGAAGAGCGGCTGCTGCTGGCCAGGCGCCCAGCTCTGAAGGCAGCCATGCCCCCCTGGCAGCAGCACAGGAGTAAGCCTGGACAGGAGTCGGGGTGCTTGAGAACTGCCCCCAGCCCATGTCCCCACCTGCTGAGTTGTGCTGCCCAGGGCAGGTGGAAGGTCAAGGTCTCCCATAGCTTCCTGGACTGACCCACCTGGGCCCTTGCTTCCCAGGATGTTGGGGGAGGATGGAAGAGGAGGAGATGGGGCCAGACTTTAGGAATAGCAGTGGGTGGGGCCTCATGGCAAGTGGGGGAAACAGCCTCCCCAATTTTCAGTCTAGCCCTCCTTAGCTCTTCCTTACCCCCACCCCCTGCATTGGTTGTGGTGCCTCTTCCCATTACAATTAAAAGTTTTACCGCAGGTCCCCAGAACCCAGCCACTCCCATTGTGAACTCTTGAGAAAATCTAGTCACCCCTGTATGTGCCTAGCGGGAAGCTGAGCTCTCTTCCGACCATCAGGCCTCCACGGCGGATGCCGAGGCCTGAACATCTGGGCCTGAAAGAGCAATCGCCCTTTGAATCATCCGCCTGGCCGGATTGTTGCCAGGAAATTGCTGGGAAGGTGCTGAGGGGGCTGTCAGCTGAATCATTCGCTGCTTCCGCCATTTCCTGCCACAGTGTTTATTCCTCGTGGTGTTAATGACTTAACAGCAGGCCCTGCCTGCTCCTAGCAGAGGCAGGGCAGGGGATGGAATGGGTGTGTCCCCCAGGGGATGCAGAGATTGCACACGGAATTTGCACACCCCTTCCGAAGTACAGAGCTCTGCTCTGCCGGGCCCGCATCTGCCCTAGCAGGCAGGTGAGCCCCAGGGCTGATGGGAGCGACCGGGCTTTTTGGAGCACTGTAGAAAACCAAGCGAAGGTGAAGTGCATGTGCGAGAAGAAGCCCATGCAGAGAAGAGCCCTGCAAGCACATGGCACTCGGCTACAAAATTGGGTTTGAGTTATGCATGCAAAACAACCCCAGCAGGGTCTGTGATGACCTTCTCTTGCCCGGGGAGCCTGCTCTGCCGGCTTTCGTCACCTCCCTGTACTCTGCCTGGGCTGCAGAGCAAGTTGCCAGCCCCTCGCAGCGCCTGGCATGGCACAGCAAGGCAGCGGCGGCCGGCAGGAGCAGTGCAGGCAGGCGCCACCACCAGAATGGGACACGCAGGGACAGATGATGGGCAGAGGGAGCGGGACGTGGCCAATGGGCCAACTCTGCAGCACGGGTACAGGTTCTGGTGGACATGTCGGCTTTGAGCCAGCCCCGAAAATATCCTGATGCGCTCAGGTTAGGGAGGGCTGTGCTCTGATCCTGTTTGCCTCTGAGCTGGGCTTTAAAATTGAGCCTGAGCAGCCCTCAACAGAGAAATCTGTCGTCTGAATGAGGGGAGAAAACCAAGGTACCATTTCTCCGCTTGTGTCAACTCACAGTTCCATTTATTTTAGCGTAGCTATGGCAACAACGAGCCATCGAGGATGGGGGCCAGGGTCTCCACGCTGATGAAACATGCGTATAGGAGACAAGCTGTATTCACTGATGATGAATGTGGACCTGAGAAATGCCTACAGGAAGCTACACCACACAGATTCCAGCCCCCACTTGCGCTAAGTAATTTATCCATCCAAGGGGCTTGAAAGACAGCTGTTAGGAATGGTGGTAGTTCTCCATGGGCAAAGCATTTAAGGGACTACTGAGTACCACTGAATATTAATGAGTTTTTTCTTGTTTTCATCCAAGGAGCGCAAATTTCCAAAATTTGTATCCAAAGAAATGGAAAACATGTTCATTGAGGAGCTGAAGTCCTCTGTCAATCTGCTGATGGCGAACTTGGAAAGCATGCCGGTGTCCAAAGGAGGCTCCGAGTTCAAGTTGCAGAAGCTAAAACGCAGCCACAACACCTCCATCATTGACATGGGAGAGGAAAACGAAAACCAGCTTTCAAAGTCAGATGTGGTGCTTTCTTTCTCCTTGGAGGTAAAAGCTACCAGCTGTCTCCATTCGAACATGTAATGTTCTGAATTAGAGGGATTAAGAATCACACCAATCAATGCCTGGCCAGTTTGAGCTAGGAGAGTAGATATTAAAATAACAGCTTGAGGGGAAGATGCCAGTAAAAGGATTCCCTAATCCCCAAGAGAGGTTTTCTTTCCTTTTAGGAAACAATTATAAAAAGCTTTTACCAAGGTTCAGAATGTGCCCTTTTCGATTTCTCCCACTGTTGTTAGAACGACCTATGGAGAGTGTGTGAAAATCAAGGTAGTTTTGTATCTGACGGCAGGGTAATTAACCAGCATCCTCACAACATTGTAATGTTTCTACCAAGTGTAGAAGCCATGAGCTAAATTCATCCTCGGGGTGACTCCATGGAAATCAGGTGGAATTAATCCAGGGATTAATCTGGCTGCCTCATTTCTCTTTACTTCCTAAAAATGTTGTTTTCAGGCCATTGCAAAGTTTTGTTCACTTTGCTTTTTGCAGTAATAGGGTTAGTTGTGTGGGTTGGGGGGGGTTAATCCAAATAGAACTTCTAGGATAGAAAGATTCGTCAGTGTAATTTCTTAGATACTTTATTTTAGTGGCTCCTAAAATACTAAAACTTTGTGCTTTAGGTAACTGCCTTTCATTAATGCCAACTAGAGATGTCACTTGATCCCTCAGAGACCCAAGGTAGCTGAGGTAATATCTTTTATTGGATCGGTTTCTGTAGGTGAGAGAAACAGGCTTTGACCTTACCCGGGATGTCAATAAGTAGTCGACTAGATGATTAACCGATAAACCTAGTCTTATCAGTTAATCTAGTCAACTACTCACATTCTCCCCTCCCCCCGCTGCATCTGTATCAGAGGCAGCAAGGGGAAGGGGAAGCGCGGGGGTGGGGACAGGGGAGGATGCTACAGCCCCTGCCCGCAGTGAGCCCACGCTTGCCATGGACAGAGGCTGCTCCATGGGATACAGAACAGCCTCTGTCCGTGGCAAGTCTGAGCTTTGTGGCAGCAGCCCCTGCCTGCAGGGGGTCCGAGCTCCCTGCTGTCAAAGGCTGGAGCAGCCTCTGCCCACGGGGAGCTCAGACCCTCACGGACAAGGGCTGGTGCCGGAGCAGCCTCTGTCCACCTTCAGCTCAGGCTGCAGTAGACAGAGGCTGTTTTGCAGCAGCCTCCCCCACTTCCCCCAGCAACCTCTGTCCATGGGGAGCTCGGACCCCCCACAGCATGGAGAGGGATTGCTGCCACCCCATGCTGCCTGTGCATCAGAGGTATTAGTGCAGGGCGACAGGTCCATAAGCAGAGCAGGGTTTTTAAACTGGCTCCCCTGAGGAAGCGGCTCCCATCTGGTACCCCCATTGCTGCCTCTGATGCAGAGGCAGCAGCACAGAGTGGCAGGGGGCTCCCTGGAAGCAGGGTCGGGAGCGCACTGGCTGCTGGCCCCATCCCTGGGGACTACAGAATAGTTGACTGTCTGCTAAGAATTCATGCAGTTAGTCGAGTGTTCTATTCCCCGCTATCTAACATCCCTAGACCTTCCACAGCAAGACCTGAAGAGCTCTGTGCAAGCTTGAAAGCTTGTCTCTCTCACCAACAGAACCTGGGCCCGTAAAAGATATTACCTCACCCACCTTGTGTCTCTAATATCTGGGAGCTGCCATGACCAAACCAGCACTGCCTACTTGACTCCTCAGAAAGCCTTGCTTCCTTGCTGGAAAACTGTTAAGAATTTCAGGGAACACTGGGAGTTTTGAATGTGCCCTGACAATTATTGGTTTAAAGAATGTGCAGACATTTGGGTGGTAGCTTATTCACCTTTTTCTGGACACTGACATGGCTCAGTGCTGCACAGAGCGTAGTGTACATAATGTAGGAAATATCTTTGTTCCAAGGAGCCTTTAACTTTTCACATCCACTAAGGAAAACACACAGAGATGTTGTAAGCAGTCGTGTAATCACACAGTGTTAAGTGCATGTTCATTATATTCCAACTGTTTGGAAGGTCAGAAAATTCATACACCAACAAGAGGTGAAAAAGGCGTAAGATGAAATAAATAGGATTTATATTTACCTTTTCCTACATTCTTTTTGTTTTCTGCTAAATATCCCTGGGTACGTCTAGACTACATGCTTTTGTCGACGGAGGCTTTGTCAACAGATACTGTTGACAAAGCTTCTGTTGACAAAGAGCATCTAGACTACATCCATTTCTGTCGACAAAGCAAGCTGCTTTGTCGACATTACAGTGTAGATGCAAAGGACAGTGTAGATGCAATAACGCCTTCTGACGACAGAACTCTGTCGACAAAAGGCGTTATTCCTCATAGAATGAGGTTTACCATCGTCGATAAAACTGCCAAGTTCTGTCGACATTATGTCGACAGAACTCAGCGGTAGTGTAGACGCAGGTACACTTTTGTCGACAAAACCCTGAAGTCTAGACACACACCCTGTGCTGTGTAAGTTGCATCAATTTACACCATTCCCCTAATTTAACAGCGTGCGTCTCATGCCGCTATTTACATCGCTATTTACAACAGCGATGGGCTCCTCCTTCATTTGAGTGGGCCACAAGAGTGTTGTGACCAAGACAGTCTCCCGGAAGAGGGTCGTTTTGCTCACTGCGTACCTAGAATTTGCATGGTGTGCTGACAGAACCGTAGCAGCGCTTTGACTGGATGCAGAGGGAGCATACGGCTCTCACAGTCAGTGTTCTGTGCAATCAGCCCGCACCTCACTTCATGTGCCCTGGCTTTATGTGTGTCACTGTAGTAATACCAGTAGGGAAAAAAACAACTAAGACGAAAACCATCAGTATCTGGCAACTTTGCAAGTGGGCAACAGTAAACAAAAAGTCTTACGGCCACACATAGAACCCCGATGAGCTACATATTGCCCGCCACTGATTTACTATATCACTGAACTCCGTTTGTAAAATATTAAAGGTAATATTGGCTTCACGATATGCCCAAGATTCAATTCAGCCTTATTGAAATCTGGCTCTGTGTGAACCTAGGGCTAATGTCTTTGATGTAGACATCAAACAGAGCATAACTAGTCTGCATACAGCTACCAAGAAACCATGACATTTCGCAAAGCACTTAGAGCTACTTGCAGGAAAATGTAAGCCTTTTGTGAATGAGCTGTTCATGACAATGTTGTTTAACATGTTCCCCCCCCACTCCCCTCTTTCCCCCCTCTCCCGAAACGGATTCAGAAGGAATTGTAAGGAAAGCTTTGAAGTTCTAATAGGTGAGCAATCTAGTCCTATGCACACAGCAATTGCCGCAGCAGAATCTGGGCCAAGAACCATTGATTCATCAGAGACTCTGCAGCGATCTCTGTATGCATGAGAGAACCTGCAGGCGAATGACAATGCATCAGGGAACGTGGAGAAGGGAATTTAAGAGTGTCCTTTATAATCTGCATTAACAATTAAAAGAAGAATAAACATCCACGTGATTTCTTAATGAAGACCCACACTAATGTGGTGATTCATCAATAGTCAAAGAAGAAAAAGGAAATTCCTTCTAAAACGTTTTGATAAGTCAGACTTACCATTAGACAGACTGTGTGGAACTGGACTTCCTGTGTAACGACACTGATAGATGGGTCAGCTACAGGGACTGAACCAAAATCTCTAGGCTTAAAAAACATAAGCGTCTCCTGGCCAAGCTAAGAGATCAGTCCCATTTGCTTAGCCAAAGTAGCAGACTGTTAAGATTTTATGTGGCCTAGCCACGGGAAAGAGACAAAGCCACGTTCTGCAAGTACGAGAAAAGCAAAGGTGAGTCCAAGCAGTGGGGCTGATAGTGGTATGGTTAACGTTTGTGAGTGGCTCCTTTGCTTGGCTCTCGGCCCTTAGCAAGGCATTGTATTGGTCTGTGTTTTGAATCTGAGTGCACTGAGTGCTTTTCAAGAGCGGGCCCATAACACGCATGTTTGGGCAATCTCTGGGATGCAAGAGTTTCATCTGGAAGCGCTAATTTGCAGTTGCCTTGCTCAGCGTTTTCCTCACACTTCCTCTCTTCACGCCGTAGGTCGTCATAATGGAAGTGCAGGGTCTAAAATCCTTAGCCCCAAACCGCATCGTCTATTGCACTATGGAAGTCGAAGGCGGAGAGAAACTGCAGACTGACCAGGCAGAAGCCTCGAAACCAACGTAAGTTTTTTGGTTTGTTTTTTTTTCTCCTCCCTCTCCTGCGTGTTCCTTTCTGTTCCATTGCTGCACTGTTCGGAGCAAATGTGGAGAATTTAGATTCATAAATATATGAATCTAGCAAAACCAGAAGGGGCTGCCTACGGAAAGTGCCCTTCCTTTCTCCAGATGAGAAATGTACAGAGCTTCGCCCTGCACCAAGCGAGCAGCAGGTGGGCCCCCTCAGCAAAGCTCATCAGCACACACTCAAGTCCCGTGGGACTTCAATGTGTGCTGAAAGCTTGCGGGGGTCTGATACAGATTTGGGAGTCAAACTTTCGGCTCCATTTTAAAAAAAAAACCCTTGCAGCTAGAGCAGCATCTATAGAGAGAAGTAGGGATGCAGCCTGCATTAGTGTCTCTTCGCTGTCTGTGAGCGTTGACCGCATTCATGTGCTTGCTCACATCGGCGCTTAAAGATAGCACATGTTTTCTCTCCATGTGCTTTCCCTTTGGAACTGTATGTACTATAGTCGTGATATGAAGCAGCTGATATTGCCTGAGCTGAATCCACCAATATATTACCCAGGACTACCATGGTTTCCAGCATGTTCACTGCATTCCAAAAGCTCTTATCATTTGTTTTTCTCCTCTTCACTGCATGCTATTTGTAGACCGAGATTAAAAAAGAAAAAAGTCCCTTGGCGAAAGCCCAGTTGCCGTTAGCCTAATGATCAATATAACAATCATCAAGCTTTTTTGCCTGCTTTGCTCCTACTTCAATCTGACTTCCCCTGGTGCTTCCCCAGCCTGTGTTTTCCATTATCTTGTCTCCAGTTTCCACCATCTGAAGTTGCTTCCTTCCCCCTGGCCCTTAGGAGTACCCCAGTGTCTGTGTGCGCCATACTTCCTGCATGGTTTCCTTGCGAGTGACGGTTTGCCTCGTACAGTAGACTTCCGATAATCCAGAACCTATGGGACCTAGGTGGTGCCGGATTATCAGATATGCCGGACTATCAGGAGGTACTATAAGCCTGTTATATATATATATACTGTATACATTATATACTGTATATAAAGTGTTCTTAACCCTTTTTATTATGCATACTGTACACAATATACTGTAATATTTTAGGTTTTTTTAAGCCTAAAGTAGGAATAAGAGATCCTCCGGAAAAGGGCTTTATTCCGGAGGATCACGCCAGTCTGGATGATCTTTTCCGGCTTTTCCCCAAGCCGGAAAAAAAGCAGCGGACATGTTTATTTAAATCCCACGGGGGATATTTAAATCCCCCGCGGATTTCCCTATTCCAAAGTTAGAAATTAGCATGCCTCTTCCGAAGAAGGGGCCAGTGTAGACGTAGCCTTGGAGTTTTACTGTATTTGCCTGTTAGAAAACCCGGTGAATCTTCTTTAGCCCTTCATTCACTTCCTTAGTTTGGTGAAAGGCTATCCTAGATCTCGTATAATCCCTGCTTTGTCGAGTGCTGTAACGACTGACTGGCAGTTATTCCCTGTTAATGAGGTATCGTCTGTACTAATGTTGACGGGGAAAATTATTTTGCTATGTTTTTTTTCCCCTAGCTAGTTTTGGATATTAGTCCTTTTGAAGCAATATCCATTTGGATGAGAGATAGTTTCCCTTGATTCGTTCAAGTGATTTGGCACTTTTACATGAAACACAGACGGAGCAGCTTTACTCTGTAAAGGTCAAATGCACCCTTTCTAGAGACGCCGAGTTACGTCAGGAGGTCTGCTTTTCTTCTGATTCTTAAATCTTCAGATTCTCTTTTTTTTTTTTTTTTTTTTGGAGCACCACAAATCCCAGTGGAGGCATAAGGGAGATGAACTAGGTGACCTAAAAAAGTCAATTCCATCTCATATTTCTATTATTTTCAAGATGAATTCCAAGCACGCCATTTTCTTTAGGTGCCACAATGATAGTTTCACAGGCTCAAGAAAACAAAACTGAAAATCGTAGCTCAAACTAATGCTGAAAGTGTCGGATTGCAGCGCCCATGTGTACACAAATAATACACCAAACAGACATTTCCAGACCATGTCTCCAAGACTTTAAGGAGGTAACAACAAAAATAGGCATTTTCTTGTGACTTTTTAAGTTAATTTGGGTTGCCAAAATATGATACGAGTTCAGATGTTAAAACCTTCTTAATGATGTAAGAATTTAAAAGGGGTTTGTAAGGTGAAGCTGTATCTGTTTGTACTTGACAGCTTACAGCAAGCTTCTTATCTGAACAAAAAGCCACGGTCACAGAGGTTTAGAACAAAATCCTGCAAACTCTTTCATACATAGCCCTTAGGAAGTGCATGAAATCCTGGCCCCTCTGGCAGAATTCCCATTGACTTCAATGTAGAGAGGATTTCACCAGCATGACTAAATAAAAACCATACCTGTGACTAAAGATTTTCAGGATAAGGGCCTACTGGGAGGGGGAATGGATAGCTCAGTGGTTTGAGCATTGGCCTGCTAAACTCCGGGTTGTGAGTTCAATCCTTGAGGGGGCCATTTAGGGATCTGGGGCAAATCTGTCAGGGATGGTACTTGGTTCTGCTGTGAGAGCAGGGGACTGGACTAGATGACCTCTTCCAGTCCTAGGAGATGGTATATCTCCATATATATTATAAATTAAATGGGTAGCAGGTTTAAAACTAATAAAAGGAAGTTCTTCTTCACACCACACATAGTAAACCTGTGGAACTCCTTGCCTGTGAAGGCTAGGACTATAACACAGTTTAAAGAGAAGCTAGATAATTTCATGAAGGTTAGGCCCATAAAAGGCTATTAGCCAGGGGGTAGAAATGGTGTCCCTGGCCTCTGTTTGTCAGAGGCTGAAGAAGGATGGATGGCAGGAGACAGATGGCTTAATCATTGTCTTCAGTCCACCCTCTCTGAGGCACCTGGTCACCTGGTGCTGGCCACTATCAGCAGACAGGCTACTGGGCTAGATGGACCTTTGATCTGACCCAGTATGGCCATTCTTAGTCATTACACATGAAGCAAAATGTAAAATGTGCACCTTTGCTGCAGATGCACAAGAGGAGTTTGTTATGGGTGTTAGTTTGTTATGGGTGTTATTTTATCTTGGGGGGTCTTTTTGCTAGTTGTTCAGCTAGAAAAGGTGCTTTCTTCAAAGAAGGCAAATATGATGCCACAGCCATCATTTTAATGTTTAAGATTTCATTCATGTTTTAATTATTTTGTAATAGTTATTTTTTAATTATTTTCTTATGATCTGCCTCGCAGCCAGCCCTGAAATCGCATAGCTGTATACATCAAAATGTGAGCAACACCTGAACCTCCCTAATCCAGGCGTCCCTTATCTGGGAACACCTGTTGTCTGGACCTTGGCGGGGGAAGGAGGAAGCGATTCTGTGTGCTGCCACTCTCCTTCCTTCCTCCCCTCCCCCCCCGCCCAATGCTGGGGGAACAGCAGCACAGCAAAGCTCTTCCCAAAATGCTTTTCCCCCACTACTCTCATAGTGGGGTGGGGGTGGGTGATGCTTTGGATTGGGGGGGGAGGCGCAGAGCTACATGTATCCCTAGGAGCAGGATGCCAGATAAGCACCACACTCCCATCCTATTCACATACCCTCCCAGACCTCCCCTCCCTCGCGCCCTCCCATGAGCCAAAAATTCTTCAATCTGGCTCACCATTTCTTTAAAAAAAACCAAATAGAAAGCCTCTACCATGAAGGCTGTGTGGGATTGGTACTCCTCGTCAAGGACTTTCAGCTACCACTCACAGTGCGTCCTCCAAAATACAGACGCCAGGGATTATTGGCATTCCAAGCTGAATGAACTGGAGCATGGTGTTCCCATGTGCAACCCTGCTGGTCCCCTCTCAAAGGCACCTGGCAGACTTCTGAGCCTGCCCAGATGCAGTTGTGGAATCAGGGTTGCATTCCATCAGCGTTCGTTTCCGTTCTGAAGACCTGGAAGAGGTCGCTTCCCTTCCCACTCTGTCCTAGTGCTGTGCCAGAAATATATGAAGATTCAAGACTCTGTTTCGAAACCATCACGTTGAAGGAAGGCAATCTTCTCCATCAGCGAGTGTCCTCCAGCAGGGCTCGCTTTCCAGAACTATTTTTAAATCCGTCCCAGAGGGGGAAATAGGAGAGTGGGGCTTGGAAGAAAATTTCCATCAGAACTGGCAGTTCCTACAATTTTAGGTATTTTTCCTGCTTCAGTGGAGTCAGTCGGGATCCATTTGTAAGAGATGGTTTTTGTATTGGTCTGCACGTACTGTGTTCAGACTCCTCCATTCAAGTCAGGGCTTCTTTAGCTTTCTCATGCAAGCACTTCCACTGACCTCAACAGGCTTGCTCCTGGGAGCGTTCCTTCTGAAACGAAGGCTGACAGGATTAGGCTCTTGAATTGGATTCTTTTGCTCCTAAGAAACTCCAGCTAGTCCAGAATGCTGCAGTGCATCTTCTCACGGACACTCTCTACTGCAAGTTTATCGTGCCCATCCTCAGCTCTCCATGGTGGCTTCTCATACTTCGGGACACTGGTCCGTATGTTCAAGGTGCTCCTTGCCCTGGTCCTAGGATAGTCCAAAGTGCCTACAGCTCCAGGATCGGGACTGTGGTTGACAGCTCTGCTCCTCAGGCATGACAGCCCAGCCTCCGGGGTGTAATTGCTGTACAGACTTTACTGGGCGTATCTGTACTGCAGTTGGGTCTGGGATTGCTGTTTGGTAGGCATGCCCAACTAGCTCTCGCTAGCACTGGTAACAATAGCAGGGGACTCTGCTACTTATTGCTAACTCCTCTGGGCAGTATCTCCAATCCGCCAGGATTTTGACTGGTTTTTGCATGGAGTCTCTATTTTGTACTGCACCCCTCCCCCACCACTGTGCTATCTGAGCGCCTTCTGTGTAAAAGCACTAGCAATAGCAAAGTCCCTAAGGGTACGTCTACACTAGCCCCCTAGTTTGAACTAGGGAGACTAATGAGGGCGACCGAAATTGCTAATGAAGCATGGGATTTAAATATCTTGCGCTTGATTAGCATATTCCCGCCGGTCGCCATTTTGGAAACTGACTTGCCTGAAGTAACTGCCCGCATCTACACGCAGCAGAGAAGCGGGATTCTGAGATAAATCCCTAAGGGTATGTCTACACTACCCCGCTAGTTCGAACTAGCGGGATAATGTAGGCATACCGCAATTGCAAATGAAGCCCGGGATTTGAATTTCCTGGGCTTCATTTGCATAAGGGGGGCGCCGCCATTTTTAAATCCCCGCTCGTTCGAACCCCGTGCAGTGCGGCTACACGCGGTACGAACTAGGTAGTTCGAACTAGGCTTCCTAGTTCGAACTACCGTTACTCCTCATTCCACGAGGAGTAACGATAGTTCGAACTAGGAAGCCTAGTTCGAACTACCTAGTTCGTACCGCGTGTAGCCACGCGGCACGGGGTTCGAACGAGCGGGGATTTAAAAATGGCAGCGCCCCGCTTATGCAAATGAAGCCCGGGAAATTCAAATCCTGGGCTTCATTTGCAATTGCGGTATGCCTACATTACCCCGCTAGTTCGAACTAGCGGGGTAGTGTAGACATACCCTTAGTTCGAATTAACTGTTAAACCTCATTCCACGAGAAGTAACAGTTAATTTGAACTAAAGGGTTTATCTCGGAATCCCACATCTCTTCCGCGTGTAGACGCGGGCAGTTACTTCGGGCTAGTGAGTTTCCAAAATGGCAACCAGCTGGGAATATGCTAATCAAGTGCGGGATATTTAAATCCCATGCTTCATTAGCAATTTTGGTTGCTCTCATTAGCCTCCCTAGTTCGAACTAGGGGGCTAGTGTAGACGTACCCTAATAGACTTCACACCATCTCTGGTACAGCTTTCCTTGGGGCCAAAAGTCTGCTTGGGGTTGGGTGGTCAGGGTTGGTTTGTTGGTTGGTTGGCTTGTTGGTTTGTTTTGGGATAGAGCCTGGGAATAGTCAGGTAAACACAACCCCTATCCTAATGTCTCTCTAATACTGCCACATCTGAGGAGACTGCTGTGGAAATTTTTTTTTAAGTGAACTGGCCTGTGTGTAAATGTAACCTGCTCTTTGTTAGCATGGTGGGGGATTCATGGTTAGGGGTTAGTTTGCTAGACATGCCCCGACGGCCTGATATGAAAGATGGACAGGTCTCACATAATGCATTCTGGGTGAAACAGCCCTATTTGGACTATGGGAAAATCCTGTATAGCTGGTGAGAACTGCAGCACCCCCAAATAGTTACAAAGACCTCATAAGATGTAGAGTTTATTTCAGAGCTAAGGCTGAATTTTGTGCCCGACTTCACTTGTAACTGAATAACCCTGTCTGTGGGTATAACTTACAGTCTGCTCAAAGAAGTAATTGTCTGAGAACTTCTATGCATTGTGTCCTCTCTACACCTTTCAAATGGTGAATTAAATCTCTCTAACATCCAAGAGGCCGTTGGTTATCTAAAAGCCTCGTGGGCTTGCTTACCACGGAGCTGTGGAGTGAATGAAATGTGAAGTCGGGCAGGCCTTATTCGCCTCTTGCTTAACTCTGTTTTACTCAGCAGAGCTACTCGGGTATGAAACCGAAGGGACTGAGAGGAGAGTCAGGCCAAGGTGAATGTGGGTTGTAATCATGTTACCTCTTTCTGACCCAAGCAGTGAGCCAGTTCTCGAGATCTATCAAGTTATTTCCATTAGGTGAACAAGTTAATGTTGGAATGAGGCATTTCTCTGACACAGCCCTGTTAATTTCAAGGAAGGTACAAAGTCCTGTGTGTCTGAACACATCAGCAGTCAAACAAGAGACCGTTGCTTTCCTCACAGTTCCATACATCTTCCATCCATCCCTTTAACCAAAAACACTCTCTGTCTCTGTCTGTCTCTCTCTCCATATATGTTTTACGGGTCATGCTACCAGGGCATCTCTGCTCCTTCTTTTTGGGTGTGTCTACATTGCAATTGAATATCTGTGGCTGGCCTGTGTCAGCTGACTCAGGCTTGTGGGGTTTGGCCTGGATCTGTGGCTTGGGACTTCTTCCCCCTCCTCCACCCTCCCACCTTGGTGTCCCAGAGCCTGGTGTCAAGTCAGAATGTCTATACTGCAGTTGCGCACCCAGCCTGAGTTAGTTGGCATGGGCCAGGCATGGGCGTTTAATTACATGGTAGGCATCCCTTTATGTCCCGGGTGTGTTCACACTTCTCTCCCATGCAGCTCCACTAGACACACCTAGCTCTACCCATCCGTTCCCCAGCCACTGCAATTGTTATTTGTCCCCCATGAAACCTCTTGGGTCACATAGCTCAGCTTCTACTCGTGCCTTGCAGTAGGCCTGCCTCTTGAGCAGCGCTGCCTATTGTTCCAGCTGTCTCGTTCCATAAAGGAGCATCGTTTCTTACTTTGATCCGGAATGAAGGGTAATGGGCACGTCCATGGAGCACGCATAGAGTTGGGAGCAGCGTTCCCTCTAAGATTTTTCCATCTTCGAGCAGAGCCAGTTTTGTCTTGGGCAGCAATATTGAGGTCATGTGTGCTGGTTCGGATGTGCGCCACCTGTGTGACATGCTACAGGATCTTATTTGAGGTTGTGTGTTTAGCACTGGTGTATAATCTGAAATCTAAATAGGACATGCTAGCCCCTAATTTCAATATGGATTTTAAACACGGTTATAAACATTTTATTCTGCAGGAAAACCTGGAATAAATAAAATCAGCCTATAAGTTTGATTACCTCCCCTGCAGCCCCAAAAGTTGCAGTATCTTGGACTTTTTAAAAATAAGATAATAGTTATTATCTAGTTATTATTATTGTTGTTTTTTATTATTATTATAAAAGAGGACAAAATTTCAAACACTTTGGGATACTGAATTTCACTTCTGTGAAACATTTAGAGCTTTTGAAAAATGGGGAGCCATCTTCCCCTGCTTCAGACAGCTACAGAGGGAGAGAACACACGCGGCCTTTCAGCTCCCCTTGCACCCAGCAGCTTCTTCCTGTCCTACGTGGTCCCAAGCAGGCACCTGGGAGCCCTTTATCAGCTGTAGCTGCCTTTCCTCGTCACAACCGGGCAGCTGGGTTTCAGGTGCCTTCCAGATTTCTGCCCTGTGCAGACTACGTTCCTCATTGCTTGTGGTATTTCCCACCCACTCCTCTTCCCCTCCCTGGTTTCACAGGCCACCCAGATTCCATCGCAGAGGAACGGGGAGACCTGTGAGCCTTCCTCATCTTCCTGCTCCTGCCCTGATGAGCTTGCAAAGTGCTCCGCTGCCCAGGCTGCTTGTCTCCTTTTTCACGGGCACCTTCAGTTTGTTCTCTGCCCCAGGCTCTCCACCTTATCACCTGTCTGTGGTCTTAGCTTTCAGATTGGTATGCAGCAGCTTTGGGAGCCCACTACCCACCCTTGAGCATTCATAAGGCTCCACAGCATCTTCCTGTAACTCAAGTCCCTGAAAATCCCCCAAAATCCCCGGATGGATAATGTAGGTTTGTTCGCCGTTGCACTGAATTTCCCAGCGCTCCAGGGAACTTCCCAGAGGGGCCGCTCTTCTTTATAGCAACAGAAAATCTGTTCTGGCCAGGGACAGGACGTGGAGTCCTCCACCTCAATGCTTAAATTTTAAAACGACCTAATGGAACTTGGCTACAAAATAAACGGAGGATGAATATATTCCATGAGAGTCAATACTCTCCGACGATGCTCAGAGGATGGTGATGTTGCGGACATCAGGTAATAGTGAAATGTGAATGGATCCTCTTGCGATAACATACATAAATGCTCCACCCAAAGCAGGCCTAATGCACTGAACTCCAGGGAGTGGTACCAGTGTAATACAGAGGAGAATTTGGCCAGTTAAGAATATATGAGTTTGTTTTCACTGCAAGTTAGGCTACGTAAGATCCTGATGCCCCAGAAAAGGAGGTATACCGATCTTGTGCAAAAAGAAAACATCCCCGCTGCTTTTTTTTGTGCAAAAACCCCAGCACAAAAACGTATCCACAGAAAATATGCAAATGAGATAGACTCATGCAAATGAGTCCCTCATTTGCCTATTTTTTGCCGAGAAAACTTGTAGTGTAGACGTAGCCTTAGAGTGACGCCGCTTAAGCCAGCCTAGCTCAAGTGAGAGCAGCCACTGTGAGCAGCTCTCAAGGGGGACAGAGGTTTTGTCTATGCTGCAATAAAAGGCCTGGAGCTAGCCCAGGTCAGCTGACTCATACCCATGGGGCTATAAAATTGTGGTGTAGACATTTAGGCTCTGGATGGAGCCAGGGGCCTGAGACGTCCTCAAGTGCAGGGTCTCAGAGCCTGATTTCCCCTCCTGAACATTGACATTGCAGTTTTATAGCCTTGCGGTCTGATCCCCGTGAGTCTGAGTCAGCTGACCAGGGCTCTGAGACTCCGTGCCACAGGGTTTTTAACGTAGTGTGGACATACACAGAGTGAGTGGATGTCTTGTAACTCAAGCAGATACATCTCCTGTGCATTATTAGCTCCACACTCTGCAGTCCTTGAGCTTCACACACACATCCTCCACACCAACCACTAAGGGGCCAGCTAGCTACATAACTCGACCTAGAGATTTTTGTGTGTAGACAGGAGTCAGGTTAGAGGCAAAACTCGACTTCTTCCTGGAGCTAACAATGCAGTAAAGACAAGCCCTAGAACAGTGGTTCTCAACTTGTTTCAGTCCATGGACCACCAGGCCAATCAAAAAAAATTTCATGGACCACCTCCTTTTTGAGACACGATAAAAAAAGAGCAGACAACGAACATTTTGGTTTGAAATGTATTTCTTGCTAACAGATTTTTTTGGTGCCTGTCCACGCCATGTGACTTTGGACAATGTTCCCGTGGACCACCAAAAAAGTCACCATGGACTACCAGTTGAGAACCACAGCCCTAGAACTTTTATCATTCTGTTTGCCCTGATATTACCCAGGGCACTAATTTGGTTCCCACTTATGTTTCTTTGACCAAATTTCACAGTCCACACAATGCAGCGGATGTTATCTCTGTGACCTAAGCCCATGTGACTGTTTTGGGTTAAGAGCAAATTTTCAAAGCTACCGGAGGAAGCCTTCGCATTTAACCACGTCAAGTCGCATTGGTTCTAAACTCAGGAACCGTGTGACATATCCTTGAGTGCCATCTACTGGTACCTTATCTGCTAGATAACTGCTGACGAATTCCATAACATGTCTGTCACAGGATGAACTGTTCATGCAAGAGTAACCTTGGGTAGGTTAGACTTCAGTGCCCTTCTCCAGTGTCTTAAAAAAAACCCCACTCCCATAGGGCTATGTCTACACTCATGGCTTCTTGCGCAAGTACGGCCGTTCTTGCACAAGAATCCGCAGAGCATCCACACTGCCCGCCTGCTCTTGCGCAAGTAAATTTACAGTACGGCGTGGGAAGAGAGGGCTTCTTGCGCAAGAGCTAGGCTCTTTTAACAGGTGTAAGCCCTCTTGCGCAGGAGCTCTCGCACAAGAGGGCAGTGTGGATGCTCGGCAGGGATTTCTTGTGCAAGAAAGCCCTATGGCTAAAATGGCCATCGGAGCTTTCTTGCGCAAGAGAGCGTCCACACTGCCGTGGATGCTCTTGCGCCAAAGCACAGCTCCCATGTGGCAGTGTGGACGTAGTCTTGTGCAAAACTTCTTGCACAAGAACCCTTGTGCAAGATGTTTTTGCGCAAGAAGCCGCCAGTGTAGACATAGCCGAGAAGTACTGGAGACCCGAGTTCAGTCTGTAAGGAATTTCAGCAAGCATTGCCCCGTGTCAGCCTCCCTACATTCAGGTTCTAAAAGAAGCTAAAGAAATGAACGTAAGGAAATAACTTCATACAATCTGATGAAGAAACAAAGTCTCAGCTTGTACCTCTGATCATCAAATACACTGAGACTGAATCGTCTCTCAACTTGCTTGTAGGGAGTCCAGGCAGCCTCTTCCTCCACTGCTAGGCAGTCAGCTCCCTGATTAACTAGTCAGTTAGCTCACACGTGAACAGGCTGAAAGAAATCCTGTTACAAGAAAATACAAAAACCTGAGAATAACAAACTAGAAGTGACTTTTTCCCCGTTGCGACATTTACAGAGGAGCAGAAGAATCACACTGATTGAGAAAGTGAACTACAAGGCTGCATCTACACTGACATGATTTTCTGGAAATGCTTTTAATGGAAAAGTTTTCCGTTAAAAGCATTTACGGAAAAGCGTGTCTAGATTGGCAGGATGCTTTTCCGGAAAAGCACTTTTTCCAGAAAAGCATCCGTGGCCAATCTAGACACGCTTTTCCGCAAAAAAAACCCCGATCATCATTTTCGCGATCGAGGCTTTTTTGCGGAAAACACTACTGTGCTGTCTACACTGGTCCTTTTCCGGAACAGTTTTCCGGTAAAAGATTTTTCCCGAATGGGAGCAGCATAGTTTTTCCGGAAAAGCACTGATGATTTTACATTAGATCATCAGTGCTTTTCTGGAAATTCAAATGGCCAGTGTAGACAGCTGGCAAGTTTTTCCGGAAAAGCGGCTGATTTTTCCGGAAAAACTTGCCAGTGTAGACACAGCCCAACAGTTTGGCTAAAATCAAAACCGCATTTAAAGCAGACAGTTAACACAGAAGAAGTTACTCTCCCTACTATAATTAATATCGCCCATGATCCCTGGTAAAGGGTTAACACCATCACTACCTGCTGCAGAGTAAGGAACAGCAGCCTGCTCTCTGCTCCTCCCTCTGCTTCTCCCAGCTCACCCAGGTCTTAGAAAAGCACCTGTCCTGCCTGCTGCCTCATGGAGTCTGACTCCAAACCCGACACACACACCCCAGAAACTTCTGGGTGTAGAGCCTAAATCCACCCAGCAACAGTAACACTCAACTCCCTCCTCCCTCCCTCCCCACAGGGGTCTCTTAAAGAGATAGCTCCCTGTTAGGTGCATGGGTTATTACACAAGCAATCCTGCTTAGCTCGGTGTTTTGGAGACCCCGCTGTCCTCCCTGGTTCTAACAGTAAGATGACAAGGGCAGAGAAAAGGGGCCAGGAGTGACCTCAACGCCTTTTGCTAGTACGCTCGCTCCCAAAACCCAAAGGCTTTTAACATGTCCTGTCGTCAGCACTTCGGTGTGCAGGGCGCAACCTAAGGATTCCTTGCCAGTTCCCTGCCAGAGCCGGTTGGAATGATGCGATTGTGTATTTAAATAAAACCTTAAATTTCTATTTGCTCTCCTAGCGAAGCCTTAAACAGACACTTTGGATAAAACCAAATCAGCAGAAAATTAAAAACTGAGGCTTGCCTTCCCCCTTTCGACCATTTACTTCAATATTAATTTAAAATGAGCTGCCTTAATTGCACAAAATAATTGGATTCCTATTCAAGCTGCACCGTTTCATTTAAGAGCTTCACAGATGTTTGCCGTTCTGGTTCCTTAGAAGTCACGAGGACCCTTCTGAAAAGGAGAAGGCTGACAAGGAGAGAGGTTTATTTTCACCCGTTAGGCCTATTTGGGCATGAAGACAGAAGATTTTCAACTCTGTTCCTATAAAAGATCATGAAAATCTACACTGAGCCAGGGAAAATTCGGAGCTTTGCTTTAATGTCCTCATTGTCAATAAAAATAATGTTGGGGACAGATTTCAAAGCTCGTTTGGCTGAAAGAAAAAGAGGGTCTAAAGCCAGCGTAAGTAAAGCAGCCACTTAGCTGATTAGCCATACCACTTTCCTTAGAGCTTTTTGTTTGATTGCTTAACTGAAGAAAAGGGTTCAAGTTTAATTCCATTTTATAGGATTTTATTAAATATCCTAGGCACCGGCTCATTATATAAAATATTAGAAGTAAAATAGTATTGAACTATGATGCAGCTGAGGTAAACTAGAAAATTTAGTCAGTATAACCATTGGGGTTTTCAGAATCAAGTAACACAACCGCAATAGAAAATAACGCTTTCACTATGTTGGGAAAAGTGATTTTGTTCAGACTTACAACGGAAAGGCTCAGAAATACGGCTCACTTGTGTCAACTCATTTTAATGCGAATGGGTGCAGCCGTGTGTAGGTATGTGCGCACCAAGCTTTTCCTAGCCGTGTCTGGAGGAGCACTGCTTGTGTTCTCTGACCCTTGCCCATCCCCCGGCTAGGCAAGGACTCCACTCGGTTATTTTTCACCCCCTACTGCTAAAATTGGAGTTCTGTGTGGTGTACCCACTAGACAAGGTGGAGTTTCACCAGTTAACCAGTTTCTGTTACCAGTTAAACTCTTCCCGCCTGGGGTGTCGGCTGCCCCCACTGCGGGTGCTGCCATTTAACTTGGAGCCAGCAGACACCCAGCGTGCACTGGTTCCCGGCAGCTGGCCCCACTTCTGGTGAGCCAGCTGCCCCCCCTGTATTCCCAGAGCTCTACCAGCCCCACTCTTGGGGTGACGGTCCCGCACCCAGGGAATCAGCTGCCCCCCTACATTAGGAGCTGACGGGCTCAGTCCTGGCATGCGCCACGTCCTGGCATCCAGCCCTCCTCCCCTGACCCCCACCTGGGAGCCAGCTGCATTAGTGCAGAGCCCGCAACGGGGGCAGCCGGCTCCCCAGAGGCAGGGCTGGCTGCCAGGACTCAGCGTGTGCTGGGAGCCTGTTGGCTCCTAATGCACAGCTTGCAGTGGGCTGTACCTACCCGGGTAAAACAAATGGTTAACCGTGTAACTGATAGGAATCGTGTCAGTTACTGGGCTACCGTTTTAAAGGATTTTTTTTCCATCCCTAATTTCCACCTCACATTCTCAGTCTGTTTTCTGAAAGGCCTCGTGTTAGAGTAGTTGGTGTCCCTGTGTAATGTCCTCGCCAGGGTTCAAGCATTGTCCAGGAACCATCCCCAGGAGTGATCCCCTCATGAGATGCTTGTTGCGTCTCTGTGAGGGAAGGAACGGTGCTCCTGCTGCAAGCCACTGAAGACGATGACCCGGGGGGGAGGGGAGAGAGAGAGAGAGAGAGAGACTTATAGCTGATGTAGCACCTTCTGGACCATTCTATGAGGCCCTATTCAGTACTTAGACCCTCTGGTTGGGGATCACCTTCAGGTCTGGCAAATGGTGCTGCTTCAACTTCAGACTTGATGGTCTCCTCCAAGAGGAGGATGAGTTGTTCCTCTTCCTCTGGGGTGACGCTCCACAGTATTGTGCTGAGGTTACCAAGAGCTAGCACTTTGGACTCCTGTTCCAGCCAGGGGGCGTCCACTGAGTTCAGTACTGATAATGTCAGCACCATTTGTCTTATCCCAGGGTGCAATCCAGACCTGTGACAGGTTGTCACCGTCTGCCTCATAACCCTGGTTGCCTCAAAGTGCTTTGCTGTTGTAGCTCCCAACCTAGGCTGCTCACAAACAATATGCAGTGTCTGGGTGTAGCTCCGCCCCTCTCCCAGCAGCTCTGACCACAGGAGCCTGTCATTCACATACAGGTTTGTACCAGTCTTGGTTACCACTTTCAGGGTGGCCCCAGCATGCTCCCAATCCCAGATTTCCCCCCAGAACTTACATTCTGCTATTTCTGAACTGTCCAACCTTCTCCTGGCCAGCTCAGATAGTAGAGTTCCGTTGCCCCTGTAAGAGGTCAGCATGCACGCTGGGGACTTTATCTGGCATTAGCAAACAGTTCTGTTTAAACACAACATTGGATCAGTTGGGGGGTGGTTAAACACATTTACAAGTACCCTCTTTAGTTGCTCTTCTGTAAACCTCTGTAAACTCCACTCCAAGTCATCTGATGAAGTGGGTTTTACCCACACAAGTTCATGCCCTGATAAATCTGTTAGTCTCTAAGGGTGTGTCTAGACTACATGGCTCCATTGATGAAACCATTTAGATGAGGCAGGACAGCAAAGGGAAATGAAGCAGCAATTTAAATAATAGCGGCTTCATTTAAATCAAAAGGGCTGCCGCGCTGAGCTGATCAGCTGTTTGTCGGCACAGCGCAGCAGTCTAGACAGGGATCTGCCGACCCCAGAACCCTTTGTCGGTAGATCCTATAAGCCTATCTGCTGACAAAGGGTTCTGGGGTCGGCAGATCCCATCCAGACTGCCGCGCTGTGCCGACAAACAACTGATCCGCACAGTACGGCAGCCATTTTGATTTGAATGAAGCCGCGATTATTTAAATCGCAGCTTCATTTCCCTTTGTCGTCCTGCCTCATCTAAATGGCTCCGTCGAGGGAGCCATGTAGTCTAGACACACCCTAAGGTGCCACGGGACTCCTCATTTTTACAAGGAGAGAGATTTTTAGTGAGTACAGTTATAAGGTATTAAAGTCAGAAATGGTTACAAGGGAAATAGAGGCAATGCTTTCTGGTAGCTATACTTAACTCGCCAGTCCCCCAAAGTCAAAGAAGTGGTTGCTTTGTCATCTTAGGGGTGTGTGTGTGGGTGTGTGAGAGAGAGAGTTCACACACACACACTTGGATAGTTTTTTGCTCCCTCATTTTTATAGTACAATCGCCCTTTGAAATGCATTTTCCTGAGGGTCGCCCATGGATAAGTTAATTGCAGCTGTGAGGATGGGCACATGGGAGTCTGGTCATGTTGTTGTTGTTTGCTAAAATGCAGATCAATCTGGTCCGGCCCCGTGCTTCCTAGCCAAAGAATGGCCCCTTGACAGGTAAATGCCAGTCATCTTTGATACCTGGCTAGAGGTGTCAGCTTGTCCTTTGTGTAACTGGCTTGCCCTCACCTTGGTTTGTCTGGTAATCTCGTTGTTGTCATACTTCCAACTTATGTTCACATTGATAAGCATTTTGTACAGACAATGCACAAGAATAGTTGCCAGTGTGTGTTGGGTTTTGAAATGATGCTTCACCAGGCGTACTTTACGCAAAGATTATTGCAATTGTGGGTAGGTGTGAATACAGGCGTGCTTTGTTACACCCACACTGACAATCTCCACACTGGTAATGTATCAGGCAGCTCCAGACCTGTCAGTCCTGACTCTCGACTAGTTCCAAAGTTTTCTGGTTTCTACCAGGTTGTCCTCCATTGTGCCCTTGGCACCTTCTGGCCATGTTGCAGAGCTGCTGGATTCATAGTCTCCACAGCTCGCCTCAGACACGTGTTACTATTCAGCCCACCTGAGGACCACGCCTCCTCTAGCATGCCATTTAAATATAGTAATTCCTCATTTAACACTATAGATATGTTTCAGAAAATGATCGTGTTAAGTGAAAACGTGTTATGCGGGGTCGATTTTCCCATTGAAAATAATGGAAAAGGTGGGGGTGGCGTTTCAAGCGGTGGTGTCTGTTGGGACTGGGACATAAGGTTGGGGGAGAAAGAGCTCTGGGTTACAGAAGGGAGGGGAGGTGTTTGGCTCTGGGGAAGGGAAGGGGAGGAGAGGGGAGTGGGATTGGGTTGGGAGTATGCCCCTGTGACATGTCTGCCGGGACCCGCACTGCGTCCGGCGACGGGGGGTCGCCGGGGAATGGCGTGACAAGCAGTAAACCCTCCGCCACTTTGCAGGGAGGTGGGGGAAGCCCTGCGCAGCCGTCGGTGACAGGCCAGCTGGGGAAATCGTGTTATTCTGGGGATGGTCATGTAATTCAAAAAACGTTCCTTAAAAAAAATCGTGCTATCGTGAAAACGTGTTAAGGGAGCACATGAGGAATTACTATACAGCATGGATTATTCTTGTAAATGAACAGGGTTAGTGTCAATTGACCTAGTCTTCAGCTCCTGTATCTTGCATTGATCATGGTTTTCGCAAAATGGTGAAAATGGTCTCCTGGAATTTATCGTATTTCCGTTTGTAAAAATGGCAACTTTGGACAAAGTCTTTAAGCAGGGCAAAATAACCCACCCGCCTCCCCCCAACAAACACTTTCATGCTACCCATTTACAAGTAAGTGTTCTGGTATATCAAGTCTTCGTTAATGGCCTGTTTAATTAGAAAGTCAAAATTTCTAGTCAAATTTTCTTCCAGATGATCTGTGTGTTTTTCTAACTGTCACAGCATAGGTACCAAAATGTGCTCAAGTTCCTCTTGATTTTAGCAATGCTGATCATTTTCCCCTTTCTTTGTTGTGACTGTTCTTCCTTTTTATTAGTCTGAGCAATGACTAAGCAGTTAATATTAAAATGAAATAAAGTCCAGTGTACTGGTACAGCAGAGCACAGTAAGAATTTAATTATCAATGCTCTCCGAAGGAAAGTTCCAAGGCCCAGAATCTCAAAGGTATTTAGGCTCCTAATTCCCATTGGTTTACAGTGGGAGATAAGTGCTTAATAACTTCAGTGGTTTGGGCCTGACTGTTCATAGCCCTAGTCTCTTCCAAGTTTCCGCTTCATTGTAATTCCCTGGAAGTAGCATTGTCATTTTTCATGAGACTTATTTTCTTCACGTTTTTTTCCTACAGAAATAGTTCTTCCTTTGTCTTTAGAACAGAATGTGACCTTCCCCCTACAGGTTGAACTGTGTAATTAATAGCAGCTGTGTGTCTGAGTTTGTACATGATAACGGTAGACTCGTGAATACATTCTATAGAAGATAATTTCTGACTGAGGTTAGACCAGCTAGTTCCTTTCCAAAATAATAATTAAGGCCAGATTCTGACACCCTCGCTCACAATGATTGTTTCCTAACTCCACAAATGGCTTCTCTGACGTCCGCGAGGCCCGCCTGAGCTAATACGCTCTCCAGCCTGGTTGCGGACATCAGAATTTGGCCCGCAGTAAGTGAACTGCACTATTTCATTCATATGGTCACTTTTTAATTTGTAAATTTAGTGTAGCGGGATGTAACTCTTCCCATTTTGTTGGCACTGAGGAGGGAGTGTCAATCTGTCCATACTCTGGGGTGTTGCTGACTCAGTCAGAAGGCTGTTGCTAGAAGCAGGTGAATCTCTGATATACCCACCAAATTGCCACTTTCTGAAGCTGTCCTGCTTGGCTGATCAGTCCATGTACAATTTTCCAAGTACCTTACACTTAGGAGTGTCTGTCCCGTTTTCCAATATGACTTAGGCACTCGGAAGCCATTAAAACCCAGTGGGGTTTAGGCTCAGGGGGCCAGATTTTAAAGGGGTTCAGATGCCGTGAGGATGACGCTATGGGGCAAGTGGGTTTTCAGAATTAAAATCAAGGAGAATTAGGTGCATAGGCTCAGATTTGTAAAGGTCTTGAGGTGTTGCTGCCCCCAGTGTTGCAACGTCTAACCGATCTAGGAGCCTAAATCTCCTTTTCAAAAGGGGTTTAGACACTTCTGAGTCAAAATCCCATTGGCAGTTGGGACAATCCCAGTGCTATTAGCATGAGTAAAAGTTTTCACCCAGTGCATTGGTGGCATCCTAGGACTTGATATGGTACTTTACATTCAGGAGGAGAGGAGCCCATGTGTTTCCTCTGGCAATGGGGAAGTCGGGAATCACTACCCCTACTCCTTTGCAAGAGCATGAGGCATTTCTCTGTAGCCCTGGTAGAGTGTGAGACATTGAACATCTTCAATAGCGATAGTACTGGCTGTGTTAGGTAAGTTGTAGTGGTTTCGAAAACTTCTTTTCTCTCTCCCTCTAGTGTGTGCGCCTTGTAAGGGCATCTCCACACACAGAGTTAGCCTAGTGCATGCTATCAAGTTGCGTACCAGCTGGCCCATGTGGAGGTTAACGTAGGACTGTTTGCAGTGGGACTACGCTAATGCGCACTAAGGAACTTCTAATGCTCACCATCAGGATCAGTGTTCCCTGTAAGCCGAGCGCTAGGGTGGCCACTCAGGGGAGATTTCAATGCCACCCAGCTGATTAGCAGAGTGCCCACCGCTGGCTGCATGTGTTTCTACTGGTGGTGCACATTCCACATGCCTAGGTGCACAAAACAAAAATTATTCTGCACCTGGGTGGAAAAAATTAGAGAGAACCTTGATCAGGATCCTTGTGAGCTAAACAGACTATAGAACGATAGCACACACTGGAAGCTGTACCTCTCTCGTATGAACTAAATCACTGTGTAAGCAAGCGATAAGGTGACTTGCTTTCCACACAGTAGAATACCAAACATTTTCGAGCATTTCTAAAGTATTTGTTTGGGGAAAACGAGATCTATTGGGTATAGACTAGTGTCACAGGTGGAACTAGGGGTGCTGCTGCTCTCTTTAGCTTGAAGTGCTAGTAGCACCCCAAATACATGGTTTCCTGCGTCAGCAACCCCACTATAAAAACTGTGTCCGCACCACTGGCTGGTGTGATTTGGTATAGAGAATTTATCGGCGCCCATTTAAGATAATCTATATCAAGCCTGTCATGGCTTCTTCCCCACTCTAGCATGATAAACGCAGAAATGGGGCCTGAAAAAGTACCCCAAAACCGTATCTTTCCAGGCTTTAGTATAAAGCTTCCCCCCAAAATCTTAAAACCCTAGATTTTGGGGATAAAAATCCACTGCCACCACCTAAGTAGTAATAAAGAAACCAGGGAGAGACTACTTGGGACATCTCAGCCCCAAAAGTAAAACCAGGACACAAAAATTAACCAATACCAGGTTAATAAAAAGAAAAGAGAAAGAACTTTTATTATCACTACAGTATTCCTGTTGCAAGCATAATGACTAGATGGAAAAGTCACAAAATAATATTCTTATAGAGGGATTCCACCATGGGCCAAAACTTAGTTACAAAGTAGAGGAAAACCCACTTTTAAATGCACAGACTTCAGCTTCCCATTCCCAAACCATAAAACAATAAAACCTAATGGATTTATCTAAACTTTACCCTACTTAAAGATGGTGACGAGTCTTTTCTCGGAGAGAGAGATCATGTCTGTCTCGCTCAGTAGCTGGAGAGAAACTGCCCAGGGACAAAGGAGGGAAAAAACAAAAATTCCTTTGCCCCAGTTTGAAATTCCTACCTGCATTCCTATTGGCCGACTCTACCTGGCTTAGGGTATGTCTACACTACCCCGCTAGTTCGAACTAGCGGGGTAATGTAGGCATACCACACTTGCAAATGAAACCCGGGATTTGAATTTCCCGGGCTTCATTTGCATAAGTGGGGAGCCGCCATTTTTAAAACCCCGCTGGTTCGAACCCCCTGTAGCGCGGCTACACGGGGTTCGAACTAGGTAGTTCGAACTAGGATTCCTAATTCGAACTACCGGTACACGAGGAATTAGGAATCCTAGTTCGAACTTAGTCCCCAGGCTGCTGGCCATCTCGCACGATCATGACAAAGCCACTCTCGATTAGTGTGACCATCCCGTGCTTCTGCCGATGAAAATGCTCACCTGTTATGTGTTCTCGGTGGTTCTCGCTCTCGCTCTGAGAGATTCGCTAGACGCATTCTTTAAATTCCCTACTTATAAGTCAATCCCTCCAGCCAGCCCTTTCATCAGTTTTGAGGTGTCCAGAGCTGCAGACCGTATACTGTGTGGGGAGCACAATATCTTTTCTCAGCCCAGGACTGGGTACTCCTTGCACTGCCAACCAGAAAGTAGAGCGCATGGGTTTGGCTTGTTTAAACTTGGTTTCTTTTCTTCATCTCCCAGGGCCTGATTCCCTTATTGCATTTTTAAACTTCGCTACTTTCCAAGTATTTTTCTTCCTTTTTCTCCCCATTTTGGGTGATCGTTTCCCCCGATTCATTACCTCACACTCACCAAGCTTTAGGATCTTCTCTCCTGCCTGTGTTTTCAGATTCTCAAGGGTTTGTCTAGACATCAGAGTCTTTTATGCCCGGGGGAACTCTGCTTCAAAACATTAAAAATTCTGCACAATTCTGCATATTTTGTCAGAAATAACACCGTATAATCACTCCAGTTGCAATTATGTTGGTAATTTATTTCAAAATACCTGTCAACAACTATGCCAACAAGACAGACAATAGCAAAAATGATTCCCCCAGGAGTAGAGTGTTAAAGAAACCCCTATAGCAACCCAGTTCCAGTTGGACAGTTGCGGGAGGGGGCTGTGTGGGGCCTCCAGAGCCCACTCACCTGCACTGCCTTCCCCCCCAGTACCCAGCTGTGGGGCACCCTCCCAGCCAGACACCCGTATCCTTCCCCCTGCCCACCATAGCTGAGCCACAGGGCACCCCCCAGCCCAGACACCAGTCTTCCCTTCCCACACAACTGAGCCATGGGCCAGTCCCCAGGCCAGACATCAGCACCCCAACTTCTTTACTGTCCCAGCAGGGGACATGGTGAGGTGTGGTCCTGCCCTTCCTCACCCTTTGCCAGAGCTGGGTCTCCCAGACCCTCCCCCATCCTGGGGGAATGAAGATAAATAAGAGATGAGCCTCCAACCCCGCCAGGCTGGACACTCCACACAGCGAGCTGTGCTCTGCCGAATGCAGCAGCTCCCAGGGGCAGCCTGAAATTCTGCAGAACTTTTCATCCTGCAGTAGCGCAGAACTCCCCCAAGCATGGGCCGTAGCTCTGTCTCGGAGCTTCTAGTGGATAGCCTGTCTGGACTAACATATGAAGTTGCTATATCTTCTCCCCAAACAACATGAGCAAAGTCATTCTTCTCTCCGCAGTGGAGTGAGTCTGTGCTGGTTGGGGGGCAGGGTACCCTTAGCCAATAGAGCTACGCTGGCAAAACTTTGCAGTGTAAACCAAAGGGCCTGAACCAGAGTCACTCCCACGCTACGTCTACACGGCCTCTTTTTTGTAGAAGAGGCAATGCAAATGAAGCGCTCATGAGCAACTTCTCGCGTTTCATTTGCATGTTCGCTGCCGATGTTTTTTGCGGAAGAGGTTTTTGCGCCAAAAAAAGCCGTGTAGATGGGTCCGTTTTGCACCAAAAAACCCTTTCATGCAAGAACCCTTATTGCTCAAAAAACGTGGTTTACAGGTTCTTGCGCAAAAGGGTTTTTTGGCGCAAAACAAACCTGTCTACACTGCTTGTTTTGGCGCAAAAACCTCTTCTTCAAAAAGTATCGGCAGAGAACATGCAAATGAAGCACGAGAAGTTGCTAATGAGCGCTTCATTTGCATTGTCTCTTCTGCAGAAAAGTGGCAGTGTCGATGTTACACCCAAATCCATTGATCTCTTTGGGCGTTGAACACGGGAGTTGACAGCCACACCGGGCCCCTGGGCAAGGTAGGGGCCCACCTCTGTGCTTCTGGAGTGTGGCTCTCAGCCCTCCGCTCTCAGCCTTTAGCACTGCCTGAAATGGCCATAGGACACTCCTACTGCAAGCTAAAGGGCTCCAGGGGCTGCCAGTAGCGCTGTAGCAAAACCTGGGGCCCTTGAGACCAGCCCCAGGTCGAGACCCCCTCCCAAACTTAGCGGGCTTGGCTTTGACTCAGGCCCGACATGCTCTTTGGTTTTCAGTGTCCCTACGTGAGCTACGTGATCCTATCGGTTTAGTGTCATCTGCAGATCTAACGAATGTCCCTTTTTCCCATCTTCCATATTATTAATAAGTACATGAAATTAAAAAGCCCCAGCTGAGCTTCCCTACGCACTTGAAAATTGCCATTTATCATTATCCTTTGCGTATGGCCCTTCAGCTCTTTTCCCATATGCGTGACCGAGCTCACACCGCCGCTATTTTAAGTGAATTATGCCAGTAAAATCCAAGCGGCAGCCTAACACTTCACTCACATACATCTGCTGCGCAGCGTTTTATCAGTGGAGCTTTTTTAAAAGCGGTGGGGAAAATCTGGCGGTTGTCAGGGTGGGGAGAGGGCTGCATAAACAGCAAAGTAGACGTGGTGAATAGTTGGCGAATTAAGCAACTGCGGAAGAAGGCAAAGTCAACTCTTCCCTTTTTGAGGGGCAGGAGACAAATCATTAAATCAAGTGGTTTGAGGTGCAGCTTTGCCACCTTTAATCATGGTGATGGGTGGTTGTTGTTTTTTTTTTTTTTAATGAAATAATTTCCACCCGAAGCACCCCCATGCAGAGATCTACCCAGCACACGTCTGGTTAGAAGAGTCAACTCCAGCGTGCACGCAAAGGTCTCCAAAGGGTGGTTCCTTCATTGCGCACCATGTACAACCAGGGCACGTTCTTCTTGAAAGAGGGTTGCTGTAATTAATATTGCACATTAGCATGGGAGAGAGAATGCTGCAGAAGCTCATGACAGGACCTATTCCTTACATGAGCCAGGAGTCCAGCAGGGAGGCCTGAGCCTGCAGCTCTAACCTGAGGGCACACAGAACGGGATGGTGAGGTTCCCATGGTCCCTGTAGGCTTTCCACATGGAGCCCTTCCATGGGTGTTCTGGCAGGGCAGGTACAGAAGGGTCAGAAGTGGCATTGCCAGATTCCCCACTCCGCTGAGGTCTTCTGGGAGAGGTGGGCAAGAACTGGCATAAGATACGGCAGATAGTACCTGCCTCCGAACGCCAGGATGGGCACACACACGGGAAGAGGAAGCAGAAGATACTTGGCTTTGCAAGATCTAGGGGACGCAAATGTCCTTCTGGAACCATCAAGAAAGAGCTCGACAAGTGCAAACTCATGCAGGGTCAGAGGTCACTGCACCTGAGTTCGCTTCAGCGGCCAGGGAACCGGCATGGACCAGTGAACAGACCTCCTCTGGAAACGGGGAACTCCTGAATGGTAGGGCATGTCTGCTGCTGTTTGAAGGGCTGGCCTTACTATGAGGTGAACTGAGGCAGCCGCCTCAGGTGCCAGACTGGGGGAGGCACCACTAGGACCCAGCGTGTAGAAAATTGTGTCTGCTACTGATGCAGATGTATTCTCTCTGTTCTCGATGCACAGAGACAGTGGAGTGCTGTGCTGGAAGAAGGCAAAATTGAGACCTTTCAAAGTTTTGGCCCAAGCGAGGAGGAATGGGGGCGTCATTTGAGCTCCCTGCCTCAGGTGCCAAAATGTTGTGGGCCAGTCCTGGCTGTTTGGCCAGGGTTTCCTGGGGGAAGTTCCTTAGCTACCTCACAGAGTGCCAGGACCCTTACGTGGTGGATGTTCATGTGTCACTTGGACGATATAAAGCACCACAGAGGGACTCAGTAGTAGCGTTCCTATTTGAGTACAGAACTGGTGGCAGAATGGTACCCCAATGGGTTCTTTGTCGGGTTCCTAACCAAGAGACGCTCGACTGCCAATCCAGGCGAGAAGTTGTTCGTAACCAGGATTGGGATTGGAATGGTGTGAAACTAGTAATTGAGTCATCGTTTGTGAATGCAATTTTCCTGCTTTTTTCCCAGTGAGGAGGCCCTGGCCGATCCTGTTGAGACTTAAACCCCTCAAAAGCCCAACAAGCTATTCAGAACATAGTCTGGACAGCCTTGCTCCACTCTGCAGCTGTGCTCGACTTAGAAACATTTTCCTAGAAGAGGTTTATTTTCCTCCAGGAATTTTTTCTCGGTGCTGGTGACAGGATTGTATTACAAAGATTTGGTGAAAGGATGTTGGTCCGCTGTGCATTGCGTAGGAATAGCATCGTACTGCATACAGGAGCAACCTCAGTTGGCAAATGCACATAGACCAGTTTTGCGAGAGAATTTTGTCTTAAACTGGTTACTTCTCCAATTCCTATAATTGAGCTTCTCTCCGACACTGCGGTATCGTAACGTTAAACCTGGCACGGAGCCCCTAAGGAGCAGTGACATCTAAACTATGAAAGGATCGTGCCGTTCATTAGTCTTTTCAATAGAGTCGATTGCTGCAAACAACATTGCTGCAAATTGTCTTTGAAGTCAGGTGAAAAAAATCCTGCAGCAAAATGCAGCCAGGAAAGACACCTGAGAATACTATTGTTCCACATCCTGTAGATACAGATATTGCTCTTTTAAGGGTCCTCAGATAAACCATCTGTAGCCCTGTTTTGCCACCTAGTGGCTTAAAAGGGTTATGTAATTGACTTCTTCAGTGATCCTCTCCCTACCCCTTGACTGCACCGTGTTCAATAAACAGTTAACCTGCACTTGATTTATACTCCAAGATACTGCAGTTTCTGTATGGTAAGGGTCACTGTTTTTCAAATTCAGACGGACAGTTGTCCCTGATAAAGTGTACAAATATTACATAGCCAGGACATAGGTAAAGATAAATGTAGCACCGTCAAGTACAAATGAGGTCAAAGGTGCTATTGTCCAGAAAGCCACAATGGGTATTAGGTTCCCACCTCAGTAGTGGCAGGTCCTAGTGTGAAAGAGTCATGTGGCTTTACTAATATAGCTACTATATATTTGAGAGAGTTTGTCTCTGTCTGTCTGTCCAAGAACTTCTCCTTAATTGTAAGAGCTAAGACCACCAAATTCGGCACATGGCTTCCTCTTCTCATAACTGAAAGAAGGTCAGGGTTTAGTTGTGCCAGGACACTGGGCTGTGCCTGGAATGGGATTAATTCTCATAAAGCCACACAGAAAAGAGACAGGATCACCAGGCAGGTGAAAGGGACTGGCTGGGGCGCCCCTCCCCCCATCATTCCAGGCCTGCCCCAGCCATAAGCCTCCCCCCCCCCCCCCCAAGCAGCCTTTAGGGAGGAGAGGGGAGGCTGAAGCTCTCTTCCCCCCCAAAAAAAAATCATATGGGAACTGCCTATACCTCTTCATCAGGAATCCAGGGGAAAGTGCAGAGTTTGCTGCATTCCTCGCTCTGGTTGGGGAACACGGGGGCTGATGAACTTGGACTTGACCCAGCTGGGGGATGTGCACCCCTCTCCCGGCTGTGCCCACTTCAGCGGCCATGGGAAGTTTCTTCTCACCTAGCCCCAAGCTTCTGCAGTGAAAGAGGGCTGGGGTTGTCCCCTCTCTCCCCGGGGCAGCCTGCAGCCTGAACTCCTCCTCCCCAACTCCCCCTCAGAGCAATGATTGAAATGAGGCATGGACATTTTCATTTTTTTTTCCATAAAACAAAAATTGATTAAGGACAAAGCAACACCAGGTAAATCTTCCCCTTCTCCATAAAGCTTAGCCTGTGTTTTCTGCATCACACACTGTTCGAATGCTAGACTGGAATCTCACATGACGATACCAGCGAAGACGATAGCGGTGATTCAGCATGCTGTGCCCTTGATTCAGGCCTGTAGGAAACACTCAAGGTGGTCTGCACTGACTTGGGGGTTATGGGCTATCCCAGCTATTGTCAGGGTAGTTGTACTGCATGGGACATTTTCATGTTGCTGTCCAGATTTACCAATTATCAACTAGTTTTAAAAAGAAGTGTATTTTCTTCTGCAAGGGGGTGCATTGATCGCATGAAAGATAGCTAATGCCCTGTCCTTGCAGGGTGGAATTATCGGCACTGTTTGTTCTCCGACAAATTGCTATGTAGCTCGGCCATGGACAGATCTGGGTTCGGCTGGAGGGAATGATTCTATTCTGAGTTGCTGAGAGTCTGATCAAAAGCCCATCAAAGTGGATCCACTGACGTCAGCCGGCTTTACATTAGGCCTGGTCTGTCAACTATTTGTATAGCAGGAGTAGGGATGTAAACAGGTAACCAGTTAATGGGTTACTCAGTAACCATCAGCCTTCCCAGGTGATGCTTACCGGTAATCGGTTAACCAGTGCCCGGCCCCGCCAGAGCAGCCCACCCCCACCGAGTGATGCGGCGTATCCTGCTTAGCTGGGCCTGCCCATGCCACAGGTGGGAGTTACTCTAGCAGTCTCCTGCTGGCGGAGTGATGTGAAGGGTAGTTAACCCATTAAACGTATAGTCTAACTGGTTAACATTTTAAACACGATTTTACATCCCTAAGCAGGAGTGCTTGGAGGCCTCAGCCAATATTGGATGTTCTAGAGACTAGTGAAGATTTTCAGCCACGCTCACGGTTGGACTTTGACGCAATGTGAGCTTGTGCTACATTGCCACAGAAAGAGACAAGAGAACAAAAATAGCCTCCATTGTCACACTCCAGCTGATCGTTTTGACCTTATTTGGAAAATGAGCAAAGGCAGAGAGTGTTACCTAGTATGGGATGATTTCTGGGAAGGCTAGCGGGCGTGGGAAGGAAACAAGTCGCCTGATTTTAACACCCGATTTTTGTTTGTTAGAAAACGGGGTTTCTCAGAGAAGCAGAGAGAGAGAGGCTTAATGTGTTAATGTTGGGTTTAGTTTCAAACTCTGTACCATTTTAGCAGGCAAATGCAAGGTTTCTTACGTCTTCCCACTGAAGAATCAGGCTTTCTTGTTTTCTTGCTTCGGTCCCTGGCTGTCACCGGAATTTCACTTCAGGAAAGCAGTTTTTCAAAGTGCTGTGTAATAAAAGCACCAGCGGCGAGTAGGAGTCATTCCATTGGGTGTGTGTGGCTGTGATGTGGCTTGGTACAGCTCGCTACCGCCAAAGGGGTGGAAAAGGCATGCCAAAGAAGTCACAACAGCTGCAAAAGAAAGCGTCATGTTCTTTTCCTTTCTTAGTTAGAAGCTGAGGATGGACCCTGCTCAGAATAGGGTCCCGGCTGCATTTTTATGCTTGTATTTCTATACAGCACAGTCTCTCCTTTCAATTTAAATCTTTTGGATTTTTTTTAAACAACAAAGTCGTCTTTTTATCAAGATGAGGTGCTGTCACCAAATATGTGCTGCTTAAAATAATTGTGGTGTTCTAAATCTTCAAGTCGGTATTTCCAGAGGCATCGCCTAATCATAGAAAAAACATCAACCCTTCCCTGCCTGTACATCTGTCTCTGCTATAAGGTGCCAAAACGGGTCTGTGTTTACATCCGGACTTCCACATGATTTGTCATCTGTGGGAACTGAATTTCATTGGGGTGCTGTACTGGTCGCTGGCTGGAGGGAGGCCAAGCTGCCTCGCTACCCATCCTGGCCAGTTAGTAGGCTTGGGGAGCCTGGTCACAGTCTAAGAGCTCCGGCCTTGGACCTGGCAAAATAGCAGTGTAGCAGCAGTTCAAAGGCCCCGCCCTTGCTCAGGGCAGAACAAACAGCAAAAGAACGGTTCAGGCCTTCTTCAGGTGGAGCAGTAGTTGAGTCATCCAGCCCTTGCTCGGGGCAGGGGTCTGCAAACAGTGAAGGGCTCACGCCTGGCTGCAGGCTGAGCAGCACTTAGCAAAGCCTAAGCCCTTAGTCAAGGCGGGACAACAGACCGACAGTATAATGAGGGCCGGGGCTCCTTCCATGCTGTAGGCTGATAGGGGGGCACAGGCCCACCTGCTCCACTGCGTCCCAGCCCAGAGCCCTAACAGGGTTGCCAGATGGTTTCAGGAAAAAATACCAAACCAAAAAACCAACCAAACCCAAAAAAGGCCCCCGAGAGTTGTTAAGCAAAAAAAAGCAAACAACAGCGTGGCCCCTTTAAGAAACGCATGGTGAGGCTTTGTGGCCCTAACAGGCTGCCGGCAGCCGCCTGCCATCTTGCCTCCCTGCGTGGGGCCGGACAGCTCCCCTGCGGAACCTGGTAAGTACTAGGGTTGCCAGGCTGTTTCCGTATTGAGCCGAACAGCCCGGGATTTTCACCTCCTGGCCGGGAAAAAATCAGAAAGTACCAGACATTTTAGGTAAAAAAACGGACAGGAGGCGAAAATACCGAACTGTCCAGTCAGTACCGGACACCTGGCAACCCTAGGCCCTAACAGTGGCAGCGCGGGCTGCCATTGGGTCAGCGGGGATCCTGACCACAACGTGCTGCCCAGTTCAACTCCGTGTTCTCAGCCGACCAATGGTATCTATCCCTGGGTCCCTTCCCTGTTCCCCGAGAGCCCACCTGCCTCAGCCTCTGGTCTTCGGTGTCAGCCAGATGATGGTGCTAGCAGCGAGTCCATGGGCTCTGGGTCCAGATCAATCAGCGGTCCAGGCAGCGCAGGCCAATCTCCTGGATCTGACTTCCAGGCCAGTCTTTGGGGCATTTCAGCAACCAGGGCAGCCCTGGCCAGTCTTGTGGACCTAACAGCAGTCCAGGTGGCCCAACCCAGTCTCCTGGGCCTGGCAGCCCAAGCCAGTTCTCCCTTCTCGCCTGGGGCACCAGGCCTTCCTCTTGAGGAGTTTGGGTGGAGCGTATAGCTGGCTCAGCCACTGAGCTCCAACTGACCTCTGAGCTCCTCCTTTTATACTTCCAGCCCCGCCTTTCTGCTTCCTGTGGGTGGGGCTGGGTTGCTCTGGCACCGCCCACCAGGGGATTTTAGGGAGTGTTTCCCCTTCCGGGTCCAAGGGAGGCCAAGCTGTCTCACTACAGATGCACTAGAGGAAGTCTCTTGAACCAGTGTTTTTATGTATCGGTTTTCAAATATCTTAGCTGTTTTCAAATATCTAAAAGGGTGTCACAAGGAGGAAGGCGAAAATTTGTTCCTCTTGGTTTCTGAGGACAGGACAAGGAGTAATGGGCTTAAAGTGCAGCAGGGGAGGTTTAGATTGGACATTAGGAAAAAATTCCTAACTGTCAGGGTGGTCAAATATTGGAATAAATTGCCAAGGGAGGTGGTGGAATCTCCCTCTCTGGAGATATTTAAGAACAGGTTAGATAGACATCTGTCAGGGATGGTGTAGACGGAGCTTGATCCTGCCTTGAGGGCGGGGGGCTGGACTCGATGACCTCTCGAGGTCCCTTCCAGTCCTATGATTCTATGATTCTATGATTCTATGTGGCCAGATCCATCTGTTTCTTTGCAGAGTCATAATATGTCTTTGAAAAATGAATTCTTCTTATTCTCTTAATATCTTCTATAATCCCAGAGACCTAAAATAAAAATCCAGCCATGATAGCTGCAGAACAATGTTTTCCAGAAATCTTTGGAAATGCAAGGTCTTTCTACGCTTAAGAAGTCTGATCATTTTGTTTTTTCATCCAGCTCTGTGCGTCTTGACTTCCTATGGGACATCCATTTCATATGCATTCATAGGGTCACAGCGTCCTCCCTGATCTAGCCATCAGCATTGTCAAGTGAAGCATCTATGCAAAGAAAAACCAGGCATTTCCAGTCACAGCTACTGTAGGATTTAAAATGTGGCATTTAGTGAATGTTTTATGACTGAGATCGGGGTAGGCAATAATTTTTAATGTGGGGCCATGCCAAGATTTCGGTAAGTGATCAAAGGCCACACTTCTGTGGGGCAGCTGTGGGGTCTGGGATGGTAGGTGGGATGTAGAAGGGAGGTTGGGAGAGAGGACTGGGTGAAGGTGTGAGCGTGGGGTCTGAGATGGAGTATGTGTGAAGGGGTTATGATCTGGGGGGGGAGGCTTGAGGGTCCAGATGGAGTTATGGGTGCAGGAGAGGATTTTGGCCTGGGAGAGGGGTGTAGGAGGAGGTGGAGGGTCTGGGAGGGAGTTGTCACCTGGAGAAGGAGGGGAGAGGGGATACAGAGGGTTTGTGTGGTGGCCTTGGGGGGAAAGAGGAGTGGTTGCCAGAGGCAGGCTCCGGCTGAGAGGTGCCTACCTAGACAGTAGATGTGCAGACTCCCTGCCTGTGTGCTGGGCAGCTGTTCCACGAGGCGAGGCTCCAGCACAGGAAGAGGGAGAAAGGAAGGAGGAGGCTTCATTTGCTGCCCCTGCCTTCAGCAAAATTTCTCAGCTCCTATTGGCTGGAAACTGGCCAATGGGAGCTGCAAGTTTTTACTAGGGAGTGGGGACAGTGTGCGAAGCTTTCTCCTCCCTGCCCAGCATGCAGAGCAATTAGCAGCCTGCTGCATAGCAAGGGTGCCGACGAGGCGGCCAATGGCTGGATCTGGCGGCTTCTAGCCTCCTCTTGCCCACCCCTGACTTAGGTGACGCATGGAAATTAACCAGCAAGCATTTTCTGTAGTGAAATTATCATTTGCATCTTAATGTAATTAAATTACTGACCACAATGATATGATATATGCCAAGTAAGGCAGTGTTCACCCTGAGATAGTGAGCTGCTGCTGCATATACTGCCAATGGGCAGCTTGATGAAAGTCCAGAAAACACTCTCGGACCAAAAGGGAATCTAACTGCGCCCATACGTACATAGCTATCATCATGCATAAAAGTTTTTACATACAGTACTTAAAAACATAGAGCACTAGAGACCATTAGAATCATAGAATCATAAAATAATAGGACTGGAAGGGACCTCAAGAGGTCATCGAGTCCAGCCCCCCGCCCTCAAGGCAGGATCAAGCTCCATCTACACCATCCCTGACAGATGTCTATCTAACCTGGTCTTAGATTAGGCTCAAGTCTTATATGGGAGATAAGGAATGAATTGAGGAACAGTTTCCTTTACTGGGCAAAATGTTCACAGGAACTAGACTGAAACTATGGTGTCTACTCTCACAATAAACAAGAATGACCAAAGATTTACCCCCCGATCAGAACAAAATTGCAATTCTGTAGGCTACTGAAGCATGAGCCTTACTTCAAGCATAGAAGTAGTCGAAGACCCTTGATGAATTGGGATCAATCTCTCTCTCTCTCTCACACACACACACACACACGAGCAGTTACTTGTCAATAAGCAGACAGTACTCAGGGTAATAGGTCATATGCATACCTAAAAAAATGGCTTTGAGGAGGTGGGGGAAGTAGAGCCATTCCCCCTCTGCCCCCTGCTATTCAAGCACAGAATTTGCAGTTGGAAGGTATTTATTCTGACTAACAATGGAGGAGCAGGCCCTTGACTTTAGTAAGCGAAGCAAGGAATGCCTATTGAGTCCAGGGGGTTGTGTCAACATCTCTAGTGAAAAGCTTTTGTACTGTAAACCTCACAAAAGTATAATATAGTGGCATGTATGGTATGCTAGCCAATGGTGACTTTGTATAGCAGAGCTTTAAACCTGAGCTCCTTTAAAGGAACAATATTTTGCCTCTTTGATTAGAGTCCGAAGGGCATGATTTAGTACAGTAATCATCATCATTTCATTCCTTTATTTATAGATAGATAGATGGGGTGTGTGGGGATAGATAGATAGATAGATAGATAGATAGATAGATAGATAGATAGATAGATAGATAGATAGATAGATAGATAGATAGATAGAAAGCAAAACTAATTAGTCAGTAGCCTTCACCATGGAATCCTGACCAAAGTCAAAGGGTGTTTTCTCAGGCAGATAATTTTATCATTAAAATGGTTCCCGTTATAGTGCAAAGCCTGAAAGTTTTGCTTCAGAAAATGCACCAGCTTTCCACCCTGAGATGGCCATTTTGAATTGGCAGAGGGGTAGTTGATTTCTTACAAAAACTTTTATTGAAACACGTTCGAACTTGTGCAAGATCTCAAAGAGCAATGCGTTAGACCGGCGGTTTTCAAACCTTTTTTTCCTCTTCTCGTGACCCCAGTTGAAGAAAACGGTCGATGCCGCGATGCAACATAACGTGACTAGAGTGTGGGCTCTGGAGTGGGGCAGAGGGTGAGAGCTTTGGGGAGTAAGAGGGGGTTCTGGCTGGGGGGGGTCAGGGCTGGGGTAGGAGGAGCTTACCTTGATCCGCTCCCAGTCAGCGGTGCAGCGGGGCGGGGCAGCTTCCTGCCTTTCCTGGCACAGCGGACCATGCTGCGCCAGAAGTAGCCAGCAGCAGGTTCCCAGCCAATGGGAGTAAGGAGCTAGTGCTCAGGGCAGGGGCAGTGCGTGGAACCCTGTGTGTCCCTCCACCCCCACCTATAAGCCGGGCCTGTTGCCGGCCGCTCCTGGGGTGCAGCTGCCTTAGCCCCCCACTGGTCACCTGAACCCCCTGCAGCAACGAGCCCCAAGGCCTGACATTGCACGACCCAGAACTGGGTCGCGACCCATTGGTTCAAAACCCCTGCATTATACCGTTGAAGGCCTGTCCAATTTGGCTCCAACCATGGGCGTGTCTAAGGAAGGAATTTCACAGTGGCCGAGTCTCCTTCCACTCACAACTTAAATTCTTTTTTTCATGAGATGTGATATTTAAATGTGCGGTTTAAAATTGAGTCCCTGAACTTGGGAGGGCGGCAGGCAGTGATGCAGAGAATTTTACATGCACAGAGCTGAGCTCTTGGTCTGGGAGTATACTCGAGAGACTGGCTGTTGACCTGACTCAGACTTAAATTAAAGTCGATGATCGATGCTGAGCAACGAGTCAGGAAGTTCACGCGAATCTGGTCAATGTTCTTGCCTTCCTCAGTGTAATCATTTGTATTTAGATTGTGAGCTCCTTTGGGCAGAGACTGTCTCTCGCTGTGTGTTCATACCGTACCTGGCACAGGGAGATGACCATTTTGATTGGTCTCTAAGGGATTTCAGTATGTACGGAAACACAGCCTAGACTTATCGGTTAGTCTTGTCGACTGCACGCATCCTCCCCCGCCCTTGCTGCCACTGTCAGAGGCAGTGAGCGGGGGGAGTGCGAGCCAGTGCCTGTGAGGAGCTGGCTTAAAAGCGCCCCACGAGGACCGGATCTGCCTATCCCATCCCCACCCTCGCGGTGCTGCCTCTGATAGAGAGACGGCAGCACAACAGGTAAGAGGCGCAGGCTGGCACCAGTACACGCATCGAACTGATGCACACGGACCCTGCCAGGCAGGAGCCAGTGCTAGGGGGGGAGCCGGCTGAAAAGCTGGTTACTCCCAGCACCAGTTACCCAGTGCAACTTGCCCTCCCCCCACCCTTCCCTCTATCAGAGGCAATAGTGCAGGGTGGGCAGGGGAGGCTGCTACAAAGCAGCCTCTGTCTATGGGGAGCTCGGATTCCCTGCAGACTGAGGCTGCTGCTGCCCCGCGATGCTGCCTCTCTATCCGAGGCGGCAGCACAGGGTGCAGGTGGGAGCCAGTCTGTGTGGGGAGCTGGCTTTTAAACTGGCTCCCCTGGAGGATCGACTCCGGCCTGCCACCCCGCGCTGCTGCGTCTGATAGGACTGAAGCTGGGAGCGCACTGGCTGCTAGCCCCGCCCCTTGGGACTATCCAATAGCCCGGTAACCGCGGTTACATGGCGATTCAATTACACGATATCTAACATCCTTAGTGTCTCGGTGCTACTGTACTGCAAAAATAACATACCACAACTGCAGGGATCGCCTGTATAGGAACAGTTTGCCTGTCTCCGATTTAAAGTAGTTTTGGGTACTCTGATTATTACGGTTTTTGTCTATTAATGGGCAAGTGAGAGTGTGGGGAGAGGGGAGCGAAAGAAAATACATTTTCTCTTTTAAAGTCTACTAGACTTGATCACTTTTTTTTTTTTGAATGTCAATCCCAGCTAAGCAAACCATTTTCTCCGTGCTCTGCAGCTAGTCTGTCAACAAGCCTAGTATGTTACCATGGGTTGATTCCTGGCACAGGGATATGATTCAGAGGTATGCATGTTTGTTATTTATAGAAACTACAGGGTTCGGCATAATGGCTACATCAAGTTACAAGACTAATAAAGAGAGAAAGCTCGCTGTTGCATCTTCAATAGAGATTGTGTAGACTCTACCGCCTACAGCAGCATGTGAGTGAAAGCACTGGGTGCGTTCCCATGAGTATTAGTGTCTTTTTGTTCTCTGTTGTAAGGTGGTGGGTAGAAGTGTTTTCCCTGGAAGAGCTTACAAACGCGAGGGGACTAGATAATATGATTAAATCAGGCTGTGTCATAGGCAGCTGAGGAAACCTTGGGTTGGGTAATGTCACCGCTGGGTGCACACACTGATTGGTTAACGCTTTAGAGCAAGAGACCTAGACACTCGGCACACGCTGGACATCCTACTTCAGCCGGTCTGCCTGCTGATTTAATGGCAAGGGATTAGGAGATGCCCTTGCTCCACCAATTGGCAATCACTCCAGGTGTGTGCAGAAGGATAGGGAGTATCAGGGTAAATGGATGATGCCCCAATGTGATTTAAAGATGAGATGGAAGTGCTTTTTCAGGGATTGATCGGAGACCTGGCATTGGTCCATGCCTTCCAGAGGATGCCCACCGCCGACTCAGACCAAGGATCCATTTTACTAACCCAAGCACCTATGCCTTTACCAAGCAGTGTTTGTGACTTAGTGATTTCGTAAGCTCGCAGTGGCTTGTGCCCTGGGGTCATTTTCCCCAAGGATCGTGTTTTATCTCAAACGATGAAACGTGGGCGTGGCAGGCCACATGGATTGGTGCTGCTTTTCAGGTCTCCCGTAATAATTTGGTGGTGGTGTTTAATTAGTATTGTGATGGAACCTACCGCGCATCATTAAGGATCAGGGCCGCACTGTGCATGGCCGTTCACACGCACGGAGGAAAAAGGACAGTCCCCCCCCCCCCCCCCCCCAAAGAGCCTGCAGTGTGAGCCGAAGGCTAGACACAACCGGCAGTTAGGAAGGAACACGGTGCGGTAGGTGCTCGTTAGCAGCAGCCTATCGGAGCCCTTTTGCCGTGTTGCTCCGACGCGGCGGTTGCTGTGATTCGGGTGCTGTCTGACCAAAGGCGTATGAAGATTTAAGGGTGTTTCGGAAGGGGTGGTGCAGCCATGTCGGGGGGTGGGCTGGGACAGAGGAAGCCTGAGTTCAGGGGCAATGGGGAAGGAGAATTCTGGGTGTGGCGAGGAGACCCCAGGAGACAAAATGGCTTCCAGGGACAGTCATGCTCCACTCTGGTGGGGGATGGATGGCTGGGGTGGGCACCAGGAGCAGCCTGCACTGGAAGAAGAAGATGGCTCCTTGTATGGACAGCAGAGGCAGGAGGGGAAAGAGGACAGGTCAGTGCCCTGGGGCAGGGGCCACAGGACACTCTCATCCTGCTGCCAGTAGAAAACGTGGAGGAGACTGGTCAGTGCACAGGGGGGAGAGCCATACTCCCCACTGCAAAATGGCAGCCCTCCTGCCCCGCTCCCTGCAAGCTAGATGCTGAGTAAGGGAAGAGAAAACCTTCCAGCTCTGCCTCTGCTGCTCCTCTGACTCTGGTCCCTCCCCCCCCACCCTGAAAAATCCCTCCCATCCAGGCCATCCCTCCAAACTCCCCCTAGAAATGCTCTCTACTCCGGCTCTGTGAGGCAGGACCAATAGGATGGGGCTGTGTGTCTCAGAAGGGCCAGAGTCGTGAGGGGAGCAGAAAGATGCAGTTGGGTGGGGCATCATCCCTACATGCCCCGCCCCCATCTCTGACCCCCGGATGTGATGTCACGATGTCAAAACGTCGCTGCGATGCGGCGGCGAGGCCTCCGTTACCGAGTGGACGATTCACGGAGGAAATGCTCTCAAGGTGTCACCGCAAACAGTCCTCTAGTGTGGTCAACTCATTTACGGAGGTGACGTACCGGTGTCCGTCGGGCACAAGGCAGGACTGTGTCCCGTCAGAGTGCTTGCTTGCTAAGAATAGTGATAGAGATGCAGCCGTGTTAGTCTGGTGTAGCTGAAACAAAAGACAGGACTATGTAGCACTTTAAAGACTAACAAGATGGTTTATTAGGGGATGAGCTTTCGTGGGCCAGACCCACTTCCTCAGATCAATTTGTGGAAGAAAATTGGCATATTGATCTGAGGAAGTGGGTCTGGCCCACGAAAGCTCATCATCTAATAAACCATCTTGTTAATCTTTAAAGTGCTACATAGTCCTGTCTTTTGCTTGCTAAGAGACCACCAGGATATCGCTGACAGGACAGCTCGTACTGTCTCAATCTCTCCGAGCAGCCTAACATCGACCATGGGTAACGCTATCAAACCCCATTCCGTACTGATGGCCTTGGGGTCTGTTCAACAGCGTCCTTAGGACTTATACGGCCCCATGCTGGTGCCTCTTTACCCGGCGGAAGCCTGAGGGGGGGCAACTCTTTTAGAAATGTGATTTTTATAATCGTCAGCAATACACAAATTAAATATGTTCAAGCAAATTTCAACTGTCCGCTAACCCAGTTAATTTCAGAAACTGACGGTCTGTCCCTGAGATTAGCAACTGCCTGTTCAATGGCTTCATTACCTCGTGAGTGGATCTTTTACAAGTTCATGGTTCTGCTCATAGCTCTGTCGCAGACTTTGTCCCATTTAAGTTAACTGGCTCCTTTCCACAGAGCATGGATAGCAAGAGGGAGTGGATGGACATTATGACCCAGGGGAGTCCCAAATTTCCAGGTGCTCTACACAGCTGCATATTCTGCGTATGGGTAAGAACAGCCCTGGGTCTGTTGTAGAACCCAAATTCCATCTGAAATATCACACAGGTGGTGAAATTTCACATAGGTGAAATATCAGACACGTGGGCCTGTCTGTGTCAGCTAAACACTCATTGTTATGTCTCAGAGGGGAAGCCGTGTTAGTCTGTAACTTTTTTTCTGTTATAAATTCTGGGTTTGTGTTATCCGTCTGCACCTCTTCTGATGAAGTGGGTTTTGCCCAGGAAAGCTCATGATATCATATGTATTTTTGTTAGTCCCTAAGGGCATGTCTACACTAGGAAATTATTTCAAAATAACTTATTTTGAAATAACTCCCGAAATCACCATTTCAAAATCAGCTTATTCCCCAAGGAAAGCAGGAGTTATTATTTTGAAATAACCAGCCTCTTTTTTAAATAACGGGGTTGGTGTAGTGTGGATGCTCTGCTTGTTATTTCAAAATCAGGAGAGTTTTTCAAAATAATTCCCTAGTATAGACCGGGGCTAAGGTGTGTCAGGACTATTCGTTGTTTTTGCTATCAAAGTTAAGCTAAGTTAAATTTTCCAGAATGGATACCTAACATGAGTACCACATTGTTGGCCCTTGATTGATAAAATGTTCTGCTGATGGTAGGGTTGCCAGGTATCCGGGTTTGAACCAGACACTTCAGTATTTGAGCTTTTGTTTGGGAAACAAAATGAGAAAATATCAATGAGAAAATATAAATGTCCGGTATTTTCTAAATAAGATATCATGTAGATTCTGATGTTGTGTCAAGTGTGTCCGGTATTTTTGTTGAAGCCATCTGGCAACTCTAGCTGATGGCCCACAAAACTCCTATTTAATGCCACTAACTCCTATTTAATGCCTAAAGATGTGGGATGTTGATTAGATTAGCTGAGAACCCACCAGTTCCCAGGGAAGTTTCTTGGACAGGGTTGATTCAGGGGCCTTACATATAGCTTGGAAGTGTTCGTTATGGGTTTGTTTTTCACCTAGGTGACAAATGTATGTTTTTGACAAGGTAACGGTTTGTTCTGGATTCATTAATGCCCAAAAATGCACTATATCAATGAGCTTTGTGCCATGGGAACAGAATCACAGAACTGATTGTGTGTGGTGTTTAAAATGAGTTCCTAGCATGGAGCTCAAAAAGAAGGAACTGTTTTAGCTGTAGCTCCTTCAGCTATTAATAACTTAATCTGGTAGTCACATCATCATCATTCTTACAGTCTCTGCTAGTGGTCTGAAACTAATGTTCTGAACTATAATCTAATAACCAGTGCACATGAACTGTATCCTTAGAATGAATGGAAGTCATATTTTAGTTCAGTGAATTATGCCTGTATACCAAACATTACTATGGCAACTAATGATATCCTACCAGCTTCAGCCTGCACTAAATCCAGTTTTGAAGTGTTATTATTTTATTGACGTGGATTTTTTTCTTGGCTTTACTGAGCATGCATGTATATGTCCCACAGTCTTGTCAAAGGTTTGCTACATCTGTTTACTGACATTTAGAAAGGTTTATTCCTTTTGTGGCTAATGTTGTCCTCATGAAGGAAACCTAATGAAAATTGCTGTTTCTATTTGGTTAGTAACATTTGCTGATAACATATGGTCTGGGAATGTTTCAGCAAGTAAGAGGCTTTTAATAGTAAACAGAGATATGAGTTCTGTAAAACAGATGCTATGAAAATACACAGTGGAAGTTTTGGGGGATTTTTTTTTTCATTTTCCCCCAAAGTATATTCATCCACTGACTCTAAGTTTCCCTGTTAGTGACAATCGTGCATTTCTCTTTGGAGAAGATGGTCTGTGGTTTTATGATAAATGCAGAAAATAAGGTTATTTCTTGCTCCTCATGTTTAAAACATTTATTGGAGTCACTAACAGATCTCACATGAGAAACCTTGAATATTTTGCGATGCTCTTGGAACTATGGTGGAACAAATCATTTATTCCAAACCTCTGCTGCCAGACGCTTTTGGCAGTTAATGCATCAGCATAAAAGATTGTGTGAACTTACACTGGGAGGTATAATGCCATCTAGTTGGAAAATTTCAGAGCAAAATCTACCAAGAAAATGACACTCATAATCAGGGCTGCACTGACAGTGCAGAACTAAAAAAGCAAAGTCATGGGAAGTGATACTCTGAAAGGAGCAAAGCAGAAAGCTGTGCTACTTTTTGCTAATAATAAAAATAATAATTTATTATTATTCCTGGTAACTTTCCAGTGCCAAAAATATTGTTTGATGCTGACGGTGGAGAAAATAGAGTGTCTCGCGGTCAAATTCTCAACTAGCGTAGCTCCACTGATTTCAGACCTTTGATCCCAGTGGAGCGAATACAGTATTTTTGAAATAAGTAAGGAAAGTGTGGTAGTGTAATGCTTAATAAATGAGTGGTTGAATACATTATTATATCTTATCTAAATTAAGATCTGATTAAATTAGAGCAGAACAACTGAGGCTTTGCAATGAGAGACAAGTTGCACTGACTCAATTTTCGCTGATGTGTTCCAAGTGATAAAATAAATATTGTATCTTCTTCAGTTTGTGAAATGCCCTTACCCCATGCTCCGTCTTTTGTGGTTGGCTCAAGGTTAGATGGGCGCTGAAATGCTATTCATTGTTAGGATCTCTGATTTTGTAATGACTATCATTTGTGATGCTGGGAACATATCGAATATCTAGACCAAGACAGGCAAAAAATAGTGGCTTAAGCTAGATTGCTAGGTTTATATATAGTCACCTAAATAGGGGAAGCAGATTTAAAAAATGCGGAGCACCCCACAATTTCCATTGACATCAGTTCAGTTTTTTTGAAAATTGGGTAACTGATATTACCGGTACCATCCTGATATTAGGGGCTTTGTATTATATATGCAACTACACCATAACTCAGAAAAAATGTTTTCACGCTTGGTATCTGGTCTCTCTATCCCTGATGGCTTGTCTCCACTTCATAGATTCATAGAGAATCACAGAATACTAGGACTGGAAGGGACCTCGAGAGGTCATCGAGTCCAGTCCCCTGCCCTCATGGCAGGACCCAGAGATGGAGATTCCACAACCACCCTAGGCAATTTATTCTGGTGTTTAACCACCCTGAACTTTTTCATAATGTCCAACTAAACCTCCCTTGCTGCAGTTTAAGCCCATTGCTTCTTGTTCTATTCTCAGAGGCCAGGAAGAACAAGTTTTCTCCCTCCTCCTTGTGACACCCTTTTAGATACCTGAAAACTGCTGTCATGTCCCCTTTCAATCTTCTCTTTTCCAAACTAAACAAGTCCAGTTCTTTCAGTTTTCCTTCACAGGCCATGTTCTCTAGACTTTTAATCATTCTTGTTGCTCTTCTCTGAACCTTCTCCAATTACTCCACATCTTTCTTGAAATGTGGCACCCAGAACTGGACACAATACTCCAACACAGGCCTAATCAGTCTAAAGTAGAGTGGAAGAATGACTTCTCATGTCTTGCTTACAACACACCTGTTAATGCATCCTAGAATCATATTGGCTTTTTTTACAGCAGCGCCACACTGTTGACTCATATTTAGCTTGTGGTCCACTATAACCCCTAGATTCTTTTCTGCCGTACTCCTTCCTAGACCGTCGCTTCCCATTCTGTATGTGTGAAACTGATTGTTCCTTCCTAAGTGGAGCACTTTGCATTGGTCCTTATTAAACTTCAACCTGTTTACCTCAGACCATTTCTTCAATTTGTCCAGATCATTTTGTCCACCTTGGTATCATCTGCAAACTTAATAAGCTCTCTATGCCAATATCTAAATCATTGATGAAGATATTGACCAGAACAGGTCCCAAGTATTTGCAGATTATTTCCTTAATTACTTGCTCCATTATCTTTCCTGGCACAGAAGTTAAACTGACTGGTCTGTAGTTTCCTGGGTTGTTTTTATTTCCCTTTTTATAGATAGGCACTATATTTACCCTTTTCCAATCTTCTGGAATCTCTCCTGTCTTCTATGATTTTCCAATCTCACCTACCGGGAGATTGACACTGCAGCGATCCATCTCCTGTAGTTTGATTTAGCAGGTCTAGTAAGGACACCCTAAATCAACCGCTGATCGTGCCTGCATCAACTCCAGTACTCTACTGGGTTGTAAAGAGTAAGAAAAGTCAATGGAAGAGTTTCTCCCTTCTGCTTCCCGCAGTGAGGATGCTCTGGTTAATGAAGCTAAGGTAAGTTGACTCCAGCTATTCTATTCACATAGCTGGAGTTGTGCACCTTGGTTCAACTTTGCCTCTTAGGGTAGACCTGGTTTGAATCCTCCAATTCCTTGATGATCCTCTACCTCTTTTTCTGCTATTCCCATGTTTCGCCTTGCTTCTCCCTGGGCCCTTCTTGTGTTTCTGGAGCTCTGTCCTCTGCTGCACGGTGCTTCTGTTTCCTTCCACTAACCCTTCAGTGTACTGCTATAAGACAGCCCTTTTGTAACTCATTTCTCCTTTTCACTGTTCAGAAACATAGCTGAGGTCCTGTAGGGACCAAGCCTTTACATTTCCATGCTTTTTATGCTCCATTTGTTGCTTCTTTGAGGATAGATGTCTGTGGTCACCGATGGGGGTTCTCATTTGGAGAGTGTTTTGCTTAGCCCAGTCTGAAGGCTTCTCTCTGGGTCTTATGGAGTTGTGCTCTACTGCTTCACTCATTTATTGAGTTCTTAAACTTCTGAGTGTGGTTCTGATCTGAATGACACCAGTATGTATCAAAAGTAATTGCATTTCATTCGATGTAGTTATGGGTTCTTGGAGTCTCTGACAAGAACAGACAGCTTTTGAACAGGAAAGCTAGACGTTGGTGGCAAAAAGATTGAAATAGCTAGAGATGGCCCTTCCATTGCTGCTCATCAGTCTTGGCACAGGACACAAGTCTCCCAAATCGGTACACTTTGGGACACATGCATTCCACCAGGGACTCTTTTCACGGTAGCTTCACATGATGCTTTATCCCGTAAGCCAGTGAAATTGAAAGTCACTTTGGCTGTGACTTGTCAAGCGACTTTGCAGATTTAAATAAAGATAATTGAACTGCTAAAATGAAGGCTGAAACTGTAAAAGCTGTCTCCAGTGTTATAATTAAGGGACGTACCACTGTGCCGAAAAATCCAAAAACATCACTAAAAATAAACATGTCCAGATCTCAGGGCTGCAGGGGGGAGCTGAGGTGAGGTTTGGAGTCTAATGGTAAGATTCTTGCGATAAAATGTTATGGCCTTATGCAGGGAGAGGGGGGAACAGTGTCTCCGCCCTTATTTATAACTGGCAGAAGGTGCACATGACCCAGCATTACTGGTAGCCCTTCATTGTCGGTTAGGGTACATCTATATAGCAGCGTTATTTTGGAATAACTGACGTAACCAAACTAACATATTGTGCGTCTACACTACAAGCCTTTATTTTGAAATAATGTCAAGCTGGAGGACTTCTTACTCCAAGGAGTAAGGGAAGCAGAAGGAAAAGTGTTCTTCCTTTGACTTCCTGCTGTGTAGACAGTGCCAAAAGCTGAATTAAGCTATTTCGACTTCAGCTATGCAATTGACGTAGTTGAAGTTGCGTAGCTTAATTCCACTTTAGCCCTGCTGTGTAAGCATGCCCTTATTGACCAAGACTGTATTTTCTGCTTCATTGTTTCTCTTTTAAAAGCCCTTTTCTAGGGAGCGTGAAACTTTCCCGGCATCTTTGAGCATCCCAACAACCGAGTCACAAACGTACAGGAGAATCAAGTGACCACTGAAAGCTGGAACACAAGCATCAGTGTTTCATTCTGGGATATTGTAAAGAGTTGTGAATGTATTTTTTGTGATTGTGATGAAGATTCCAAGAGACAGAATTTTTTTTATCATTGAGCATTGCTATTGTGGCACCACCTAGGACCAATGCGATTGGGTCCTATTGTACCAGGATCTTGTCTGTCCAAGCGCAAGAGGCCAAAGCAGAGCAGGGGATACGTACAATGGGCCAGATGTTTTTCAGGCTTACCTTGGGTGTCTCAACATATTGCTTTCCTTTCAGTCCTGCGAAGGATTTTCTTCCTTGCCTCCCCAGTATGATCCCCCCGCACCATAGATCAGACCTCACAGATCTGTGCAGAGAAGAGCCCTGTATCTCTCTGTCTCACACATGCACTCTCGGACACTGATCTCAGCCTTCCAGCACAGAAAGAGGGAGAAAATGTCCTCACGGTCACAATTCACCCCTTTATAGGACTGCATGGGCCGCTCTCTATGGTGGTCAGATCCATGTGGATGGAAGTTAAGGAGGACTAGGGATAGGGTAGGTTCTAGGTATCATCATGAGGTTTATGGTCCCCAGTGAGATTGGGAAGAAAAAATGACACAACTTAGGGCTACATTGCTTGTCTCCCTTCCCCTCCAGGGTGAGTTTCTCCTTTGAGGGGGCGAATGGGGGCCGCCATGGTCAGAAGTCCCTCACAGATTGGCTACCAGGAATTGGAGAGGAAATGAATGGTTGTAGAGCTTCTCTCTGATTTCCCCTCTCTTCCCTTCCTCTGCTGGGTTCTGAGCAAGCCCATGGCCTGTGCGCGTATGACAGAGATGAAGAAAGGGAGACGCTTTGTGCTCCCAACAGAGTGATGAGGAAGGAGCATTTCTGAGGGGAATGCTTCAGAGTTTCCCAGTGTTGCCAACTTTCACTATTTTTGGTGCCTTTTTTTCCCCCTTAACACTCCAGCTTCTGGAGTCATGGTGACAATGTGAGACTCTCCGCTTCCATTAAAAAACAAAGTAAGTTTCTGGCTCTGGTTGCAAGGAAAAGTTTGAACTCGTGGACCCTAAAGGCACAAGCACCAGAAGGCAAACAGAGTGCCCAAAAATTATTCTCTTAAAATCTCATGGTTTTTAAGGCAGCCACATGATTTTGGAGGCCTGATTTGTAACCTTTCACCGTTTGGGATTGGCAATACTGTTTTTTTCCCATGAAAGTTACCACAGGAAGAGGTGAGTCAGCCCTGTAGAACATCAAGAAACAAGCTTTAAAATGCTCTTAAAATATAAAATGAGCCACAGATTCATATTTTTGTTCTATGCTGCTACTGAATCTGTATTTGTTTATAGCATCTCTCCCATTCCTGCAACAGAGTAACTTGTGTATAGGAGTAACTTTACTCAATTGAGGCTACTCATCTGAGTAGCATTACTCAAGCACCTGTTTGAAGGAGTCAGGTATAAATCACCTATATGGGAGTGCAGCAGTGGGACCAACAGCCACTGCAGGCCCTGAGGCAAGATGGGGGCAGCCAGTTCCACCCCCAGAATGGGTGGGGCTTCAAGCAAAAGGGGTGGGTAAGGTTGCCAGGTGTCCGGTTTTCTACCAGACAGTCCGGTATTTGTGCTTTCTGCCTGATTAAAAAAAAAATCAGAAAATACCGGATATGTGCAATGTCCAGTATTTTCTGAATTTCCGGCTGGGCACCGGACTGAAGCCTGGCAGGGGCAGGGAAGCGACTGGGAAGCGGGGCCACTATTGGCGCTAGGAGCCTGTGGTTGCGTGCAAAAGCCGGGTGGGGGCGGGGGGAGTGGCTGGGAGTCCCAGCACTCCACCCGCCTGGCTTCTGCACACAACCAGAGGCTCCCAGCTGGGAGGCGGGGCCCTGATTGGCGCTGGGAGCCTGTAGTTGCATGCAGAAGCTGGGCGGGGGGAGTGGCTGGGAACCCCAGCCACTCCCCCCACCCCCGCCCGGCTTCTGCTAGCAACTAGAGGGTGTGCCTGTTGGGGGCTCGGCCTGTTGGACGCCGACTGTGGCCAGTGGCTGCCCCAGCCCCGTGACGTCACTGGGCCCCGCCTCCGGCGTGAGACACGGACCCGCCACTTGGGTCCCTGCAGCAGGAGCACTCTGGCTTGGCCGGGCTCGGGACATGCCCCATGCACAGCCACGGCAGCTGCGCCCAGAGCACCATGCAAGGTCAGAGACACACAGCACATGCGGGCGCTGGATCCTCGCCCTGGGTAGGCAGCTCCTGCGAGCCCCCCCCCCATCCCCTCCCTTAGAGACCCCACAACTGCCCCTGCAAGCTGCCAACCACCCACCCACGTGCCTCCTCACAGCCTCCCCCTGTGAGCCCCCCTCAACCCCCACTTCATCCCAGGGTACTTTGACAGACACCCCAATATCCTGCAAAGTCGAGCAGTGAAGTGTCCCCGGTCTCTGTTTGCCAGATGCTGGGAATGGGCAAGAGGGGGTGGACCACTTGTGGTTTTTGTGTCCTCTGTCCGGTAAAAAATTCAGAAAATATTTTCTGTTTTTCCGGTTGGGCACTGGTCGGAAGCCTGGTGGCGCCTCCTGTGGTTGCGTGCTGAAGCCGCGTGGTGCAGGGGGCGGGGGTTGTATGCCCGACACGCGTGTTCTTTTTTATTTTTTGCTCAACAAAATTTTTAGCCTGTGTGTTCGGTATTTTTGGGGAGAGCATCTGGCAACCCTAGCCGGGGGGCCTCTGGCAGTCAGCCCTTAGCACTGCCAAGATCTCTGCACCCCTCTCCCACTCAGAGCTGCATAGAGTGGTGTTAGGGTGGCAATTCAAAGGGGCCTAGAGTTCCCAGCTGCAGCTGCAGAATCACTGGACTTGGGGACAGTTGACCTCCCTCTCCCCTTGGAAGGCCAAGAGCACAACTACCGAGCAGACTTTGCGTCACAAATTTAATTTTTCTTTCTAAATCAAAGCTGAAATTTATGAGCGTTCTGAGAAACTGGAGCATATTTCTCTTGTTAGCCAAAGCCAAAATACAATGCCGTCTGCTAGAGGGGAGAAGCCTTTGATGCTGATACACACCATCGGCTGTTCAGTGCTCAATGGGGTTTTGTGAACCAGGCTGAGAGCCTGAAAAACATCAAAAGTTTGCGCTTCTCCCTGGAGATCCACAGGTTGTGCTTGCTAATTAACGTGTGCAAGAGAATTCAAGGAAATGCCCTTATCAAAGAGACAGAAGCTGGATCTGTCTTCACAATCACTGTATAATACAATGTTTTTCATAGCAAATTAAGACATGTAGGCCTTTTAGCATTTCCTTGAGTAATAAGGCCCAGTAACTCACTTCAGGCAAGTATTGCCTAGAATAACGGATGCTCTTCTTTCCATAAGCGTTCATTTGCTCTATCAGATCATTCGGGTTTTATTTGCATTCCAGTGCCAGGACTTTGGCTGCCATTCCAATGGTGGTTTATGGATACGAGCTATTTCTGCATCTCTAACACCTAAAGGCTTCCCTGGGAGAGTCATTGTTTCTGATAATCAAATGCACAGCTGCACTCCTGGGGAAAAAAGGAGAATGCACAGCGTGCCGATCAACGGGATGGTTGGCTGATGATCTGAAGTGCTCAGTGGCAGACATCAGCTGTTGAACAGCTTCCAGCTGAGACAGCCTGTTTCTTGCAGACGAGCACACTTCAAAAAGGCTCAGGTGCATCCCAGTGACTCACTGGTGCAGTTGGATTGACTAGACAGTCACTGGAGATTTGAGACCAGCTCTCCTTTGGATCACATGAATAATCAACCCTCTCCCTGTTTGACTGGAACTCGATGTGCTGTGGCTGGCTGTCACAGCTGAGATGGCAGCCTTCTGTGTTGATGTCCTTCATGAAACTTTAGATGAGTTCCTGCGGATGGCATGGGAAAAGCTACCCTTTCCTGAGAGTGATCCGCAGGCTATTCCTGGAGTCATTAACCTGCATTGAGGTGTCATGGTTTGGGCCAATAATACTGCCATTTGCTGCATATTGACTCCATGTAGGAATTATCTCTCACTGTTCCAGGTTGATGCCTGCATGGGTGTTTGAGTAGCTTGGTGAGGACATAGAAAAACTTGAATGACGTGAAAAATCTCTAAAAATAAGTAGAGCCTAATAAAAGGAGGCATTCTTTGAGACTTTATAGCAATAATAATTGTAGGAGGAGCTCATTAATTAAGATGGGTCCATAATTCCCGATAAAACCGTGTCTTCAGTTGCTATACAAAAAATACTATGTGATCATAGAATCATAGAATCATAGAATAATAGGACTGGAAGGGACCTCGAGAGGTCATAGAGTCCAGCCCCCCGCCCTCAAGGCAGGATCAAGCTCCGTCTACACCATCCCTGACAGATGTCTATCTAACCTGTTCTTAAATATCTCCAGAGAGGGAGATTCCACCTCCTCCCTTGGCAATTTATTCCAATATTTGACCACCCTGACAGTTAGGAATTTTTTCCTAATGTCCAATCTAAACCTCCCCTGCTGCACTTTAAGCCCATTACTCCTTGTCCTGTCCTCAGAAACCAAGAGGAACAAATTTTCTCCTTCCTCCTTGTGACACCCTTTTAGATATTTGAAAACCGCTATCATGTCCCCCCTTAATCTTCTTTTTTCCAAACTAAACAAGCCCAGTTCATGAAGCCTGGCTTCATAGGTCATGTTCTCTAAACCTTTAATCATTCTTGTCGCTCTTCTCTGTACCCTTTCCAATTTCTCCACATCTTTCTTGAAATGTGGCGCCCAGAACTGGACACAGTACTCCAGCTGAGGCCTAACTAGTGCAGAGTAGAGTGGCAGAATGACTTCACGAGTTTTGCTTACAACACACCTGTTGATACAACCTAGAATCATATTTGCTTTTTTTGCAACAGCATCACACTGTTGGCTCATATTCAACTTGTGGTCCACTATGACCCCTAGATCCCTTTCCGCCATGCTCCTTCCTAGACAGTCGCTTCCCATCTTGTATGTATGGAACTGATTGTTCCTTCCTAAGTGGAGCACTTTGCATTTCTCTTTATTAAACCTCATCCTGTTTACCTCTGACCATTTCTCTAACTTGCTAAGGTCATTTTGAATTATGTCCCTATCCTCCAAAGAAGTTGCAACCCCACCCAGTTTGGTATCATCTGCAAACTTAATAAGCGTACTCTCTATCCCAATATCTACATCATTGATGAAGATATTGAACAGTACGGGTCCCAAAACAGACCCTTGAGGAACTCCACTTGTTATCCCTTTCCAGCAGGATTTAGAACCATTAACAACAACTCTCTGACTACGGTTATCCAGCCAATTATGCACCCACCTTATCGTGGCCCTATCTAAGTTATATTTGCCTAGTTTATCAATAAGAATATCATGCGAGACCGTATCAAATGCCTTACTAAAGTCTAGGTATATGACATCCACCGCTTCTTCCTTATCCACAAGGCTCGTTATCTTATCAAAGAAAGCTATCAGATTAGTTTGGCATGACTTGTTCTTCACAAACCCATGCTGGCTATTCCCTATCACTTTATTACCTTCCAAGTGTTTGCATATGATTTCCTTAATTACCTGCTCCATTATCTTCCCTGGGACAGACGTTAAACTGACCGGTCTGTAGTTTCCTGGGTTGTTCTTATTCCCCTTTTTATAGATGGGCACAATATTTGCCCTTTTCCAGTCTTCTGGAATCTCCCCTGTCTGCCATGATTTTTCAAAGATCATAGCTAAAGGCTCAGATACCTCCTCTATCAGCTCCTTGAGTATCCTGGGATGCATTTCATCAGGACCTGGTGACTTGCTGACATCTAACTTTCCTACGTGATTTTTAACTTGTTCTTTGTGTATCCTATCTTCTAAACTTACCCTCTCTCTGCTTGTATTCACTACGTTAGGCACACCTCCAGACTTCTCGGTGAAGACCGAAACAAAGAAGTCATTGAGCATCTCCGCCATTTCCAAGTTCCCTGTTACTGCTTCTCCCTCCTCACTAAGCAGTGGGCCTACCCTGTCCTTGGTCTTCCTCTTGCTTTTAATGTATTTATAAAAGGTCTTCTTGTTTCCCTTTATGCCTGTAGCTAGTTTGATCTCATTTTGTGCCTTTGCCTTTCTAATCTTGCCCCTGCATTCCCGTGTTGCTTGCCTATATTCCTCCTTTGTTAGTTGTCCTAGTTTCCATTTTTTATATGACTCCTTTTTTATTTTGAGATCGTGCAAGATCTCCTTGTTAAGCCAAGCTGGTCTTTTGCCATATTTTCTATCTTTCCTACACAGCGGAATTGTTTGCTTTTGGGCCCTTATCAACGTCCCTTTGAAATACTTCCAACTCTCCTCAGTTGTTTTTCCCTTCAGTCTTGCTTCCCATGGGACATTACCTACAAGTTCTCTGAGCTTATCAAAATCTGCCTTCCTGAAATCCATTACCTCAATTGTGCTGGTCTCCCTTCTACCTTTCCTTAAGATCATGAACTCTATTATTTCGTGATCACTGTCCCCTATACTGTCTTCCACTTTCAAGTTCTCAACTAGTTCCTCCCTATTTGTTAAAACCAAATCCAGAACAGCTTCTCCTCTGGTAGCTTTTTCAACCTTCTGAAACAGAAAGTTGTCTCCAATGCAGTCCAGAAACTTATTGGATAGCCTGTGCCTCGCTGTGTTAGTTTCCCAACATATGTCTGGATAGTTGAAGTCCCCCATCACCACCAAATCTTGGGCTTTGGATAGTTTTGTTAATTGTTTAAAAAAGGCCTCATCCACCTCTTCCACCTGGCTAGGTGGCCTGTAGTAGACTCCTAGCATGATATCACCCTCGTTTTTTACCCCTTTTAGCTTAACCCAGAGACTCTCTACACAGCTATCTCCTACATTCATCTCCACTTCAGTCCAAGTGTGTACATTTTTAATATACAAGGCAACCCCTCCTCCCTTTTTTCCCTGTCTGTCCTTCCTGAGCAAGCCGTACCCTTCCATACCAACATTCCAATCATGCGTCCCATCCCACCAGGTTTCTGTAATACCAATGATATCATAGTTGTATTTATTGGTTAGCAATTCCAGTTCTTCCTGCTTATTACCCATACTTCTCGCATTTGTATATAGGCATCTAAGATACTGATTTGATCTTGCCTCCCTGTTGTGCCCTGACCCTCCTTTCTCCTTCCCATTATAGGCCGTAGTCCCCCCCATTTCCAACCCATCTCCCAGTCCCGCACATGCAGCACTTACCTGTGGGCTTTGTTCACCTGCCCCCAACAAACCTAGTTTAAAGCCCTCCTCACAAGGTTAGCCAGTCTGTGTCCAAACAAGGCCTTCCCGCTCCTGGAAAGGTGAACTCCATCTCCGCCAAGCAGTCCTTCCTGGAAGAGCACCCCGTGATCAAGGAAGCCGAATCCCTCCTGGCGACACCATCGTCGCAGCCAGGCATTCACCTCCAGGATGCACCTCTCTCTGCCCGGGCCCCTACCTTTGACAGGAAGGATAGAAGAGAATACCACCTGCGCTCCAAACTCCTTCACCCGTACTCCCAAAGCCCTGTAGTCACACTTGATCCGCTCAGTGTCACACCTGGCAGTATCATTTGTGCCCACGTGGATGAGTAGCATGGGGTAGTAGTCAGGCCTTCATGTAATTAATCATGTAATTAAAGAGTGTATCCTAATACACATGTCCAAAGCTGCTTGAGAAAAGTAACAAAGGGATCTTCCTGAAATGGGAGAGGAGACAATAAAATGGCAGATGAAACTCAGTGTTGAAAAGTGCAAGGTAACGGACACTAGAAAAACGAATCCCAGCTCTACAAGCAAAACGATGGGGTTTAAATGAATGGCTAATTATGACCGAAAGACAGAGAGAATGAATCATTGTGGATAGTTCTCTGAAAATATCCATTCTGTGTTCATCTAACAAAATGTTAGGAGCCGTTAGGAAAGGATAGACAATAAAACAGAAAATATCGTAATGTCATTATGTAAATTTGTGATCTCTAGAGTGATCAAGATACTAACTAACTAAACCCTTGTACTCCGGTTGGAGTATAGGTCATTTACAAGTCTCCTCCACTTCACTCTGTCTCGAGACAAAACTTCTAACTGACTCCAGGAGTACCCCAGTTGTTGTCCTTCAATCTCAATAGCTCTTCTCCACGTTGTCCAAGGTCTTTCTCTTTTGCGTTTTCCTTGCGGGTTCCATGTGAGAGGTTGATGGACTATACAGTAAGATGGTTTTCTGAGAGTGTGGCCTCGCCATCCCCGCTTTCTTCTCTTGATTTGAACGTCAAGTGGTTCTTATCCTGTTCTGTTCCAAAGCTCCTCATTTATAATCAAGTCTTGCGATTGGATGCGAAGGATGTACCTCAGACATCTGTTTATGAATGTCTGTAGCTTGTGATTTAAAGACTTTTTAGTACACTAGGTCTCACATCCATACAAGAACACACTCTTCACATTTATGTTGAAGATCTGCAGTTTCATCTTCCCAGAGTAATCAAGATAGTGAGTGTGAAAACTCAGGACTGAAGGGGGGGAAATAACAGGCACCTATTTAGGACACAGCCCCAAATATCAGGACAATCCCAATAAAAATCTGGAAATCTGGTCATCCGAATAGTACATCCATACCTTCAATTCCTGTGCAGTTCTAGGCTCAACTAAAAAAATGTATTAAAAAGGTAGCAAAAAATAAGCAAAAGAAGCAATTAAGGGGCCGGTAGGACAGCGTTCTATAAAATCATGAATCGTACGGAATAAGGAAATGCTATCAGCCGGTGGAACTCATTGTCATGAAGGCCAGAAGTAGAACTGGGTGTGATAAAGAGCTAGGTCCGTTCATGAAGGACAGGTCCACCAATGGCTCTTGGCCAAGATGGCCAAGGACTCAACCCCATGCTGTAGGTCAGTGGTTCTCAGTGTGGCCCAAGGCCCACTAGTGATCCATGATTGTCTTACAGGTGGGCCACAGGCTTGGAGCTCGACATACCCCTCCCTCCCGCATGGGGTGCCTGTGCTGGCACTCCAGACCCACCCTCCCCCCCATAAAATGGGCATGCCAGTGCCGGCTTCTTATATGGCAAGGAAGCTCTTAGAAAGAAAGCAGGTTTCAGATTGCAAGCTTAAGGAGAGATACTCTTGAAAACTCACCGATGCGCATTAGTGCCATCGGTTTATCCTGCGATAGCTGCATCATTCACACCTCACCGCTGTACATCTCAGAGGAAGATCAGATTAATGCTCTGAAGACTGCCGACAGAGGGAGTGTGCATGTTATCCTAACAACCCGCTTGCCTGGCAGTTTGGAAAATGCTGCTCTTCTAGCAGTTAAAGCATGCCCTGAGATAGTGTCAAGGAAATAAAGAATTCAGACCAACGGTCTTTTCTGACAGGCCTAAAATTAGACAGACCATCTGTGTTTTGGTTTAAGTGCTTACACATATTCTTCACCTAGGGCCCCGTGCTCAGAAAAAGTAGGGCATTCAGAAACACAGCCCAAGAGTTCTACTTCCCCCTCTACTACTGTATATTTTATATTAGTGGTGGGAGGAAAAAGCACAGTGAATTAAGAGCCAGCTACTGAAACTGAACACATTTTGAAGTTCAAGATCTTTAACCGTTTGGTGTTTAATTTTCCTGCATTTAAACTTTCTGGTTTCTGCTGAAAACCAGGCAGAACTAACCGCTTCACAAGAAAGATCTATTCATATGTGGTTACCAGCCCAATGGGCTACCCACAGTTGACTTTGAGTGAACATTTGAATGTTTTTCTTTAACTTCTCAATCTTTTGAGATTTGCCTATTCCAATTCCTTGCCAACTGATAGAACAGCACAACAGAACAACTGTGTGTGTATGTGCCAGCAAGCCTGAAAGCTTGTTTACACAGGTGCACGCAAGAAAATTGATCCGAATTAACGACAGGTGTGAATTTAAAATGGGTTAGTTAAACTTATGCATGAATAGTCTTCGGAATTAAAGTGCCCTTAATTTGGTTTATTTTAATTCACTTCCAAAATGAATTAGACTAAATTGATTTCAGGCTGCTTTAATTCTGAATAAGAGTGTTCACAGAGGAGTTTAATGCAGTTTAAGTAATCTACTTTAAATTGTAATTCTGATTACCTTTCTTGAGTGTCCCCATGTAGACAAGCCTTAGAAAACACAGTGACCTTTCCATTGGGATTTTTACTGACTTTGTAGCCTTAGTTTCAGAAAGCTGATAGATTTTTACAGAGACAAAGTTGGAAAATAACGTTGTTAAAAAATGTTAAATGTTGGATCTGTCATTCTTCACCCTGACCCCTTAAGGACAATAGCAATCGTATGGATACTTTGTCTAGGTTTATTGATCTTTGTGTGTTATTTTAAACAAAAGAGAGAAAACGGAACTGCCCATTTTTGCAGCATCCACTGCACTGATTTTTTTGTAACAGGGGCACAATTTTAAAGTTCCCGGGGGAAAAAAAATGAGCTCTGAAAACATAGAATGGATTTTCAGTCTATGATGAAAAGTTTCCCATCTGTCCCAAATTTGGGGAGAGAAAAAAAACTTGCTGGGCATGCATTAAATACAGTTGCATGGAGAAAGTTGTGCAGTAGAACATCATTAAATCCCTGTCCACTAATTGGTAAACCCAGTCATTCCCACACAGACCCCACTGGGTTCACCTTACAAAGTTCAGTAACAGAGACAGCTGTGATGAAGTCTCCCATTACTAAGACTTGAACTTTGATTCATGCTCTTCTATGCTGACCAATCCCAGGTAAGTAAACGGGGGTGCGGGGGGTGTATAAATCAGGAAAATATTTGTTGCAGTGTATTTACTAGAATGCTGTGAGTCGTGAATAGCTGTAACTAAACTGAACATGGCAAAAATGAATGAACGCAGCACATTTCATAGGAGGTGGTAGCCGTGACTCACTGCTTACTCACGAGTTTACAAAATGGTAGGATCTCCAGTGGGTCTGGTAGTTAGTAGCTAGATTCTGCTGAATGTAAAAGGGAAAAATCCAACTGTTCTTTGAAATGAGTTCGTGTTGTCTGCACACCCATAGATCTTTCTGTGACTACAGAGCTTTGAGGATTGGCTGGTTAGGGCGTTTGTTTGAGATATTGGATATTTTGCTTTAGGTCACTGCTTTCAAACCCAGGTTACCATATGATAGTAGACCAGGGGTTCCCAATCTTTTTTGGTCCCCGTACCTCCTTGGCTTTTACTAAACCTTCCCGTACCCCCTATTCAATATGAAAGGAAATAAATTCTAGACTCTAGAATCCAGAACCTTTTTCATTAACACTACTACTTTTGGAATATTTAAATTAGGATAATCTAGTTATTTATCAAATATTCCCCGTACCCCTTGACAAGCTTCTCATACCCTCTGGGGTTATGCTTACCCCAGGTTGGGAACCCCTGTAGTAGACTTTGTGTAATGAATTAGGAGTCTCAATCCAGTTCTTACTTGGCTAGGAACCCATATGCCTCTAATCAGCACATCTTGGCCTCCTAGATAGCAATCCCAGCTAATCTGGCTCAAAAGACCGGGCAGGACTCCTAGTGAAGTAACTTTTGGGAAAGCAAATTTAACTTAAAAAACAAAAAGAGGAAGATACAATAGATAAGAACAGAACAACGGACCCAAAAGCGTTACAGACATTGTGTCCAGACCGGAGATCCAATACCCTACTATTCTGTAACTGTTGTACAGACTTGCACTGCAGGCTGATTATCGACTTCATTTTATTAACTTGCAAACGAGATGTACATAAATAAAGTTCTGTTCAAACTTGATTCCGCATTGCTTCCACATACTCCATTGTCTTCCATGAAGAGCCAGTGTGACATTTCTGAGCATCTGTCTTGCATTTTCCTGGCAAGCTAATTAACACATTGTCACTCCCACTGTTGTATCACTTTTGTGCATGTGTGTGCGTGTGTGAATGCCAGACAGTGACATCCGAAATTAACCGTTTACACACCCAGGTGACAGCACAACTGTCCCGCTCGTGTTTCTAAACATTTCCCTCTGGTTGTGTTCACAGCTGGGGCACTCAAGGTGACTTTACCACAACACATGCGCTTCCTGCTGTGAAGGTGAAGCTGTTTACAGAGAGCACTGGCGTGCTGGCGTTGGAGGACAAAGAACTTGGGCGGGTAAGGAAAATTGCCGCCTTAATTCTGTCTTTTTAGGTCAATGGCGAGGAGAGCGTTTTGGGGCTCCAAGAGGCCCAGGAAAAGAGGACACGTGCTCTCTGGGCAGCAGTGCTGGACACGGATACAGTTCATACGTTGTCTTTGGTGTTGGCTTTTAATGGCAATAGGTCCGCTGGCTGTGCAGTCACAGAACAAATGCAGAGGGTCTTTGGAGTGGTATTGACAGTCTTGGAGCCCTTAGAAGTGCACCCAGCTGAGGAGAAAAGGGGGTTTCAAAGGAGCATCTGGCTGCTTTCTTGTGCACTGCAGTGCTGGGGGAACAAGTCTGGAAAGGGCTGTTTTGTAGCACCCATTCACCGAGGTGAAATCCGGACTCCATTGATGGCAATAGCAAAATTTCTGTGTTCTGCCAGTACTCTCATCGGTAAAGGATTCCGATTCCCTAGCTTTGGCTACAGAACCTCGGGTGACCCCTTCCTCCCCTTTCACTTCCCCACACTTCCCCCAAAACCCCTACTCAGGATTCCGGTCTGTGTGGTTGCGTGTCCGCTAGTGCCCTTGCACACTCAGAGTGCCCACAGAGAGCGCTTTCCCGTTCACTGAAGTGTTTCCACACCACTAATCACTTCTGTGGCCCTTCCTGGTCCTGTTTCTGAGCTGGGAGGAGCAGAAGGGTACACACTGTTCCAGCGAAGGGGATGTGCCGTTGCTTTCTACATTGGCATTGGCCGGTTCTCCGTACCGTTTTCAGATCTCATTCTTTAGGCATTCCAGCATGGCACGCTCTCTTGCGACCCTGCCTGCCTGCTAAGCAGAGCCTTTTGCTGAGCTGTGCACAATGGCCAGCCGCTCTTTCTTCCACATAGTCACAGTGGGTGTCGCCCCCATTTGCTTTGTGGCTCTTGTTTTTCAGTTGCAGGTCTGTGATTTCCTTGCCAGGTGGCAGTGGTGAACCATGTTGCATTTGTCAGGCTTGAAAGGAGCTAGCAGTGCATGAGGGACAAAACTGTTCTCGGGCTCCGCCATGTCCACGGTAACTCCTGGAAGGCCAATGAGCCGGCTCCTCAACTTAGCTTCACTCAGAGTCTATCAGAGAGTTGTAGCTCCTTTGTAGCATTGTAGCTCCTTTGTAGCGTCCTAAACCCAAATAGCATGGAGGGGGCCAACCCTGAGCAACATGGCTGGTGGCCTCATCATTTCCTTTGGAGTACATCCATCCGCACTTCTCAGCTAGCCGGACTTCAATGAGACACTAAGTATTCCTGAAACTGCCTCCTCCTGTCCAGTGATGGCGCTTGTCTAGTTGGCTGCTTTGGGATTTGGTATTCTTCAAGTAACTAAACCTTGAGCATGTTAAACCCCTGATGGAGCTGTTCAGATAGACACGAACCTGCCTGTGCTGAGGTGGGACGACGACAGAGTCTCGAAGGCAAAGGAAATGAATGTGGTTCTGTACACACCAACGTCCCCGCATAATTGCTCTTTGAGAATCACAGAATCATAGAACATTAGAACGGGAAAGGAGCTTGAGAGGTCATTGAGTCCAGTCCCCAGCCCTCACAGCAGGACCAAGCACCATCTAGATAATCCCTGACAGGTGTCTGTCTAACCTGTTCTTAAATATCTCCAGTGATGGAGATTCCACAACCCCCTAGGCAATTTATTCCAGTGTTTCACCACCCTGACAGGAAGTTTTTGCTAATGCCCAACCTAAACCTCCCTTGCTGCCATTTAAGCCCATTGCTTCTTGTCCTTTCCTTAGAGGCCGAGGAGAACAATTTTTCTCCCTCCTCCTTGAAACACCCTTTTAGGTACCTGAAAACTGATACCACGTCCCCTCTCAGTCTTTTCTTTTCTAAACTAAACAAGCCCAGTTCTTTCAGTCTTCCCTCATAGTGCATGTTTACTAGACCTTTATTTATTTTCGTTGCTCTTCTCTGGACCTTCTCCAATTTCTCCACATCTTTCTTGAAATGTGGTGCCCAGAACTGGACACAATCCTGCAAATGAGGCCTAAACAGCGCAGAGTAGAACAGAAGAATGATTTCTCGTGTCTTGCTCACAACTCTCCTGTGAATATGTCCCAGAATCATGTTTGCCTTTTTTTGCATCAGTGTTGCACTATTGACTCACGTTTAACTTGTGGTCCTCTATGGCCCCTAAATCCTTTTCTGCCATGCTCCTTCCTAGACAGTCGCTTCCCATTCTGTATGTGTGAAACTCATTGTTCATTCCTAAGTGCAATACTTTGCATTTGTCCTTATTGAACTTCATCCTGTTTACCTCAGACCATTTCTCTAGTTTGTCCAAATGATTTTGAACTATGACCCTGACCTCCAAAGCACTTTCAATAGGGATATGAACGACTGGTCGATTATCCGATATGCAAATGCTTATCGGATAGTCGACAGGCTAGTGGACTAGTCCCTTCCCCCACCTTGCTGCCTCTATCAGAAAGAGGCAGGAAGGGGGGGTTGCTTCAAAGCAGCAGCACCATGGGGAGCCTGGGGCCACACCCTGGGCTCCATGTGGTGTTGCCACTTTGAAATGCCATGAGGAGCACGGGGCCAGCAGGGGACTGCTTAAATCCCCCGCTGGCCCCATGCTCCCCACAGCGCTTTTGCCTTTGAAGTGTAGCAACAGCCCTGGGGCAGGACAACCCACCAACCGGCTCTGCTCTTGTCCACGGCCCTGTGGGGACGACTCCACCCCAGCTGAACACCCAGTCTCTGCCAAAGCCCAGCCACTTGGGCATGACACAGGAGAAAGTTTCCACCCCTGGAAATAGTGTTATAAACATCTGCTCTGTCCCTGCCCATCGCTCCTGCCCTTTTTTCTGCCAAACGCCAAAACTTTCCTTTGAAAAAGATCTTACTGTTAAAAGGGATTGAAAATGAATGACTAATATAACAGCTCGAAGAAACAAGGGCTGGTCTTCAGGCACGCTGGAATCAAAGTTTCAAAGACTAATGCACACTCTGTCAGTATTGCATATGAAAACACTAGAGAGGTTTGTCTTCATGATTAAATAGAAAGGGTTAATGTAGTGGGTAAAACTTAGTATGTGTAGAATTAAGGAAGGTGCTGAATAAGGATCTAATCCAAAACACCTTCTGGTTTGTGGTTGATTTCAGTGGGATTTGCATCCAGTCCTACGGGAGTAAGTGTGCTGGGATATCAAACTCAAGGACACTTTGGTTTCCATGCAGGAAAAAAATAAAGTGTAGTTTGCAGTATCAGCTGTGAATCTGAAACTCAACGGCGTATTAAAAAAAAAGATGATAAACTGGGCTGGTATTTGGCAGTTGCATGGAATAATGCTAGTCAGGAATGAACTATAGAAACACCATGAGTAATGAGGGTGAACTCTGCCAGTTATAAAAAAGAATTTGCTTGCCTGTAAGTGAATACATTATGAGGAAGTGCATCCCAGTCCCCATCAGCGGAGACTCAAATGAATGTTACCCATGCATGGGTGTGAGTCACCAGAATAGCTCGAAAACAAAGCCAAAAAAATAAAAACTATGAAGGACGAAAATGGAAAGATCAAAAGATTGATGTTTATGCATTAGGAATGAAGAGAGTCGTTTCAATATACAGAATAGTGACAATATTCCCGAGCCTTTAACCCCTCCTGTCTAAACGCATTACAACAATGAGGGATAAATTACATACTGGGATAGAGGTGGAGTCACTTGGAAATGAAATATACTGCTCCCAGAAAATGGCGACAAGCTTGGGGGTTTTTTTCTGCTCCTATCTGAGAGGCCGCTGCCCTTTCCAAATAGCAGGTCATTGCTTGTCTGCAATCGATGTCCCACCACTATCCGTTTCCGTGAAAATTCCAAGCATAACACAGAGGGTAAAGTGCGACCTCTTCTGGCAATAAACGGAGTCCCTTGGTCCGTGCTGCCTCCTCAGCTCCCCTGCCCATCCACGGACAATACGGTGAGTGGGTTCTCATGGCCAAAGGCAGCTCCTGCCCTGGCACTCCACCCTTAAATTAAATAAAATAAAATAAATAAATAAATTTTTTCCTCCCTTGGCCAGGCACAGAGCCCTGGGGGAGGAAAAAAGAAGGAAGAGACAAGTAAGGATCGGACCCATCGCGGGACTGGGAGCAGCAAAGGGCTGGAGCGCAAATGGCAGTTCAGCTGGTGGCAGGAGGTCAGATGGTGCCTCCTGGGCTATTGAGATCCCATCCCGAGTGCGGGAGGCACTGCCTGTGACCGGTCGCAAATGGTGAGCCCCGGGCGAGAATCACCAGATGGAAAGTCCCGATCCCACGTTGGGTCCGATCCTTAATTTTCTTTTCCTTTCCTAAACTTTCCATGGACCCCTTACAGTACTGCTGTGGGCTCCCAGGGGTCCATGGACCACAGGTTGGGAATGACTGGTGTAGAATAAACAGGTTGGCAAATGGATGCTTTTGAAGGATTTTCAGAATTCTTAGCCTTACCAGGCACTGACTTGTGCTGTTATAAGCCAGCATAGCAGCGGGTTACACCAGCTGAGGTTCTGAGCCATCCTCTCTTGCCTGCCTGAGGTGGCAATGAGAAATACCGAGAAGGTTAGAAACTTTTGCAGCAACTGAAATCTTGACACTTGATATGACCCATGATAGGACTACGCTGGGTGTATTATGTGCATTTTACTTTCCAACCCTGTATTCAGTCAGGAAGCGTACCCCCTAGAAAGTGAACTATTGATTAAATTCAACCCAAAATCAGTTGCTTCAAAAAAGGAGGGATCTCACACTCACAGATGGGACGGGGGGGCTCTCCGAAGGCCCCTGCCAACAAACGGACCAGTCTAAATTTTTTCCTGCTGCATCTCATCCCACGAGGTGAAAAGAAGAACAAAGTTAGGAGGCCAGGTGAAATTCCACCTTTTTTTAAAATATTATGGTGTGTTTCCAACGGCCTGGGAACTGCAATGCTGTGCCTTTAAAGAGGCAGGCGGATGAGGGAATGGTTTTTATTGAACCACGTTCTGGTGGTGAGTGAGACAAGCTTTTGAGCCCCACAGAGCTTTTCTTCAGGTCTCTGACGCAGATCCAAGAAAAGATACAACCTCACACCCCTTTGTGTGTCTCATATCCTGGGACCGACACAGCTGGAACGGCACTGGAACATTGTTACTTTGGCGCGTCTGTTGCAGAAAAATCTCTTTAGTGTTTGAGGTCTGCTCCATGGCCCTTCGAAATCTTTCCACAGAAGAAGAACGTAAGTGGGCCCTCCTTTTTGGCCTGATGAGCTGAAGGCTGGTTTACTTTCTAGACTGTGCATGGAACCTTTTGGGTCCCAGCTAGGGTCACCGTCTTGTGTGCGACTGAATTCAAGGGGATTGCAGATGGTGGGAAAGTGACCACAAGCCCCCTTCGCTGTAGAGATTACTCACCTTCCTATTGATGTTCCAACTTGTTTAATCTTCAGCCGTGCTGCGCCATAGAATTGTGCTGCATCCTCCGTGGCTGGCACACCTGCAGTAATTTGACCTCGGAGGCGTTCTGAAAGCAGCTAGACTCAGTGGAACAAAAGGGAGAGTCTGGCAGGAGCCTTTGCATAGAAAAGAAAGGGAATGGCAGCCAGCTAGTTATCTGAGAACTTCCAGGAAGAAGGATTATTGTCAGGGCCTATATATGTAACAGAGACAAACCAAAGTGCCCCAGAAGCTATAATTTAACGATCCAAAAGCCTCCATTTGGAAAGTGTTTGTCTTTCTTCAATTAATGTAATTTTGTCCTAAGCCTTGTAAAAATAACAATGAGTCTGAAAGGACACACATTCGCTGAACGTTTGTCTCCATAATTATGAATCTTTCATGGTTTAAATGTAAGCACTTCTATGCTCTCCTTTTTAAATTACTTGAATCCGTGGCATATGATCTAAAGTCGATAATTGCCTGAAGCACCCCTCTCCATTTAATCAGTTGCTGTTTTCAACTTTTTCCTAGGATTTGTCCAAAAATTAGTTTAAGTAAAATCCACCAAAACCAAATAAAAAACAATATCTATTCTTCTAGCTGACTGTGATCAGGTACATTGCACTAGTCAAAATTATAATATATCCAAGTTCTCTCTGAAGAGTAGTAAAGGAACTCTGACTTCTGCATTCTGCTCAGATCTGTTCATTTTCTGAACCTCGTTTTCCCACTGTAAGTTAGTTTTGCCATCTTCTTGTGTCCTCTGTCATTTAGGTCATGAGTTTTGAAGGCCAGGAGCAACATTCCCTGTAAACTGGGCACTTGTGCGGCCACTCAGGAGAAAATGAAATGCTACCCAACAGTTTAGCAGAGTGCCCATTGCTAGTTTTTTTGTTTCTATTGGTGGTGCACATTCAGACATGCTTTGGTGCACATAAAATTATTCTGCACATGGATGAATAAAATCTGCACATGGATTGAAAAGATGAGAGGGAATATTGGGCAGGAGCTGTCCTTTTTAATTACGTTTCTGTCTAGTTCCTAGCACAATGGGTCTCTGAGCTTGGATGGAAGTTCCTAGTATTACTATTACTACCAATAAAGGATTTTACCTGTAATATTCCTTATTATTTTCTATTTTGTATTGTTTAGTCAAGCTATTTAATAAATACTTATGGATTATATTAACTATTAATAATTTTAACTAATAATCATGTGTTTTTAAATTTTAACCCAGATCACCAGTTAATTAATTATTGAACAAGATTGCTTATGAGCACCAGGTATTAGCTTCTTCAATCTAATAATAAATTAACTGAACCAAACAACTGATCTTTAGTAGGTATTTCTCATTCTTCCTTATATATTACTAGCACTTTTACCCAGCATTGCTCAGCTCCTTAACGCAATTAAGATGCTTTTTTGAAAAATAAAAGGAAAATGTACATGCTTTATTTAAATTGTTTATTTTTTCCCCAAAAAAATACAACATTGTTTTTAGGAAGTTAATTTTTATTTAAGATTTCTTTTTTTAAAAAAAAAGGATTGTTAAAATGTTTCCATTTAATTGTTTTTAGTAATTTTTTAAAATGCGGACTGCATAACATGTTGGGTTTTTTCTGCATCCCTATGAACTCTTATCATTTGCTATGTTTCAACAAAAAGAAGGGCTATAGCCCATGTGGTTTGCGATAACACTTTCTTCTGGTTTTCAAACCTTAAGCATTGATTTAGCTGTGCCAACACGAGCATTACTCCAAATTTCTCCATTTTATCTCTTTTCTGTCAGGTTTTTTGAGAAGCAATCCTACTGCAGGTTCATCCTGTTTTTCTGGATCAGTTTGGTTCAGTCCAGGGGTAAAAGTAACTTAAATTTCTTACAGGTACTGTCGTATCACAACCCCCTCTGATGGAGCCTCTGAGCAGGAGGTTGGGGATGGAGGTGTGATACAATAGTATCTGTACAAAAAAAAAATTATGTGTGAGGTGGAATGCAGGCAGTGGGTTGGAGAGTATGAGGGTGTGGGGGGCTCAGGACAGGGGGCAGAGGTGTGGGGGATGCAGGAGTCAAGATTGGGGTGAGGAGGCTCTCAGGGCAGGGAATTGGGGTTGGGGTGCAGGAGTCAGAAGCTTGCAGGGGATGTGGGGAGTTCAGGGCATGGGGGGTTCAGGAGTCAGTGTTGGCGGTGGGAAAGGACTCAGGACAAGGAGATGGGGGGGTAGGGGATGGTGCAGGGGCCAAAGCCCCCACCCCCACCCAAGATTCATAACACCCTGCTTGCTCTTCCACTTCTTGTCCCTGTCAGGGAGTGAGAGCAAAGTGCACAGCTCATCTGCGCCCTGCGCTTCCCAGCCAGAGATAGGAATGCAGCAAACTGTGCACGTTCCCCTCACTCCCTGACAGTAATGAAGGGGAACAGCCAGCAAAATCCCTGTACAGATTGGGAGGAGGGAGGAACTTCAGTTCCCCCCCCACACACGCCCTCTCTGAAAGGCGCCTGGGGGGTGATGTGCCCCCAGCCAGCTTCTTTCATTCTCCTGGTAATCACTTTTCTGTTTGGTTTTATGAGAAGTAATCCCATTTTCCTGGCACAACCAAACCCTTACATTGCTTTAAGTTATGATGGGAGGGAGCTACATACCGAATTTGGTGGTCCTAGCTCTTACTATTTAGGAGGAGTTCTTGAACAGACACACAGCCAAACTCTCGAACAGATGTAATAGTTTTACCCTTCAAAGTAGACGATAAAGTGTCCGTGGTGTAAATAAAAGATGGTTATGGTTGCAAAGCCAAGCACTCCGAAGTTAGGATATGCCATAATTAAAGATGCCCATGCATTGTTAACTTGGCATCCTTGTGTATTTCCATTCCGATGAAGTCTGTCTCTGCACGATCTCTTACTACTGTACCCCCGAATCTCTGATCCTCTCCTCTCAGCCTGTTTCTTACCCCTGTCTACATTATGTTGGGATCCTCCTCCTCTTCCACACTGCTTGGGCACACGCAGGGGAAAACACTGAGAGCACAGCCTCCCAGCTCTCATTGCCTGGCATCACTGTAGCCTCCGGTGGCCATCTGGTCAGCACTTACAGTCGGGACTTAGGACACTGTCTGGTTCCTCTGAAGGGATGGCAGACACTGGGCCCTGTCAGCAGGTAGGAGCTGCGAGGGGATCCAGCAAGCCCAGTGGGGCACAGGCAGAATCATCATAGAATTTAGCTGGCACACTTTAACAAGTCTCTACTGAGCATGTGCAAACTGAGGTTGTTGGTTTTTTTCAAACGCTTATAACTTTGCCAGATGTGGGTGAATTGTCAAAGGGACAGCCAAAGGCACCTTCTTCGTGTTCATGTGTCCTTCTGGACAAATTAGGCCCTGCTCTAAGGTATTTTTAATTAAAAGTTTGCAAAGAAATTTCCACCCAGCATAAAGAATTTCACCTGGAATGCTTGGCAAAGTTGTAAGCAATGGAAAACAAGGTATCGCGATGGGGAATATCAGGCAACATTAACTGTAGTCATTGCTACCTGCATCACGTGGACTTTTCCCTGGAGACTGACTTGCCTGTGAGACTGTAAATTCTTTTCCGGTGGTCTTTTCTTGGATGGTTGAAAGATGGAAAAATATTGGCAATGGTAAATATCACCCGTTGTGACTGCATACAGTTGCAGTTTTCAGGACGCTAAGAATAATTATGCAATAGCTAGAGCAGCCAAAGAGATACAATACGCGCTAATCTCACAATAATAACATTTAATTTAGGATATGGTGAGTGAAATCCTACCCCTATTTGTCAATAGGAATGTATTTTCATTCCCAGTCCGAACCAATGTACTAGGTCATATCTTCCCTTCACCATTGCTATCTTTGTTATATGCAGGTGGTCCTTCACCCTACTCCAAATAGCCCAAAACAATCCGAGTGGCACAAAATGACTGTTTCCAAAAACTGCCCAGATCAAGATCTAAAGATCAAACTTGCCGTCCGAATGGATAAACCTCAAAACATGAAGCATTCTGGGTAAGTGCTTTGCTTTGTTTCGTTCTGAATCCTTTGGGTTTGAGTTTGGATTTTATTTCTCAAGCATAACAGGAGCAGAGAGAGACTGTTTTATTCTCAAGTTCGCAGAAGGATGAAAGAGGAATAAATATAGAAATGGAGCTAGTTCACCCATTTGCTGTGCACTTTACATATTTTAGCATAATCCTTTTAATGTGTTTATGTGCGTCAGCCTATCAACTGAAATCCTGAAGCAGTACTCCTGAGGAAATGATTAGTGATTTTATTTTCTCTGTTAGAGGATCATCAGTGAGGTACTCTGCTCTTTTATAGCAAAATCAGTATAATTTCCCAAATTATTTTGTTTCTTCTGACGTTGAATTCTCAGAAAGCAGCAAACAATGGTCCTTCTGCTTGAGGTATATGCTGAGGATGAAGACGAACTACTAGTACGGTTTATACAGGGATGTACAATTTTGACAACTTCAGGATTAAATACAATGCACATAGGGTAAAACACGAGTAATGGGATGGAATTTAAAGGTGTTAAAAGTAATATCTGAATATCAGAGAAAACACCCTAACAGAGAAATCCTAGCCCATGGAGTTACTTTCATGAAGGAATCCCCCATTGAGTAAGACTTTCAAAGCTGGAAAAAGTACAGCAGGCACTAGAAAAGTATGACCAGGAAAATGTCTTTTGTTGGCAGGGAAATAGGCTACATGGCCCCACTAGCCTCTTCCATCTCTGGGGCTCAGATAGTCACTCACCTTGAAAGGGAGGGAGTTGTGTGGGGGATGGGTTTTTTCCTGTTGGCAAAAAACGAGCTCTTCATATCATGAGTCCATAATTTGTATACAGTAATTCCTCATTTAACACTATCGATATGTTTCAGAAAATGATCATGTTAAGTGAAAACGTGTTATGCGGGGTCAATTTTCCCATTGAAAATAATGGACGAGGTGGGGGTTGCATTTCAAGCGGTGGTGTCTGTTGGGACTGGGACATAAGGTTGGGGGAGAAAGGGGACTGGGTTACAGCAGGGAGGGGAGGGGTTTGGCTCTGGGGAAGGGAAGGAGAGGGGAGGGGGATTGGGTTGGGAATATGCCCCTGTGACCGGTCTGACAGGACCTGCACTGCGTCTGGCAAGGGGGGGTTGCCGGGGAATGGCGCGGCGAGCGGTGAACCCTCCGCCGCTTTGCAGGGAGGCGGGGGAAGCCCCGCACAGCCACCGGTGATGGGCCAGTTGGGGAAATCATGTTATTCCAGAGATGGTCGTGTAATTCAAAAAACGTTCCCTAAAAAAAAAAATTGTGCTATCGCGAAAACATGTTAAGCGGGCACATGTTAAATGAGGACTTACTGTATGCTTCAGCCAGTCCTGAATTTCCCAATTCCACAAACTCATTTACCCAAAGAAGAATACTTCCTCTTCTTTTAATTTGTCAGATGGTCAAATAAATACAATCCCCATAATACCAGATTATAAACCAGATCAGCTCTAGGAGGTTGTAACTAATGCCATTGGCAAGGCTTTCATAGAACACTAGAAACTAGAAGGGACATTGAGAGGCCATCAAATCCAGTCCGCTGCCCTCACAGCAGGACCAAGCACCATCTAGATCATCCCAGTATTAGATAGACTTTTAGGAAGTTTTTCCTAATGTCCAACCTCAACCTCCCTTGCTCCAATTTATTCCCATTGCTTCTTGTCCTATCCTCAGAGGCCAAGGGAAACAATTTTTCTCCCTCCTGCTTGGAACACCCTTTTAGGTACTTGAAAATCGCTATTATGTCCCCTCTCAGTCTTCTCTTTTCCAAACTAAACAAGCCCAGTTCTTTCAGTCTTCCCTCCTAGCTCGTGTTTTCTAGATCTTTAATCATTTGTGTTACTCTTCTCTGGAGCTTCTCCAATTTCTCCACATCTTTCCTGAAATGTGGTACCCGGAACGGAACACAGTATTCCAACTGAAGCCTAATCAGCGCAGATTAGAGCGGAAGAATGACTTCACGTATTTTACTTTCAACACTCCTGTTAATGCATCCCAGAATCACATTTGTTCTTTTTTTGCAACAGTGCCACACTGTTGTCTCCTATTTAGCTTGAGGTCACTATGGCCCCTAGATCCCTTCCTGCAGTTCTCCTTCCCAGGTAGTCTTCAAGGAAGACAGTGTTATAAACCATCCAGGAAAAAAAAACATGGTTTTGTTTCACTTACTCTTCCGATGCCCATTTCTACAGGTACAAAAATAATTTATTTTCCATAAAGTTTTGCCACATAATTGATCAATGGATCAAGCCACACAATCCTTTCTTTTGTCTTCCTCTGCCTTGTTTGTCTGACCGGCCGCAAGGTCATATTCCCTAGCTGCACTGGGCTTCCAAAAATTATCTGTAAAAAAATTCTTCCACCAGTCATATGTGTTTCCTTGGCAGCTTCTCATGGCAAATGGGCTAGATGGCTCTGGTTTCTGTCATGCTTTTTTGATCTAACATTTGATTTAGAAAGTGTTGGTTTAACCTATTTACCTTAAAATATTAGTTCGTTGCAGCATCTTCTCTTGGAGCCTGAGCCAGAGCCAATGGAAATGAATCCAAATTTTTCCATTAATTTCAGTGGGGATGTGAATCAGTCCCTGGAGCTTTGTTACAGAGAATCTGTGTTAAAGGGTTTGCCTAAATATTGTAGAATGGAGACCAAATTCTGAGCAGTTCTGTTGGTGTATAATCTGCTTGACCTCACTGGAATTACTCTGGATTTCTAGTGGCATAACTGAGAGCAGAATCCAGCCAAATTCCTGACTAGAATACGTTTCTATTATGCAGCTCTCCTCTCCTGGCATGCCACTTTGTTGTGCAATACATTTAGGTTGTCAATCAGTGATTTGACTGTTCGCTATGCAAATACAGAACAACTAGAAACAGCATGTTGCAGTCCTTGTCAGCACTGAAGTCTTGCAATGTTTCACTGCTGACACTTGTTGACAAAACAGCATTTAATTATGAGGAATCAGTTGTATGTTGGGATGAAAGGTTTGTTTGTTTGTTTGTTTGTTTGTTTAAAATTAGCTGAAACCTCTCTTTGCCGAAGAACCTAGTCTTAGTGCAGAACCTACACCTTTCTTTATAAGTTACCAGGTGTGAAATCCTGCCACAGAAGCCATGCTTTGACTTAAATGAATCCAGGATTTTATTTTACTTAGATTTATTTTATTTGTTTGCATACGAATGTATGATGAGATCACAAGTTTGCTAATACTAAATCATACCATTTCATCTGAGGCTGCCTAATGAAACAGGGTTACCTGTGGGAGGACGGGACAGAAACCAATCTGCCTTTGCACGTAATGGCTTGTAGCCATCAATATGAGAACATGAGAAACCCCCCACTAAAGTCAGTGGGAAAAGTCACATTAAATACAGTATAACTTAGACCAGCATCTCTAGAGGTAGAAGTAGTAAGCATTGGGACTCTTGATGCTTTGGAATGCTTTCTTATGCCTGATTCTGTTCATTTCTGTCAACAGCTGGATATTAAGCTTCTGTTAATTGGCTCAGACACTGAAACTGTGCACATTTTTGGTAAGCATCACAGAATCCAATTTCAGGTTACCATCTGAAACAATGGCAAAATTCTCAGCAGCTCCAATGGCATATTTTTGTGCCATACACCAAGAGCCCACTACTCAGGTTAGCGTTTGAGGTGTGTACCATGACGGAAGCCTAGACATTCACAAATAATATGTACTCCTGTGGGATTGCTTTTAAGAAACAGGACTGCCAGTATAATAGAAAATTGCCACCTATGTATGTATTGGGGCAGAAAAAATGCAAAAGTGTCGGATATCTTGAGAGAAACATGTTGATACAGTACAACACGGTGCCAATGAATAGAATAGATTCACAGCACTGGATGATGTATTTGCATTTTTTATTATCACCACCAGGGGCGGATATAGGGCAGGGCGAGCGGGGCGGCCGCCCCGGGTCCCGTGCTTCAAAAAGCCCCGCGCATGCGCTGCGGTGCCACTGCGCATGCGTGTGGCGTCACCACGCATGTGCCGTGGCAAAGGGGGGCCCCGCAAAATTATGCTGCCTTGGGCCCCGCAAAACGGTCATCTGCCCCTACTTATCACTACTATTCCTATTATTATTTTGGCTAGTGTCTATATTAGGGATTCTCATGGCAGATTCAGTGGGAGCATTATCACAGAGATTAGAGGCATTCATTTTAAAAGTCCTAATATTTCTTTTGTAGGAGTGATGAATTCACTTCCATGTTAGAGAGAATTCATTTAACCTGCTATGTGGTAACCAGGTAGATGCCATACAATGTTGCTTTATGCTTATCAACCAGGTTATTTAGTTGAATCAGTCCACATTTTAAAGGTACTGTCTTCTCAGGTTTTGATGTGTTTCTGATTGGCAGCTCCTCTCACCAAAATGGACTTGTGACGGTTAGAAAGCAATGCTGAATTGCTTCCAAGATCTTCCCCTGCAAATATCATTTGCTCCCACTTGACTGTCTAGTAGCTGTTCTATAAGGCCAACTTCCTTGAGTTACACAGTTCTCATAGCAGATCACTTCTGCTTCTTACGCTCATCTTTTCTATTGCTTTTTTCCCTTAAAAAATAAAAATGGAGAAGGAAGTGCTGAATAAGTACACTTTGCCTTTTTAAAACGTGAGCATAAAAAGAGGCAATAAAATTCTCTGAATAAATCTTCCCACAAAGAGCGGAAGGCTTGCATCCCCTGAAGGATTGGTTCTTGGAATTGCCTGCCTGTGTTAGTTCTGGACCCTTCTATGTCATCTGTATTCCTCTAACCATTTATCACAGTTGGCCTGATTCTGCAGTGAAAAGGCCCAGTCCTATGCTCATTGAAGTCTAGGGAGGGACTTGCATTGTCTCCTACCATTTTTGGATCAAGCCATTTATTATATTTTACTCCTAATTTACACCAAGGTAAGACAGAAGAGAAGCCTTCCCTTCATGTTAGAGAGCTGGCAAGTAATGAAATGAAGGCACCGACTGTACATACCACACATTTTCCTGCTTACATTTCACCAGTTCTCCATCTTAGAGATTTATAGCACTTTGGGGATTGTGTAAATGTTCTCTGCCATAAATAATGAGTCTATAATAGCTTTTTGTGTTGCTATCTTTGCCGCTTATTTTGACAGTAGGAATCACAAACAAGTTCTTTGCTAACTGTGCATAATTGAGGCCCTTGTAATTCTTCCTGGTTTTGTGTTAAGTTCCTTGTCAAGCTATGAAGCAATGACACTAAAAAGCAAGAGGAGAATAAGCAGTATGTGTATACTGTATTCAGCTATTCTGTATTTTTTTTCCCTAGATACTTATGGGCCATTGGTAAAAATGTTTGGAAGAGATGGAAGAAAAGGTTCTTTGTGCTGGTTCAGGTAACATTTCAACCTAAAAATTAGTGTTCGATTTAAGACTGATCAGTGGATTTGTTTGTTTTTGTAGTAACTGCCACTGACTGATTATTCAATCTGTGGTCATAATCATTTGAATGGCTTATGATACCTTTTTAAAAGGATCGTTTGGGTGGTGGGGGGGTTCTCAGCTTTGTCATCAGAGCAAAGGTTCTGCAGGGAAGTCGCCTCTGGCGAACATGTCAGCTGGCGACTTCCAACTCCGATTCCATAGCATTCCTGCAGCTGCCGGGGCGTTCAGTAACATGAAGAAGTAATAACACAGCAGGGTTATTGAGACAAGAGCAAATGAACTCAGTCTGCCGTGATTTGTTGGGTGCAGATTCTGCACTCTGAACCTGCGGGATGAAATCCTGTCTCCTCTGACGTCCATGGAAGCTTTTGCCATGTGAGACATGAGGCCTGTATTTCACCTAGGTGTTTATCTCCTCTGTCTGCAATTAAGACTTCACATTAATTAGAACTGAACAGCCCCTCATTCAGCCCTTATTGGTCACTGTGCAGTGTCTTTTTGTTATCCCTTTACTCAGTGTCATCTTAGCTCAGTCACTGCCGAGTTTGGTTCCAAGAAACCAAAAACATACCAGGCAAGAAGCAGGCATCAACCCTGCAGAGAGACCTGTTTGGATTAGTCTAGATCAGGAAGTTCCCTGTAAGCTCTACAAGGGGGTGTCTGAACTACAGGGTTTTGTCGACAAAAGTGGACTTTTGTCGACAAAACTATACCTGCGTCTACACTACCACCGCGTTCTGTTGACAGTAAGTGGACAGAATGTGGCATTTTTGTCAATGGCGGTAAACCCCATTCTACGAGGAATAACGCCTTTTGTCGACAGAGCTGTCGACAAAAGGAGCTATTGCATCCACACGGTGCTTATTCAAAAGAGAGCGTCTTCTCTCTCTCTCTCTCTCTCTCTCTCTCTCTCTCTCTCTCTCTCTCTCAAAAGTGGCTTGCTTTTTCGACAGAACCGGTTGTAGTCTAGACGCTCTTTTTTGACAGAGGCTTTGTCGACAGTATCTGTCGACAAAAGCCTGTAGTCGTACCCCAAGAATCTGGGCAACAGCTGGCTAGGAAGGATGTCTGCTTGAGGAGTTTGATCCTTCACCACTGTCAGAGAAGCAGTTCCATTGACTGTCTGGAAATGTCATGTAAACCAGCAGTGCTCTGTCAGTCACAGCTTCAGGACTCAGTTCTCAGATCCATTCTGGTTAGGACAAAGCTGCTGGAAACCCAGCAGAACCACGGTTTGTGTGTGCATGCACATGCACCATAGTCCTGTGCTGAAAACAGCTAGGCCAGAAGAGAGAATCCAGGCCTAAGAGAGGGTGAGCACATATGACCTGATTCTGATCTCATTTATACTAGTGCAAATCAAGAGCAATCAAGTTAAAGGGTGTAATTTTGCTCCCACTGAAGTCAATGGCAAACTGTCACTTGGGTCAGGATTGCACTCCGTGGGCATGTCTACACTAGGAAACTATTTCGAAATAACTATGATTGACTGAATAACTCCCGATTTTACAAAATCAAACTAGTGTGTCCACACTACGGGGAAGTCTCAAAATGAGTCCGAGGCAGACTCTGTTAATGTGAACACACTACCTCAGACTTAGAGCCCTAAGAAGCACTGGGCAGTAATTAGTTTGAATTACTCTGGGGAGTCGTTATTTTGAAATAGCAGCACCATGAGCGTCCCCACTACCGCTTTTCAAAATTAGCGTTATTCCTCGAGGAAATCAGGAGCACATACTTCAAAATAAGTGGCCCATTATTTTGAAATAACAAGTTTGGCAGTGTGGACGATCCGCTTATTAATTCGACCGAGGGGGGAGTTATTTTGAAATAAAGCCCCAGTGTAGACCAGAGTCTTGTGTGAAAGTGGTGTAAGATGAGAATCACATCCACAAAGTTTCAAAGTTCAGTCCGACTTCCATTAGGGTTGCCAGATACTTTCCCCAAAAATACTGAACATGGAGATGGAAAATTTGGTTGAACAAAAAAAAAGGGACCAAATTTGTTGAGCAAAAAAAAAACCTGCACAAAATAAAGGTCACTGCTCCTTTAAATGCCAGTGCTACACACACCTCGCTCCCCTCCACCAGATGTGGCAGGGGAGTAATGTCCCAAGAGGCCTTCTGTCCGAGACATTTGAAATGTCTGTTTTTTTCTGGAGGGTTTTTACTGGACACCTGGCAATCCTAACTTCCATTGCCTTTCCAGATTGACTTACCACTCTTCTCCATTTCAAAGAGAGTCCAGTGGATTACAATTTCCATGTTGTACAGCTCACTTTTTAAGGGGATACATCTTAATGTATAACAATGTCATTCTGCTTTGGTTAGCTGTAATAATTACAGTAAAGCAAGTGTCCACATCACTCAGAAAAAGCTAGAGTTTTGGGCACCGGTTCTCAACTACGTCCAAGCCTTCATGGCAATCAGTCAATTGGGCAGATAGGAGAATACCTCCTCAGGGATGTAAAGATGATGATAAAATCCTCCACATTAGGACAGCACCTTCCAAAAGAGATTAATGGTGATCAGTTCTCCAGGAGAGTCTTACCTGGTTATTTTTGACAGTCCTGTTGCCATTGGCCCAGCAAATGGTAACAATGGTACCACTGCCACTGTGATGGCTTTACCGTGTTATATTGCATAAACCTGTGCTGTGGGCAGAAGCTGGTCTAATGGGAAAGGAGAGGTGATAATTTATGACATCAGGAAGACTGAAGTGTTTCATGATTTTTTTGCTTCAGTCTTAACTAAAAATTGTGATCTGATAGTTAACACAATTAATAGTAACAAGAGGAGAGGAATAAAAGCCAGAGTAGGGAAAGACTATTTACGTAAGTTAGATGTAATCAGCATAGCCAGATGGAATTCATCCTATAATATCCAACAATTGGTTTAATAGAATCATAGAATACTAGAACTGGAAGGGACCTCGAGAGGTCGTCGAGTCCAGTCCCCTGCCCTCATGACAGGATCCAGTACCGTCTAGACCATCCCTGATAGATGTCTATCTAACGTGCTCTTAAATATCTCCAGAGATGGAGATTCCACAGCCTCCCTAGGCAACTTATTCCAGTGTTTAACCACCCTGACAGTTAGGAACTTTTTCATAATATCCAACCTAACTGTCCCTTGCTGCAGTTTAAGCCCATTGCTACTAGTCCTGTCCTCAGAGGCCAAGGAGAATAGTTTTTCTCCCTTCTCCTTGGAACACCCTTTTAGATACCTGAAAACTTCTATCATGTCTTCTCTTTTCTAAACTAAACAAGCCCAATTCTCTTAGTCTTCCCTCATAGCTCATGTTCTCTAGACCTTTAATCAATCTTGTTGCTCTTCTCTGGACCTTCTCCAATTTTTCCACATATTTCTTGAAATGTGGTGCCCAGAACTGGACACAATACTCCAATTGAGACCTAATTAGTGCAGAATAGAGAGGAAGAATGACTTCTCGTGTCTCGCTCACAACACTCCTGTTAATGCATCCCAGAATCATGTTTGCTTTTTTTGCAACATCACACTGTTGATTCATATTTGTTTGTAAGCACCTGCAAAATAACAGGATTATAAGGAAAAGCCAGCATGGATTAGTCAAGAACAAATCATGCCAAACCAACCTAATTTTCTTCTTTGGCAGGATTACTGGCCTAGTAGAAATTATTAAACTTGATTTTAGTAAGGCGTTTGACATGTGCCCACATGACATTCTCATGAGCAAATTAGGGAAATGCAAGGTATTACTGTGAGGTAAGTCCATAACTAGTTGAATCATCTTACTCAAAGGGGTAGTTATCAATGGTTTGCTGTCAAACTGGGAAGGTATATCTAGAGGGACCTGAAGGGGATCAGTCCTTGGTCAGAAATTCAATATTTTCATTAGAAACTTAAATAATGGCGTGAAGCGTATGCTCATAAAACTTGCAGTCTGCGCCAAGCTGATAGGGTGGGAAGTACCTTGAAAAATGGGAGAATTGGTCTGAATTCCACAAGATCAAATTCAGTAAAGATAACAGGGGAAAGTACTTCACTTAGGAAAAAAGAATCAAACGCACAGCTACAAAATGGTAGGTAGTATTATTGATAATAGGTTCTGGGGGTTAAAGTGGATCACAGATTATATCAGTGTCAACAGTGAGATTAAGTTACAAAAAAGGCTCATATTCTGGGGTGCATTAAGATGGGTATCATATGTTAAGGCATGGGTGATAAAAGTCCCACTCCACTCAGCACTGGTGAGGTCTTTGCTGGAGTACAGTGTCCAGTTCTGGGCCCAGTGTGGACATATTGGAGAAAGTCCAGAGTATAGCAACAAAAATTATAAAAGCTTTAGAAATCCTGACCTTTGAAGAAAGGTTAAAAAAACTGGGCATGTTTAGTCTTGAGAAAAGAAGACGAAGGGGGAACTTCATAACAGTCTTTAAATATATTATGAAGAGGACAGGGATCAATTGTTCTTCATATCCATGGAAGGTAGGATAAGAAGTCAAGGGACATGTACGTTAGATACAGTATGAACTGTGTTCTCCAAGACTTTAATATCTGGAAATCGTGGCTAACTGACATCTATCATAGATAGCAATGCAGTATCTCCTTCACTTACCCGGAAACATTCTGATAGCCACCCGGCATCGTTTTTTCAATGTTTTCTTGTGCTTGTGGAAGTCAAGTTTGTAAGCTTGCGTCAGTAAAGTTTGCTTGTGTCGTGCTTCTGCGTATAATACCAGTATTGAATATTATCTAACCCATCCTGCAACAATGGCTAGCATACAGTGAAAAATTTATGAATCATTGGTATAAAGCTCAAGTAACGGCATCTTTGATTAACTGGCAACCCCCATTCCCCATGCATGCTGGATAACAAAGCGTGTGCTATAGTAAGAAACACTTTCTAAGGGTAGTTAAGCACTGGAACAGGCTTCTGAGGGAGGTTGTGGAATCATTTTTTTAAAACAAGTTGAGCAAACATTTGCCAGTGATGCTATAAATTGACTTGGTTCTGCCTCAGAGACACGATCATGTCTCAAGCTCCCTTCCAGCCCTATCTTGCCATGATTCTAACGCCACAGCTAGAAGGAACCACACCGAGCAAGTTGCTTAGCATTGTCACTGTCAACAACAGCCCTTTGGTTTCAATAATAGTTGAAAGCCCTTTAGTATCTTGTAGGAGGCACTCAGCATGTCACAGAGCTGGGCTACTGGAAACTGAACCTTCAACTATGTCAGGCTAACCTGCTGATAAAAGCAACTGCTTGGGAGAAAACAAGCATTCATAATGATGCTTTGGGTACATCTACACTGCAATGCTATTTCAGGTTACTAGAGGTATCCCGAAATAGCTACCCCGTGTCTTTTAAACTTGTCCGCTATTGCAAAATATAGCGGATGCGCTATTTCAGCATCCCTGTAAACCTCATTGCACGAGGGATAAAGGATGTCTCAAAATAGTGTTTTATTTCAAAATTTGGCACTGTGTAGGCACACCAAATTTTGAAATAGCCTATTTTGAAAAAGAATCGAAATAAGATCTGCAATTTGCATAGTGCAAATTGCAGATCTTATTTCGAGCTAAGGGTGCAGTGTAGATGCACCGTTTATGTGCAGCAGCCACAAACACGTGTAGATAAGATGATGGTAAAAACTGTAGGATGCTCTTTTCTTTATTATATTTTCTATCTGAGTAAACAACCATAATGCATTCTAATTGGCAATGAAGCGATTGGCATTGGGTTTTCATTTACCTCTGTCTCTTCTCTTCTTGTGCACTGGGATTTTCCAAACTAGACGAGTTACTCAGATAATTCTTAATCCAGGGACTCTCTTTCCCTCATTGCATTCTCTCCTTTGGACAGGTGCCTTTGGCACGGCTTGGAAAGCCAGGTATGAGAATTACTAGAAATAAATACATTTAAGAATAATTGTGAGTAAGCATTTTCAGGGTTGGACCCTAATCTCCCCATCTAACAAGAAAACTCAGTCTCGTTTCTCTCATCACTCTTACACTGACCCTTTCCACGTCATTATAATTATTTATATGGTTCTTGAAATCTGCCTATTCCTTAGCATGAATTTTACTACTGATCATACATATGGGCATCCCACGAAACACATATGCGAGGCCATGTTTCCAAATGTGGCCAGGTCTTTATTCTTCAACCAGCATGAGTAAGGTCATAATTTGGCCTAGTGGACAGAGTAAGGCAAACAAGATTTAGTCGCTGAAAAAATTGCACTTCTATAATCCACCTCAGAAATTCCAGCTGCCATAATGGCTGGTCTGTTTTGTTACGTCACCGTTTGTTAATGCGCAATGTTCTACTGTACGTCAGAAATAAACAGCCAACACACTCTAGCCAGTCCTCTAGGTGTAGCTCGAGCCCGTTGAATTTGTCTGCAAGTTGTAAAGATCAAATACAATACTTCAATCTCTATACGTTTGCCGTTTGCTTTTTATAGGAGGCTTTGGGTGGTTGCTGGTATTAATGCTGATTGGAAACAAAGGCACTGATGCTTGTAATGTCCTGGCGTCTGCTAAATGTACTGTGCATGGTAATAGTGAATTCTGTGTAGAAAGAATGAAGGGTAGTGACTCATGAAGGTAGACACCTGGGCTGTGTCTAGACTGCATCCCTTTTCCGTAAAAGGAATGCAAATTAGACACATCGCAATTGCAAATGAAGCGGGGATTTAAATCCCCCCCCACTTCATTTGCATAAACATGGCTGCCGCTTTTTTCCGTCTCGGAGCTTTGCCGGAAAAAAGCGCCAGTCTAGACGGGGATCTTTTGGAAAATAAAGCCTTTTCCAAAAGATCCATTATTCCTTTTTTTAAGAGGGATAAGGGATCTTTTGGAAAAAGCTTTATTTTCCGAAAGATCCCCGCCTAGACTGGCGCTTTTTTCCAGCAAAGCTCTGAGCCGGAAAAAGCGGCAGCCATGTTTATGCAAATGAAGCGGGGGGGGGGGATTTAAATCCCCGCTTCATTTGCAATTGCGATGTGTCTAATTTGCATTACTTTTACAGAAAAGGGATGCAGTCTAGACACAGCCCTGTTGTGGGACTTGGCAAAGTCTCCAAAACTTAGAGATGGGACTCATAACATACCTATTTCTTTTGGTATAACATCTAGCTAGGATGGGCCCTGTGTACTTCATTCAGTGAAAGGGAGAGGTGTCCTTGAGCGTCTTCCCCTCTGTCTGGTAACATTTAGCCATGTGGGAGAATTTGACTTTACATCTGGGAACTATAACATTACTGTTTCTAAAGAACTCTAAGGCTACATCTAGACTACATTGCTCCTTTGTCGACCGCGCCCCGTCTAGACTGCTGTGCTGTGCCAGATCAGCTGATTGCTGGCACAGCGCGGTGGCCATTTTTATTTTAATGAAGCGGGAATTATTTAAATCCCCGCTTCTTTGACTATGCTGAATAAACTTTTTTACATGGCTCCGTCGATGGAGCCATGTAGTCTAGACGTAGCCCAAGGGAAGGAGAGAGGGGCTCTTCCAGGCCAGGGTCCTGCAACTGGATCAGTGTTTGGTTTTTCTGTCCTCTCCCTTTCCACGCCCACCCGGCTCCATCTTTTGCCTCTCCTATCCCCTCCATTCAAGTGCAGAGGAGGCGGCAGCAGGTTTTGCAGCAGGGTCTGCGAGCAGTGCTGGGAGGGAAGAGCAAATCACAGGAGACATTCTCAGAGGTGGTCAGGCTCCGTGTATGAGCCCTGGTTCAGCAGGTACTTGGGTGTTTCTTGGATTGCAAGTATTTATTAGCATGCTTGAGGAGCATGTGGTATGTTTTATTTGGGATAAAAAATAGTGAGGGGACATTGTACAAGAAGCCAGAAGGAGGTGCTTTCCTGGGGGCAAATTGACTTTTTAGATGTCGTCAGTGTTGAATGTACAGTTGAAATTTAAAAAATGGGAGAGGGGAGTAATCATTCTTTTATCTGTTGGGCTAACACAACCATTTTCATATTTTACTGGGGCTCTCTGTGGGTATGTCTACACTACAGCATTATTTCGAAATAATTATTTCGACATATCTTATTTCGAAATAGCGCATCTACACACAAAACGCATTTCGAAATAGCATTTTGCTATTTTGAAATAGTGCGTCCACTCTGTTTGGACGCTGAATCACATTTAAGGCCGGCTGGAACTGGTTCCGGCAGGGCATCTGGTCAGAAGTTACCTTGTGGCCAGGGCGGCTAGCAGGGCACCCTGAGAAGAGCTGGAGGCCCCCTATTTCTAAATAAGCATCTACACCGGGCTTATTTCGAAATAGCAGTTTTGAAATTGGCGCTATTCCTCGTGGAATGAGGTTTACCAATTTCAAAATAAACTCTCCGCTATTCTGAATTAGTTTCAAAATAGCAGTTGGCTTGTGTAGACGTGTGACAGGGCGCTTGCCCTGAACTGGCCCTTTAAGGGCAAACCCCAGCCTGGAGCAGGGCCTGGGAGTTTAGCCCCAGCTGAGGCCGCGTTAGCTGATTAGGGCCCAGCTGGAAGCTATATAAGAGGATGGGCTGCCGCTCGGAGTGGGGAGCAGTGAGAGCCTGGCTGCTGGGGGAGTAGGAGGCTCCCTGGAGCTAGGGCAGTGCTGGTGAGGCGAGGCAGGGCTAGGGGAGAGCCCTTTCATTATCAGTGGGAAATAGGTCAATGGAGGGATGATAGGAGTTACTATAGAGAACTTTCTGGGTGTCTGGCTGGTGAGTCTTGCCCACATGCTCAGGGTTCAGCTGATCACCATATTTGGGGTCGGGAAGGAATTTTCCTCCAGGGTAGATTGGCAGAGGCCCTGGAGGTTTTTCGCCTTCCTCTGTAGCATGGGGCACAGATCACAGCTGGAGGACTCTCTGCATCTTGGGGCCTTCAAAGTATTTGAAGGCTTCAATATCTGAGATATAGGTGAGAGGATTATTCTAAGAGGGGTGGGTGAGATTCTGTGGCCTGCACTGTGCAGGGGGTCAAACTAGATGATCATAATGGTCCCTTCTAACCTTAAAGTCTATGAGTCTATGGGAGCTCTGGCCAGACAAGCTCCCAGACTGCCAGGCCTGAAGCACGGCCTGCTGAAGAAACAACAACCCCCAGAAAGGGGGCTCAGAGACTGACGTGGGCACTGCCGGAGGGAAGAGGACGCCGTGGGCTGGAGGGAAGAGGGGAGACACCACCCGAGGGAAGGCACCCAGCCGGCCAGAAGGAGCTAATTCCCAGGACAGACGGCTGGTGGTGCTGTGGTGGTGAGTCAACCCCCTCACAAGACGCTAGGAAAGTTATTTCAAAATAACTTTGCTGTGTAGACATGTAAGTGCTGAGATCTTACAGTGAGGATGGCTTTGAAAGTACCTGGATAGATGGAGGGATAGAGAAATGAATAGTTGGTGTGTAAAGGAGAAACGGTCTCTTTGCTCAATGTCTATGCTTTGTGTATTGTCCTCTCTGATAAACACACCTCTTCAGCATGCAGGTGCGAGTCATGGTCTCCTGCCCTGGCTCTACCAGCACACCTCCGTGTATTAGAGGACAGGATTGAATCCAACAGATACAATTGCCTCTTGAGTGCGTTTCCCACCCCCGTTATAGCATGTGCCACCCTTTGAGATGAGCAGCAGAAGAGCAGAATACTGATTAGATGTAAATGACATGGCAGAGTCTCGTTACTTGCCTCATTTTCAATTCCAAGATATGCAGTGTGAAAGAGATGGCAGAATATGGCCCTGAGGTTGGCTGGGAACAGCATCACAAGTGAGGAAACTGCTTGATAAAGTCAACCCTCACGCCAGTGGCTGTGGTAAGCAACGGAAGCTTTTCGATCCAAGTTTAGCAACGATTGGTTGGAAGAGGTAGTGCCCCTTCAGCCTACTGTCAATAGCCCCTCACTGACTCTCTAAATGCTTCCTAACTTGCTGCTTCAGCTAAATGTACTCAGCGTGCAAATTCCAACCAGCTGGCTGCGGAGGGCCCCGAGAGGCAATCTAAAATGTTTTGAGCATGCAGAGTTGGAGATTGTGGGTAGCATACAATGATGTGCACGGCAGGACATCATGAAATGAATGGGAGCTAACGTTGGTTTTGTTGACCACAACAGCATATTCACAATTGACTGCAATTCTTACCGGCAAGAGAATTAATTACATTGAGAGTTCAGACTGAATCTATTTTTGTCCTGTCATCTTCGCGATAACCCCGTTTTGATTCACTGGCAGCATGTGGGAAGTCACACTTGACAGTACCTGGATGACATGTCTGCCATGTAGCTTGAAGCCATTTTCGACTGATTGTGTCTGATGAGGTTTGCGGAACATTTTGGAACCAGATCAACTTGCTGTAGATTAAAAACAGCTTCCATGTCTGTGCCGAGATCTAGAGTCCTAGTGACAGACTCCCTTCACTCACTGTAATTTCGGCTGCCAGTGACAGCTCTTGCTTTCAGCAAAACCCAGTGGACACTAGGTAAGAAAAGGTGACAGGAGCATTTGCAATACCCAATTTTAACAGCACTGAGAAGTCTCTCTCTCTCTATAAAAATGTTTCCTGCTGGACGGCAGTGTGATGTCATCACGTTATCAGTGTCGGCAGAGTGAGAAGGGGAAGCAGCATCCATGGCTTGGAGCAGGCCAGGAACACTTCACTGCTAGGGCGATTTCCCATCCTCTAGGAACAAGGCTGGGACTGGGTGTGGGGATAGGACCCCAGGGGATCTGGCTAGCAGATATCCCAGCCCCTCCTCAGGGGCCACCCTCGGCTCCCCACTGGTCCCCGGCTCCCCTGAAGGAGCGTCCAGGGGCAGTGGCGGCTCCTTGCTGCACCCTGGGACCCCGGCGTGAAGCAGCTCCAGCTCCCCACTCCGCTGCCTGCTGCCAGGCTCTGGTTCCTGTGGCCCAGCCACCTCCTGCCCGTTTCTAGGTCCCGCTGGTGGGCAACGGCGCCTTGGCGGGGGTTGGCCACAGGGTGCTCCATTAGCTCTGCTGCTCCCCATCCCCACCGCTTCCCGTCTAGCCATCCCCGGCCCCGCTTCTGCTTCCGGGTCTCAGGTCCCACCGCTCTGCAACCTAGCGAGGCAGGCAATGGTTCCCCACTGGCTCGGGGAGAAGTGGGGCCCAGGACCTGGAAACAGAAGTGGAGCCAGGGGTTGCTGGATGGGAAGCAGCAGGGATAGGGGAGCAGTACCCCCACCCCCTTCGATGAGTCCGCAAGACCAGCTTCGCCTGCTTTTCTCGCTGGGTTCGGGGAGAGCTGAGGGCAGCCCCACCCCGCCACCTCCTCCTGGGGAGAGGTTTGGTGTGTATAGTGTCCAGGGGGGACGGGTCAGCACATGAAGCAAGCAGGAGGTGCAGCCCTCTAGTAATTCCATAAAAACAGGATAGTTTAAACCGACATTCTGGCTCATCACGGTAGAGTTTTGAAAATAAGGGCCCGGACACGCAACTCTGATTCACGTAGACTGGTGTAAGTTGTACTGCTTGCATAGATTTCCTGTATCCAGATCTGCCCTTGCCTCATTCCCATGAAAAGCTAATGCCTTTGTGGTCTATGATCAGTGGGATTGCTACTTTAAACATTTAGAAATTGAACGTAAAGAGTAATTTATTGAGAGCTGACATTTTCTCTGCAGTGTTTTTTAGGTTAAAATAGAGGGTCCATTATGTTCATTTATGTCAATAAAGTGCTTGGAAGTCAATATATATGTCCAGAACCAGATAATTAAATTCTTCCATCACCGTAGAAAACTGTTCTGCAGCTGAAATCGTTTCTGTACATTTTCTCTTCATGTAAAAGACAATATTTGGTGTTACGGTTGAAATGGTCCTGTAATGAGGTCGGCACTCACCTCGCACGAGCACCCCCATTCGGCCAAGCGTGGGTTCCTGCACAGCCTCAGTTTTAAAAAGCCTTGTGGCTACTCAGCCCTCTGGCCACGTCACGCATGGTGCGGTCACAAACCCCTTTTGGGGTACTCCGCTAATAGGGGCCCGTCCCGCTGCTCTCTGTAGATCAGTGGTCTCCAACCTTTTTACACCCAAGATCACTTTTTAAGTCTCAGAACAGGCGAAGATCTACTGCCCTGCCCCTTCCTTGAAGCCCCGCCTACATTACATGAGGAAATCTAATGTAAATGTACTGCACAGGTGCGCAGTTCAGAGAGGGCTCAAGAGCTACTCTTGGAGCCCCTGAGATCTACCGGTAGATCGCGATCTACTGGTTGGTGACCACGGCTGTAGAGTGTCTCAGTTCAGCCCATTCTCTCGTCTGTTTCCCCACTCGGTAGGAGAGTGGTGCCTCCAGGGTTTCTGCTCCTACGCAGCTCCCCACTCTGAGCTGTGCATGGTTCTGCCTGCCAGCCATCCTTGACCTTCTCCCTTCCAGGTCTGGGCTGCCTCTAGTCCTGCCGCTTCTTATATAGTCCCTCCTGGAGGTTGGGTGAGGAGAGTGACACTTACTGTGGGCAGCTCCTGAAAGTGACTAGGACACTCCTCTGGCAGCAGGGGAAATGGGATTTCCAACCAGTGCTGCCTGCAGGCACCGTCCCTACAGCTCTTATTGACCTTTTTCTCGGCCAATGGGAGCTGCAGTCGGTGCTGGGATCAAGGCAGAGCATGGAGACACCTGGCCCCTTCTGCCCTGGGGCTGCAGAGACGTGGTGCCAGCTGTTTCCAGGAGTAGCGCAGAGCAAGGGTGAGCAAGAAGTCTGCCTTAACCTCACTGCACTGTCAGCAGCCCTTTTAAATTGCCCGACCCCCTGGGCAATTGCTCTCTCTCCTCATCAATGGGCTTGATTAGTAAGGAGCCATGAAAAACAGTATTCACAAATACCCATCCATCTATCCCATCGATTGAGAATTACTAGGTGAAGGAATATAGTGAAACAAATAAGTAAAATCTAATTTGCCAATCTAAAATCAGTGTCCTTTGTCATTTTTTCTCTCCTGTTTTCTCTGTTTTCCCTTTTCTTGTTCTCTCTCTCAACTTCTGTTCTTCTTCCTTTCTTGTCTCATTCTTACTCAAAAGAATATTCCTTTTCTTGTCTTTTTCCTCTCCGTGTTGTGTCTCCCTTTCATCTCTCTCTGATCCCTTCCCTGTTCTCCCCTCTAGCACCCAGCTGGAATCTTGAAGGCTGTACAGTAAATCAGGTGCATTACTAGTTCCTCTTGGCAGGCCACATGCAAATTAGAATACTGGCATACTAGAACTGGAAGGGATGTCGAGAGGTCAAGTCGGGTCCCCTGCCCTCACGGCAGGACCAAGCACGGTCTAGATCATCCCTGATAGATGACTATCTAACCTGCTCTTAAATATCTCCAGTGACGGAGATTCCACAACCTCCCTAGGCAATTTATTCCAGTGCTTAGCTACCCTGACAGGTAGGAAGTTTTTCCTAATGTCCAACCTAAACTTCCCTTGCTGCAATTTAAGCCCATTGCTTCTTGTCCTATCATCAGAGGACACGGAGAACCATTTTTCTCCCTCTTCCTTATAACACCCTTTTAGGTACTTGAGAACTGCTATCATGTCCCCTCTGTCTTCTCCTTTCCAAAGTAAAAAAGCCCAGTTCTTTCTGTCTTCCCTCATAGGTCATATTTTCTAGACCCTTCATCAGTTTTGTTGCTCTTCTCTGGACCTTCTTCAGTTTCTCCACATCTTTCTTGAAATGTGGTGCCTGGAACTGGACACAATACACGCAGTCCCCGGGTTACGTACAAGATAGGGACTGTAGGTTTGTTCTTAAGTTGAATCTGTATGTAAGTCGGAACTGGCGTCCAGATTCAGCCGCTGCTGAAACTGACCGCCAGTTCTGACTTACATACAGATTCAACTTAAGAACCCCAAGCTTCCCCAAGTCAGCTGCTGCTGAAACTGATCAGTGGCTGATTCCAGGAAGCCTGGGGCAGAGCAACTCTGCCTCGGGCTTCCTGCAGTCAGCGCTGGTCAGTTTCAGCAGCGGCTGACTTGGGGACGCCTGGGGCAGAGCAGCTGGGGTGCTGCTGGGTTGCTCCAGTAGCACCGCTCCTCGCTCCTTGGCGCTACTGGACCAACCCAGCAGCACCCCAGCTGCTCTGCCCCAGGGTCCTGATTCAGCCACTGCTGAAACTGACCAGCAGCGGCTGAATCAGGACCTGGGGCAGAGCAGCTGGGGTGCTGCCGGGTTGGTCCAGTAGTGCCCAGAGCGGAGTTGCAGAACCAATCGGCAGCACCCCAGCTGCTCTGCCCCAGGGTCCACAACAAAAGCCTGGTCTGCTGGGAGGGGGGCACACTAGCTGCGCCCCCCCCCCCCCCAGCAGACCAGGGACACGGGGAGCAGAGCCGCAGCGGCAGCGGCGTGCCGCGCCTCTGAGGCTTTGCTCTGGCAAAGTCTCAGAGGCGAGGGACCCCGCCGCGGCTGCGGCTTCAGTCCCGGTGCCTGTGGTCTGCTGGGGACGGTCCCCACAGGCTTCGCTCCCGGTGCCTGTGGTCTGCTGGGGACGGTCCCCAGCAGACCACAGGCACCGGGAGCGAAGCCGCAGCAGCGGCGAGTTCCCGCGCTTCTGAGGCTTTGCTCTGGCAAAGCCTCAGAAGCGCGGGAACCCGCCGCTGCTGTGGCTTCAGTCCCGGTGCCCCTGGTCTGCTGGAGACGGTCTCCAGCAGACTAGGGGCACCGGGAGCAGCTTACGAATGGGGCTTTCTCGCCCTGGAGCTCGCAGGCAGCAATCCGCTACCTCGACCTCCGTGGCGAGAAAGCCCTGTTCGTAAGTGCGGATCCGACATAAGTCGGATCCGCGTAAGTCGGGGACTGCCTGTACTCCAACAGAGGCCTAATCAACGTAGAATAGAAGAATGATTTCTTGTGTCTTGCTCGCATCACTCCTGTTAATGCATCCCAGAATCATGTTTGCTTTTTTTGCAACAGTGTCACACTGTTGACTCATATTTAGCTTGTGGTCCACTGTGATCCCTAAAACCCTTTCTGCAGTATCCTTCCTGGACAGCTGCTTCCTATTCTGTATGTATAAAACTGATTGTTCCCTCCTAAGTGCAGTACTTTGCCTTTGTCCTTATTAAACTTCATCCTATTTACCTCAGACCATTTCTCCAGTTTGTCCAGATCATTTTGAATTTTCACCCTATCCTCCGAAGCTCTTGCAACCTCTCCTGGCTTGGTATCTGCAAACTTAAGAATCTTCCATGCACAGTAGAACCTCCACGCAAAGTAGAACACTGACAGTTTAGGGGCTGATGTAGACAGTGCTACCCAGTGGAGAAGACATCTCTAGTTACACAACAGCCATCAAGAATTCTCTACCCTCTTCCCCCAGATGCCCTAAAGAAAAAACTCTGCATCCAGACATCTCCATGAATTGAATACTAGTAGTCGCCATGAAAATTCCTGCTTATGGCCCGGTCTGACTCTCCAAAGTGAACGTTGCATATACATCTCCCAGGAATCTCGTTTTTAGAGAACCGTTTATAGACTGCGTCTGATGATCACATCTCTCACAGAATAGAAACCTTCACGCTTTGCCACTAGGTGTGGTGTCATCTTGTTTCTGAATCTGGAGTAAATACTTTAGGGCCACTTTAACTTGCAGATTGAGAGCTCCTTTTGTATCACAATCCTTAGCCCAATCAAGCTGAGCCATTTTAAGCAGGAATATTCTGTGGTACTCTTGCAGGTCATACTTGTACTGCAGTGCGCTGGTAGCATATCGCTTTCTCATCTGATGCCAAAGGGATGTTGACATGCCATCTTCCAAGAAGCATAACATAGGAGAGTCAAGTGCATTTGTAGTGAGTTTGGCCTAGTTGGGAGCTGTATGGCAGTTCTGTGAGTACGTTCTTAGAAGTTTTTTCTCCTCCCCAGGGTACGAGAGAGGATTTCTGCTGTAACTGTCAGGAATGCTAATGGACAAGAGCAAATCCGCTCTGCAGATACATGTTGGGGTTGCACTGGTTTACATGAGGTGGAATAGAACACTAATTAAGCGTAAACCTCTTTGACTTGGAACATGGACCTCCTTATGCTGGTTTGAACATGGCTTGCTTCTGTGTCATTTCTGTCTCTTAAATAACACACTGTGGCACTCTAAACGCAGTATAAACCCGTGGCAGAGTGTCCACACACACAGCTGAAGTGGCTTAATCTGACTTGGTACAACATCACGCCAGCATAGCTTTATGTGTGGAGCACAGCATAGCGAGACATCATGAAAATGCCTTTACTAGCAATGCCATGAAAGTGTATTACCCAGGTCCATGCTGGGCTCTCCTCTGCACTGAGTGCTTCGGAATATTGTTCTGCCAGTAAAAGTTCCAGTGCTGCGTACAGGGATGTCCTCACTGCAGTTGGAGGAGTGATTGCCTGTCGACGTGCTCTCCAGCTAGCTTTAACTGAGTTAGTCGTAACAAAGGTGCAGCATCGTGGGCTTTAGCGCCAGCTGCACAAGCCCATTCAAGACCATAGCTACTTAGAGAGGCCCTTAACCTGTGCTGAAATCCATGATGCTGTGGTTTCACTGCTATTGGTTCTCCTGGGACAGCCGATCAATTACCGGGCACCAACATCCATCAGCTCCCTCGCAGCAATTTTTAAAAACTACTTATTCCATAATGCTTTCCAGCCAGTCTCTGTTTTTACTTTGCATTGCAATACTTGTGCCTTTTGGCAGTAAACTTTTCATCTGTTGCATAGTCCTTTGTTCACTTACCGTGCTCACTAAATCCTATTTTAAACTTGTCCAGAGGAGAATGGCTTTTGGACACTTCTGTTCCCATTTGACGCCTCTTACTTTTCATGCCATATGACATATAACCTCTCTCTGATGTAAGTTATCACTGTGGTAACTGCTCAAAATCCTCTTCTACCACCAATATAAACCACTCGCTACGTTAAAAATCAAACAAATAAGCGATGAGTATAAACTTGTGGACTAAGATTTGAGCTTGAATTTTTAAAAAAATCTACCTCAATTACAGTACTGTAACATGAGAAAATATTATCTGGCTGAGAAACGTAAGGTTATTGAAGTTCAAAGTTAATAAAAACACCTTAGTCTTACCAAAATAATATACGTAACAAGAGGGCAATTACATGTTTTAATTCATTAACTCTGTTCTTGGTAAGTAGAGTGTTTGCAGCCACAGATGGAATGCTAGCAAGAAAGTTTCCTTGGATCAGTAGAATGAAAGTAGTGGTCATATTTGTATAATATTGTAAAATTAGAAATACCGGTTGAACCTCTCTAATCTGGCACTCCGTGGTCCAGCATGATTTTAGGTAGCCGGATGTCCACTTATCGTGGGTGTAGGTAAGTTTCCTGCGGTCCCTTAAAGTTTTACAGCCACCTGTCCTTGCTGTCAGTATTCTGTGCCATTATTTATCTCTAATTCAGCCCCTAAATGTCTTCTAGCCACCCAGTAAGCAATGGAAGTGTTGGTAATACTGCTAGACAATATTGACCTCCCATGATTCATCAAATTCTCTGGTTCGGCACTGGTCAGGGTCCCGAGGATGCCAGACTAGAGAAATTGAATCTGTACCAACTAGTATGTGTGTGTCTCTGTATGTATGTGTGCAATTGATTTGCCTGGGAATGAATAATATTTTCTTTGTCCAAGACCTCTGAAATGTAATATGCAAGACATGTATAGTAAAGAGAGCTTGAAAATCAGTGCCCACTTTCTAGGTTAAAGGAGACATTCAGTACAACAGAAGAGTTGTCTGTTGCTGTAACTGTTGCAGGAAATAAACACAAGTTGTATCTCTAGCAGCTGATGTTAAATTAAAATTGAATCACCGCAGAATTAATTTTTTCTTGCCATCCCTAATTGCAGAAGGTAACTACTTTTCAAGTAATACGGTAATACAATTCTCATTATGTTTATGAAACCAATAGAAAATAATCAGCAATGTGTCCAGAAGGTGGCAGCAATATACTATATGTAAAGTACAACTGATTGAAAAATAAATGCAAGAGTCCTCTAAATGCTGTGTTTGAAGGCACTAAGGTTGATTTGAAATTTTCTATTGTTTTTACAGTCTTTTTTATTTTTGCATAGTTAGGAAAGTTGACTACATCATTTTAATCAAAGTTTATGCACATGGTTGTGTCACTAGGATGTGTCTGTAAACAATAGCTGTTGGTTGTTGCTCACTTGTGCATTCTTATTCATGATACAGGTGCAGCCTCTAGTCCGGCACCCTCGAGACCTGACAAGTGCTGAATCAGAGAATTTGCTGGACCATGGGAGGTCAATATTGTCTAGCAGCATTACTGACACTTCCGCTGCTTACTGGGCTCTTAGAAGACATTTTAGGGATAAATTAGAGCTAAATAACAGCACAGAACACCGAGAGCCAGGACTGGTGGCTGTAAACAAACTTTATGGGGCAGTAGAAAACTTGGCCATACCCATGATAGGTGGACATCCAGCTTACTAAAATCATGCCAGACCATGGATGTTGCCAGACCAGAGAGTGCCGGACTAGAGAGGGTCACCCTGTAGTAAGCAATGCACTTAACATGTTACTAGTATCTGTCTTTTCATCTTTTTATTCCCGCAAACCTGTGGGCTTCAGATTTTTATGAGCCGTTCCTAAGAATAATACCCATAAGGAAAAATTCTTAAGAGCACGTGGCAGTGTTTAGTACAAACCAGTAGAGGGCAGCAGTGTATTGAGCAGTGATCTAACCCGCTTGCAAGTCGTTTCATGTGTATGGCTTTAAATAAATAGCATTTTATGAGTGATAGATGCCACACAAAAAATAACACTGCATGCATGTATATTTATACTAGAGCAGGGTCTTTGTAGTTAGGAGGAAAATCTCTTGGCTGTTGGGCTGCCAAAGAGAGTGAATAACTTGCACACAACGTGCCTTTCAAAAGGTTTCCAAAAAACTGACGAACGTGACTTTTAAAGAAAGAATCATGTGAAATCAAAATTTCATCCAGAGGTCAACAGAATGTCTAAACTCGTAAAATTATGTAAGGAATCCAGGACCTGACACAACCTTAATAAAGTCATTTGAAATCATTTGACAGTACATTTCCCTGTAAATTCCTAGCCTAAAGCGTGGAGAATCCTTTGCTTTCTAACAGTCTTCTTCCAGACAATCCAGATTCTAAAACGCTAAGTACAAGTTGGGTCTTGATGCGGCCTGATGGCCTCCTAAAGGCAATTGGAGAGCTGACGGAGATCCCAGAAGCTGAAACGGCCTCCATCAAGAACTTGACATTGAATGTATCGTGTCATACAGATGGTAACTCAGAGGAGTGAAAGCTGCCATTTACAGCACTGATGACAACAACTGCAGAGCTCAGTGGGATTTTAAGATTGCTTTAATATGACTGGCACCTAGCAATTTAGCTCACATTGTTTGTGACAGGATGTCACTCCGGCATTTGTCTGAGATGAATGATAGAGTTTTTAAAGCGTGTAGCTTCCTCTTTTGGGGAAAATAAAAAAACATATGTATCAGTGCAGAGAATTAGCAATCAGCTGTGAAAGAAGGTGCAAGAAAATGTTTTGCTGAGCATGTTAAAGTTATACTCAGGCAAGAATCAATAAGGAAAAAAAATCTCCTCCTTGATTAGTAAATGAGGACCTTCCCTAGGATCAATGACATTGAACATTGTTTGTAACACTTTGAGTCTCCGGGTGGTGGTAGCGTGATGTGATCTCCGCTTTGTGGTTTCCTTCAGGTGAGTCAATATACGTTTGCTATGTGCAGTTACCGGGAGAAAAAAGCTGAACCTCAAGAACTACTGCAACTTGACGGATACACTGTGGACTACACTGACCCCCAGCCAGGTATGAGGGAATGTGACAGGTTTGAGCTGAGAGACGAAGCATAGCACATTTATGAAATTGCAAAATCTATTCCTTATGTGTTTATCTTCATAGCTACGCCAGGAGGGGTTGTCTCGTACACATGTTTGTTTTTATACTAGTCATTCCCTGTTCAAAACGAAGCCTATAAGTTGCTTTAGGGAAACCAGGTGAAGATGAAATATATTCAAATTTCTTAATGGTATGGTGGCTGGCGTTTTCACAGGAACAAGATACTCCAAACCCAGGAAAATCAATAGGAACTGAGTTTCTAACTGAACTAGTCTCCTTTGAAAATCTTTGCCTGTATCTCCAAAATATTCTCCGTTTACCTCGCGCACACACACATGCCGGCCAATGTACCTGGGATTTTTTTATTAGAAAATACTTACAAGACCGGATTGTCATTTTTTACTGATCAGGCTTTTCCAGGGCCCTTCCAGCACTTGCTTGTAAGAGTCATCCACTTCCTGCTCCCTTTTCTCATGCTGAGTAGCACAGCTAGAGATTGCTGTAGAATGAGGATGCACGGATCCATCTCTCCTCAGTGGGCTTCAGCAAGAAGTCAGAAAGTAGATGCTAAGTGTCTGATTCTATGGCCCCAGGTCAGAATCTGGCCCCAAATCAAGGAGCGAGAAAGAAGCAAACATGCCCCCTTTAGAAAAGAGATGAGAATTGGTAGGAAGATTGTATAAAAGGCATGGCAATCAATTGGAATTTTGCTTGGAAAAAAGACTGCAACACCTGACCCGAACAGCTTTCTTTTGATAATAGTGGTAGGGTAGAGAAAAGGCTGGTAAATGCTATATACAAGTTACATAACCAATGTCTAACTTCTGCAAAAAAAATAATGTTCCATTAATATGTTAAGATCAAACCATTTGAAATGTTTCTTACACCCTTTGACACACTGTGTGCTCATACTACTTGTTGATCCTGAAGGCAATCGAGTTATGCTGGAGTAACTGAAAGCAGCGGATACACACTCATGGAAATGCACATCCAAGGTGTCACTTAGAGAGGTGCTGGATTCTCCACCAGCAGCAGACTTTACCTCGATATTGGAGGTGTCTTCTCAAACTTTAGCTCAGTGGTCTGAAAGCAGAGATCACTGGGTGAAATTCTGCCTCCTGTGTTATGCAGGACTGGCTGTTCTACTGTGAAACTCCATGAATCCGTGTTACCTTGTTTAAATGTTGTTTTCTCTCCTGCCAGGTTTGGAGGGTGGCCGAGCATTTTTCAATGCAGTGAAAGAAGGGGACACGGTGATTTTCGCAAGTGATGATGAACAAGACCGAATCCTGTGGGTCCAAGCCATGTATCGGGCCACCGGCCAGTCTCACAAACCCGTGCCTCCGACCCAAGTTCAAAAACTGAACGCTAAGGGAGGAAATGTGCCCCAGCTAGATGCGCCAATCTCTCAATTTTGTAAGTAAATAAAGTTGTTCTAGAGAGCAGAAGTCTCTGAGGGAAGATTTCTGCACGGATGTGAATAAATATTCAGCCACAAAATCCCAACTTAAAAAAAGAATATTTCTAAGCTGCTTTTATATCAGTGACTTCAGAACCAGTTAACCTGTGTCTTACCCACGATCAAACCCAAGGAACAGATTCTGTTGGGAAATTGTAAAATGGGTATCGTAAAGTGCAATACTTGATACAAGATAGCTCAGCCATTCTTATGAGAATGCTTTTCCTGCCCCCAAGAAGAACTGCAGGTCTAGATCACAGAAGTTGATTTGCACCTGAGATCAGGTGCCTAGAGGGGCAAGTGCCCTGATTTTCACCCACAATTCAGTTGGCCATTCAAAAACTTAGGTACAAATTGTGAAGGTGCAAAAGGAAGTTCCCTGTTGAAAATTTAAACTGCAAGAAAGCCTCTGGCATTTTCACTGGGCTAGCCACTCCTAACTATTACATAACACTCCATCAGAGACGTGGCGTGCTCCTTTCTTTCACTTCCCACAACTCCCATTGGCCAGGAACGGTGACCCATGGTGCATGGGAGTTTCAAGCGGCCGTACCTGTGGACATGCAGGTAAATAAAGTGCCAGTGCCTCATTGGGGTCACTGGTGAACCACATGCAGCCTGTGGGATAGTTATTGCCTACCCCTGATCTAGAGTAAAGAGCCATCCACATAGAGCCCTCTTGATCCATCCTCACCAACCTAGAATCTGAAGCCAAAACACATTGGCAGAATGTTTTCCACAAAAGTTTTGCTGCCATTGGATCCCCATACCGCTAAAAAAACCAACCTTCAGGAGGGTTGTTCCAAAGTGCAAAAAAATGAACCCAGACAAACTCCCGCATATTTCTTTCCTGGTATCTAGGTGAACAGATCCTCCTGTGCAGGCGACTAGGGGAACGAGGGAAACGTGCCAGAGCTCAGATTCATCCTTGCATTTCAGCTGCTCTCTGCCGATGGCAGAAGTAAGGAGCTGGGCCAATAGCTTTTTTGGTTTTATGCCTGTATGTTAGTGTATGTTCTGTGGACAGAATACCGCCCTCATTTAAAAATCCATTGGATAGTAACATACACGAAGCTTAAGTCACAAAAGGCAGAAATGAGTCCTTTATATACATGTGGTGTTTTACTGTCAGGTGTCTTGGTTATAGATACAGATCTGGATTAAATCTTTTACATTCTAACAAAACAAGTATTGCATTTTCAAAAGGGGTTTGGTTTGCTGGGGGCGGGGTTCTCTGTTTTATTTGTTTTGTTGCCTACGGAAAGGTAAGGACTATTGTTAAGCACTTTATTCTTGTGCTTTTAACTATATACCTTACGGATCTTATTTTTTCTTGCTTATTATAGTGTAAAGTTCTTGGCAAAAAAAAGGACTTGCAAGAAAGTAAATGTTAAAGCAGCTTCACTAGAAGTTGTTTTGTTATTGCTTTCATGGACAGAGTAAGCTGCTTAAAGATAGAACTGTTTTCTGTTATACACACATGCACACTCACAAATCCAACACTCCAGTCTTGTTATGTAGCTAAACAGAAACTTGAGAACAACATATTTTGCTGTGGGGAAACTTGGGTGTAATACTGAATTTATTTGGTTCCTACCTAATTTGACTTAGCAAATATAAACTTGATGCATTACTCATCTTGTCTTCTAACTGGCTAGCGGCACTCGACTTTGAAATAAACACTCTAAGCAAGGGTGGAGTGTATTTTATGTGCAATTTAAATATTTGAAAAAATAGATCCTGCTATTCATTAATTTGTGAATGACTTTACAATCCCTTTTACGTGGGTGAAACAACGTGCTAGATTGAGAATTTCTGTTTTTATTGTTGTTTTGCTACAATTTAAAAGAAAAAATACACTAACACAAAGCTATACTTTTTCTCAAATATTTACATTTATCAGAGAAAAGTCCCAAAGCCATTCTTGTTTACTGTTGAAATGATGTACAGTACTGTAGTTAATAAAGCTGCCAAGATACATTACACCCTTTGGCAATAAATTAAGCTTCATAAAAGTGCCCACTTGTGTGGAAGCACCAGTCTTTGTCCATTCTGTGTTAGCACATTAAACAAAAAAAAAACATACTCAGCTTTCATTTTTTGAAAATATTTTCTTTTCAATGTTAAAGATTGGTCAGTAATTGTTTTACATATCACTTGTGATTTATACTTCATTTTTAATGTCTGTTTATATTTAATGGCTGTTAACCACATCATATAGCAAGAGTTGGCTGTTTTTTGAGAATTATAATAATTTGTTCCACCATAAGAAATGGCTAGGGTGATCGAGCTTCATAAGAAATTTTCAGCTAGAAGTGTCGTCGTTTTGGGGGATTTTTTTTTAAGTTTTCTTTTTCATTCTTTGCTTGAACCCAAGTACTTTAGCTGGTAGGTTAGGGTTCCTGTCTGCTGTCCTGAGCCTTGTTGCTAGTCTTTATGTTATTCTGGTTTGTTCCTTCTTACCCTGCTAACTTCTAGCTGGATTCAAGGGTAAGTGCTTCCCTGTAGCTAGCACAGCTCAGATAATCAAACTAGATTATCTGACATATGCAATGTGCTTATTTTTCACTTAAATCTTTCTCATGTTTAGATTTTGTAGTAAAACTTTCCATGTTATTTTCCTGAATTTAGGTTTGAAATGTAAGTTTCCATATTGAAATTAGGATGCATGTGATGTTTGCATAATTGCCTTCTCTCCCTGGCTTTCACATTGGCATCAAGTGATCCTCGTAGTAAAGCCAATCATTAACATTTCCTATTTTTCATTCCAAGACGTAAATATTAATTAACATCACAATAAAACTGTAAATAATACTCTTTTTTTTTTGTTTCATGGAATTTACATCTAGTTGACTGCTTAATGCCTGAAAACAGATCATTTTGCACTCTGACAATCTATCGGGTGGGAGGGGGTTTTCGCTGCAATTATTAGCATGGGGTAGTGCACCAGCAGTGTGGAGTAACTACAGACACCTCAAAGAATAGAAAGGTAGGGTAGGGAATCCGCAGAAGCTTAACTGAGCAAGACAAGTACTTCAAAGAAACAAAGCCCAAACAGAAAGATGTTCCTTACACATCCAAGCATGCGTCTTCATGGTGTGACAGTTTCTGATCATGTAAAATAATCGTGGATTATTCTGAAAACAAACTGAAATGCTTTGTTCACTCTCTCCATATATTTCCAGAGAGGAAAGACAATCCACTATTCATTGCAAAAGTTTAGTCACTGTAGGGATTCTTCCTGTTCCCAAAAACAAATATACATGAATGTTTAGCATGTGATCACAAATGTCATTCTCATTCTAAGGAGTGCTTTTTAAAATATAATAAATGAATAAAGTTGCTATCAGAGCTTTTTACCTCTTTTAGTTATTTTTTCTATAAAGATGCCTATTTAAGCAGAAAGATAATAGTTTAAACTTGTGCAATAAAAAAATTGTTCAGTCTTAACTACAATATACACTTTACTAATTCTTTATTCGTGTTTAAAACGCTGTTCCTCAAACACATGGTGAGTGCATACTTTCCTTAAGAGGGAGTAGAGGCTGTTGGTCATAAGAGCTGGCAAATATGTATTGGGAGTATTCTGAATGCAATTATGAGAAGGAGCAGGTGGTATCTACCTTCTGACCATTAAACAATACCCCTTTTTTCCCTGCCGAAATGTACCCCGGGAGTGCAGGCAGAATTTCTTTACCCCTTCTTAGTGGATGCTACTTTTTCTTTTTTCTTTTCTTTTAAAATGTTTTGGATGTCTGATGAGGATTCTGATCTGACTTTACTCCAAATTGTTGACTTGGTGGAAATTATGGATTTCAACACTTTTTAAAGAAAAGAAAGATTGAATGAATTCAGGTCTGATGTGCTTTCGTTGCTTTATTTTATATTATATATAAATCATAAGAACGCTATATCTTCTTGTATTGTCAACTTGCAGATGCTACATTATAGGAATGCAGTATTAAAATATCAATTCACTTCTCACATAACTTCAATGAATTTAAAATAGACTATAAATCACTTTTTGTGCCTTAAAAAGCACAAGTGACTTGTTAAAACAGTTGTGTATTTCCTCATCATTAAATTCCAAATGTTTTAAAAAACAGTTAAAAGCCCATATTTTTCCTAGAATTAGCTGTTCCCTGAAATCTGATTTTTGCTTATTCTGTCAACCACTTGATTTAGTCACATATTATAAACTGTAATTCATTTAACTACTGAACCTTGATTAACTTAGATTTCATTTCAAGGTATTGTGTAATTAATACTTTACAGCACTATGCTTTACTTACTATTAAAACCTTAAAATTAAGTTGAAAAATACATTTTCATATCCAGTAGAGTGAAAAGTAAAGCCACGTAAGAAAAAGCATGATAGAATATTCTCACTGTTGAAAACAGCAGAGGCAGTACTAAAAATGAGTTCTGTAGCAATAGGCATTTAGGTAACTTTATTCATTTGAGTAGTCCCATTGCTCTCAGAGAGTTAGATGAGTAAAGATACATGCATACATGTTTGCAGAGAGGGGCATAATCATGGTCAAATTTGAAATATTTGTTGGATTGTCTTCATATCAGTGGCAACATTATGGTATATCGTATATAAAGAGGAAGAGACTTTGTAATAGACACACAAATATAATTGCCAGCAATTCAGTAATAAACAACAATATAGAACTGTGTGTGTGTGTGTGTTTGGCTAGAACACTAGCAGCACAAACTAGTGTTTTCAGTTCCACTGATTCAAGCAAAACTCAGTTCCTAGGTGTTTCCTTTTGGTATGTTGTTAACAAGTAGTCATTCTGAGAGTCTCTATAAGTTCTGTTTAATCTATGAGACCATGAAGAAATTTAGCTGTTCCTCAAAGCGTGCAGTCAACTGTGTGGCACAACACAATGGGCAGGGAGTTAGCCTGCAGTTCTGCGTTGCCCTCTCTCCCACTGTTGTGCATAGCGGAGGAAGAGTTAAGTTACTGCAAAACTTAGCACAGTAGTCTGACCATGCCAATAAAGACTCTTCTAGAAATATCTGTAAATGAATAGCTGCCATCAATCATTGTCATTCCTTTATTTCATGTCTCCTGATGAGGTTGACTAGTGTCATTGTTTGTTACCATCCAAACCACATCTTCATTCTTGTAATGTCAAGCAGATATGACAAGTACACATTTTCCAGATGAGTAAGATACAAAGTCACCTTTTAATTTACAGTTTTATAAACAAATGTGTTATAAAATCTACTGGATGTTCAGTTGCCCTTGGTACTCAAACAAAGTCACTCTTTGCTGAAAATAAATAATTGGAAGTTGAAAATTCTTACAATAAATGGCTACAGATAGCCTTTTATAACAAGAATTCTTTTATGGAGCTTGTCCCCAGTTCTGAACTGCAGCAGTCCAAACAAAATCTGCCTAAATTCTTACTGTAGCAAAAGACACCGGGGGCTGGGGTGGAGGCCAAAAACACAAATAGCAAGAAAGGGATGTTTGACCTTTTTGTCTGTTGCTTTCAAATGACTGTAGTAAATAACAGAAGGACTGCCCTAATAGAACAGAGTGGTAGGGCATTTTTTCTTCTTCCCCCTCCCCCTTTTTTTTATATCTATGTCATACTGACATTGACAGATTTTAAGACTATGACTTCAAACATATATACAAAATATGTGTTTGACAGAGAATCACAGGCCGGATAGCTAAGACAGATAAGATAGACATGCCAGTGTTTTGTAATGCTCCAAGTAGAATAAAATAAAATTGCCATTCTAGAAATGTATTAAGAAGGTCAATACTGTAAACTACAAAGTTTAGCATAAATGCCTAGTTTTAAAGAAAAGAAGTTTAATAGAGTTTGTGATGCCAGTATAACTTTACTCACAGCCTAAGATGTAAAACAACATTTTTTTGGCCTGTAGCATAATTTTGTCTTGGGGCCTTGAATAATGTGCCAACCAACTTGGCAAAGCACCTTGGAAAGGGATTGTAAATTACAGAAGCAGCACATAACACTCTCTCTTTCTTTTTATTTAATTATCATTGTTATAAGAACAGATTAGAGTCATAAGGTCCAATGTCTGGCCCCAGCAACTGATTTATTAAATGTGTACCAATTATTTGTACAATTTGGGTGTGAGTTTGAGCCTTGATTTTGTATGTTGTTTAAAAGCACGTTCAAACTGTACAAATTGTTTGTTTTGAAAGATGACTGTTTTATATAAAAAAAACCTCCATGGTTTTACATGCAGATATAGTTGTTACTTTAAAATCTTGAATGGCTGTCTGAGGTGATTGGGGTAATATATTTATGCTTTGCTTTTTTTCCTAGACGGGTAAATGTTTTTAGTATAATTGACTTCTAACATTCAGCTTGTGAAATATTTTTTTTTAAAAACACCCACCAAGATACAAAATGAATTGCAGATTGTATGGTGCGTTTATTTTATAATGTAAAATAATTCAGAAAGCAAAAGAAAGCGTAGCGTTAAGGTTGTCGTTATTTTGTCTTCTAAGACAGCCTAGATGTTCCACAGAATTTTGAGCAACTAGACCAGTGCAATATTTGTATTTGAATTCAATGTATGTGTGTGTGACATGCAATAGAATCATTTTCCAAAGCCATCTCCAGTTCAGATCACACTGGATTTTCATGAAAGCATAATTTCCTCCTTTCTGAATTTAGATCTGAGATGGTGATTTGTGCACCCCTCACCCGGCAGTCCTGCCTGCACAAAACAGCTATTGACTGGTTTTGTGTCAATGAGAGGTGTCGCACGGAGTCATCATGTGGACTGCTGCCATGAATCTTACTTTCTCTGCCAGAAATTATCCCATTAAAATTATTTAAAACAATCCGAACTCCTGCAAATTGCCCTTCTTTGGAATACATCTTGGTCAGTCAAGCTCATAATATGCCATGTATAATAGCTGTCTCTTCATAGGGTTCTTTTGAGCCAATGAGTTGTTTGGAGTGACAGAGAGGGTCTGGTGGTGCACCTACACTGCAGGGCTTAACTCGAAAGAAATTGAGCTATGAAAACTGCATAGCTTAAATTGAAATAGCTTATTTCAAAATTGGGAGCGTCTACACAGCACTTCTTTCGAAATAGAGCGCTCTTCCTCTGACTTCCCTTCCTCCTCGAACAATGAGGGTTGCAGGAGTCAGAGTAAGAAGTCCTCCAGCTTGACAGTATTTCGACATTCTTTCAAAATACCTGCCTGCTGTGTAGATGTGGACTAAGTTATTTTGAAATACTGCTGCTGTGTAGACGTACCCTGGGTAAGGCATTGCTTTGCAAGGACCAATTACAGTAAAACCGTCTTTGGCTTCAATTTCCTACAGTTCAGTGGACTTTGCCAAGAGCCTACTAACCACTTAACCTTGTGGGCTGCACCTAGGGCCCTTTGAGTCCCCTGCCCTAGGATGTAGACCAGTGTTTCTCAACCTTATTTTAATAAAGTACCCGTTTTTTTAAAAAAATTATAAGTATCCCCAGTACCTATATTTTTCAGACACACAAAGGTTTTTTTCTGCCATTGCAACACATTTGTTTAAACTACTTAATCGTAGCCAGGCGGGCGATGACATTTTTGGGTGTGAAAAGCACAAAAATAATAAAGCGCTGTAAAACTGAAAACAAAAATTCAGTTTTCTCCACATTTCAGTTGTTTTGATGTATCCCTCCCCCCCGACTTCTCTCAAGTACCCCTAAGGGTACTTGTACCACGGGTTGAGAAACACTGGTGTAGACTGCTTGAGAACTTGTTTTTGATTCGAAAGGTCTCAAAAAATCATGAGCCAATCCTTAACTCCATTGTAGGAAGTGAAGCTATGAGATTAACACCAGCTGAATATCTGACCTAGGTCCCTCTTGTGAAGAGAAATTGAAGTGTATGCCAGATCAGTGTGAAAGGGAGAAACTTGCCATCATGTATTGTTACATATTTTCTTGAACCTCTTTAAACTGGTGTGCAATTTTTAAAAAAAGAGGAAGGAGGCCCTAAAATTTGTAGTTGGGTTACTCAAGGCTAAGAAAGTATCCTCTTTGCTCAGCAGCCAAATTGACAGTGCACCCTGGCTCATAATTGAAAAGTAATAAAATATCTGAGCAGAGCTGGCAAATTCAAGCCTCCGGCCGGTTTGTCAGCTTACAGTCTCCTCGAGGAAATTTGAGTGCAGCAATCTAACTGCTTTAAAAAAGCCCGATATAGCTGTTAAAATTGTAAAGCCATTTGATGGGCACTAGATGCGGAATTGAAAACAGCACATACAAACCCTTTAGTTGTGTATTCCTATTAATCAAATCGATCTTGGCCCCGAGGGACAGAAAGGACAGGGCATAATCTGTCAAAATAGATAAAAACCAGCCTGTTGGCGCATTGCTAGTGGGCTACGAAGAGAGACCCAAGGTTGGGGTGGACTTTAGACCCTCTGCCTTCGGCTGGTGGGAACGAAATGTGTCATGGAGGCGCTACGCTAATTCTCCGTGTCGAGCAGGCTGCCCCGTGCCTCGGACCCAACACACACACGCTAGCTAATCTGTCGGCAGCATCAACTCTAAATGGAGCTGCTGTTTCATTCTCCACACTGGATGTATGGAGTCACAGAGAAAACCCCACTTTGGGGTAAGCTAATAGGCAGATAGATGGCAAATAGGAATCGTTATGTCGAATAAAACAGAAAAAAATGGTCCCTAGTGCTGCAGAGCATGTTCTAAACTCCACTATCTGTTCAGCAGCTTTGCAATCAAGATTACAAGCTCCTGCTGGATTAAATATTGCTTGCAATTAATTGAAATGTTACATTTTGAATCTGTGTTGTCATTCTGATGGGCAGCGCTAGCTATTTATTTAACTAGAAAATACCAAGAACAATGTAGGCAATGTCTCCTATAAAAGTTGTAATACCTCTGGGTTCAGACATTCCCAAAACAGCTTGCAAAAGCCACTGTCTTTCCTATGTTAACATTAAATATTTAAGGAATCTTCTATTTAATTGCATTCTTTGTTTCCATGTAAGTCTTACTTTTTTTTAAGTTGCTTTTTTGTTTGTTTGTTTGTTTATTATAGGGTTAGAAACAAATATAAATACCAAATTATTACGAAGCAACATTACATTTTAATTTACTGTTGTTTTGTGCTCTTTCAGCCTCTGTAATTGTTTCAATACCACACGTTTCCCCCCAGGATTTGTAAACAGAGTGAGATTTAATCCCTGTTCTAGATGTGAGGGAGTTGGCAAGAACTCACATAGCAGGAAACTTGTCTGAATGCAAAAAGAAAAGTGAAAAGTGCCTTTTAATTCCGTTGTTTCCCATGGAACAAAGCTCCTGCCTAGGGTTCCTTCCTTGGCCACACCTACACGGAATATTTTGTTTTGTTTCCACTGGTGAATTTAGCTTAATTTTAGCTATACATGTGGAGATTAATTAGTTAGCCCCTAGGAGTCTGTGCCGATAGACGTCAACCACATCAGGGAAGTGTGAAGACACTGCGGCTATTAATTCACAAAATATGGCAGCTCATAATCCTAGCAGACTAAATTCTGTCTGTCTGTCTGTCTGTCTGTTGGAATGACTAACTGAATCTACACACTATCAGGCTACCTCCTCAGTGACAACAAACTACATCTCAATTTAACTTCTCAGCAAAGCTCAAAAGAGCATCTTTTTATTTCATTGAGGTAGCATTTAAAAATTCTTGTAAAAAATCTGAGATTGGGGGGGAGACATATTGGCATTTTGATAAAAATTATAGATGGTTTTATATCTAGAAAAACTAGTAAATGTAGAGAAATTGCTACAGACATAACTATACTAGAATGGCAGAATCTATTATATAATTAATCTCAAATAACTAAATAGGAGTTAATTTACTTTTGCAAGCCAAAAATCTGTTAGCTTATTGTGTTTTGTAAGATGCAGAGTAAGTTACTGGGTTTGTGTTCTGTTTTTAAATACAGAATAAATGCACTATAATGAGCAGTTGACAAGATGTTAATTCTAGAAGCTTTGGCCTGAATGCAATAAGATAGTCAAAATGTGATGCAAGTTGACAATTGGCGGTGAAGAATATATTTTTATAGCCTTGGAAAATAAAACTTAATGGCAATATAGGGAAGAGAATTATTTAGACTTCATGCTTCATGGTGTATATTTTTCTCTCTTGTTTTTATGCTAAATAAAATGGGCTACATTTCTCTAAATTGTGTCTTTCTCTATATGTGCAAATGAACAGATGCAGATAGAGCTCAAAAGCATGGCATGGATGAATTTATCTCTTCCAACCCCTGTAACTTTGACCACGCTTCACTCTTTGAGATGGTTCAGCGCCTCACTTTGGACCACAGACTTAATGATTCGTATTCTTGTCTGGCAAGTATATTCTTTGGTCTATAGCGATAGAAACACCAGGAAAGAAGGTCAGAGCTAGTGCAATTGGAGCTATTCCCAAGCTGCCGGAGGGATGGCCCCTATTTGTGCCAGCTCTGAATTTGGTCCCCCAAGGTATGTGTTTTTCAGAGGTACTATACCCTCACCTTGCTCTTGTTCTATTGCAATAGCAACTCCGTGTTGTTTATATTTGCACTTTTTATAACGTTATCTCCGGCAAAAACAAACTCACCGCTAGGGAAATACTATCGACAGCAGCAATGTTATTGCAACATTCCCTTACAGAATTTTACAGGGGGCAATACAGGAGAAAAACGAATCCGTATTAGGGATGCAAAATCCCATTTAATTAGTTATCCAGTTAAACGTTAAGGTTAACTATTTAACGGATTATATGTGGGCAAGTGGTGGGACCACTGTGGATGTCTTCACCTTCTTCCAGCTGGGGCAGAGTGCCCACCAGCTCCCACTAGTTAACCATGACCAGTAAGCCTCACCCATTAAAGGTCAGGCTTACTGATTAACCATTAACATCTTCAGTCTGTATTATCCCATACCCCTTATCAGTGGAGATACACCAGAATACATGTGCCCTGTATTTTTATGTATTTATGAGAAGGGGTTGCAAGCAGCTAACAGATTGTGATCAGCTACCAAATGTTGGACATGATCATGAAATCTATACTCATTTGGGAGCCTTCATGTCAGGGTCACTCATGTAAGTAAGGATTTCACCGATGAAATAGAAAAAAATACAAAGGCTCCCCAATTATGACTTGTCGTCTTTGTCATTTGACTGCACAGCACTCAGCCCGATCGCCCCTCATCTTTGATTCGGGTTCTTTGGTTCTACCCGAATGTAAATAAATACTAATGTATAGAGCTTGTGTCATGGATTTCTAGGATAGAGTAATTTAGTGTTTGAAATGTTCTGAGCACCAGCACCCTTAGATGGCACTTCAAGTCTTTCCATAGACTTGAGTGGTCTTTCTGTCCAGCTTGAAATGCAGATGGCATTCTAGAGGGGTTAGGTCCTAATCCCACCTGAGTCCACCCTGCCAAGCAGCAGAATAATTTGGGTCTCCCAATACAAATAATGCAAGGAAGTCTCAGTAGACGAGTTCTCCATTGTTAACTCTTAAGTACAGGAAATGTTTGGTGTGCCAAAAATCTTCACCTTCTCCTAACGGCATAAGCTCTGAAATTGAGGCTCCCTTTGTTGGAAGCAAGTGATACCCCTGTAAACCACCCAGAGGTTGTTGTTAGGATTAAACATATTTTGTTTCACATAGCCAGTCCCTCTATGCCACAGGGCTCTGTTTGTGTTTCGTCAGTGACCTGTGCCCATTTTACTGCATCCAGGAACTCATCTTCTCCAACGCACTATGGGGTTGGAGATGGTGAGATGAAGGGAAGTTGATTGTGAGTAGCAGTTCTCATCTTGGTCTCCAAAGCTGTGTAGGGCAGCACTGTCGGGCAGGACTCCTCTGTCTCAAGCCTGGTGATGGGAGCCAGGAAGGGACCAGGCTGAGCAAGGTTTGGGGTGAATTTCCACGTTTGCCTTTACTGCACGATGGGGAGTGCCCCAAGAGAATGATTTGGAGGTCGGGGTTGGTAAGTCGGAGGTGCTCTACGTTCTGCTCTGCAAACCTCCCGTTGTCAGCAGCCACTCTCCGAGGGACCTTGCAGGATGCTGAACGAGTGGGATGGGATTGGTGGAAATTCCCCTATTGGGCGCACCATTGCGAGAGTAAGTGGGGACATTTGTCAGCCACAGAGCACACGTCCCACTTATCTCCCATGGGGGGAGGGGCAGTGGCACGCAGGGATTCCAGCATGTAGCATCTGCTTACTCCAGCATGGCTGGTTGACGATACCACCACCACCATCCCGTCCTGTCCGGTCCGATTGTCTGGCTTGTGACCGGTTTGACTGAGTTAGATTTGGGGGGAGCATGTGGAGGGTTTTGACCAGTCACTTGTGAAACAGACTCACAGCTGAGGGAGAAGCCTACAAGCTCTTATTGACATGGTTTGTTAATGTCTCTCTGCACAAGGAAAGCTGCCAGCCGCACATCATCTTATTGAAGAGGTGTTCGGGGCCTTGCCTGAGAAGCCACTAGCACGATGGGACTCGTAAAAGCACCGGGGCACGTGGATCTTTGGAATGTAGTCTCACCATTTGCCATCCTGTCTCAAACCTCCCCATTTTAAGGGCTGTGCTGATGGACCCTTTCTGGTCATACTTGGACTCTTCACTTCCTTTTCAGTGTGGTTCCTCATCTGGCTATGGGACTGAGATTGCGTTTCTCTCGCAGATCGATTTAGATTCATATTAGCTCTGTCAGCAACTTTTGGTGCCCTTGCCCGTAAGGTTTTGTTGACTTGCCTGGCAGTGTTGTAGGAATGGCTCTTCAGTTGGTTGCCCTGCCCTTTGCACATGGGCTCAGGAGAGTGATGGGCCATTGTTCTTCCTCCCCTAGGACTTTAACGAGCAGGGTCTGGCAGAATTCTTCACATGTCACATCTGTTCAGTGGGTGGCAGATGTTGACGGGCACTGCAGAAGGAGGTGGTGAGGTCGTCTTGGCTGCAGTGTCCTAGAAAGACAGAGAAGACACACAATTTTGTCCCCTTTCCACTGAACTCAGACTGCATGGTCTCCCAATCTCCTGGGACAGGCAGCTGTATGAAAACAACCTGGCTAGGGCCAATCTCAGGTAAGACAGAAATACTGCTTGTTGGCAGAGAGAAGCATTTAAGGAAGAGGAGCAGGAGTTTTACCCGTGCCATTGGAGTCCATTTACCCACCATTCACCAGAGAATACACAGTTATGGCCACGGGTTCCTCCTGCTACCAGATTTTCAGTGAGAAGAGCTGCCTTTCATTTTCTGGCGAGGAAACTGCAGCTGTCCTCCTCTAATGTTGAGCTCGCAGAAGTACCCAGGTTTTTGGTCCATGCAGCATAGACACTTGCCTTCTGCTTGGGGGTACCCTTGAATTGTACCCAGAGGCTAGATATCTCCAGTCTCTTCCTACGCAACGTACTCCCTACATGCACCACGTCTCCCATGGTGCTTCTGCAGCCATGGAATCCCAATGAAGCACCACACTACTCGGTCAAAATGGAAACTGTTACATCCGGAAAGAAGTAGTCTACCAGGAATCCCAGCTGTTTGGAGACCGGTGGAGACCTGAACTACAACTCCCATGAGGCATTTCACCACTGTAGGGTTTAATGTGAAACCTATTTGAAAGGATAGATATAGATAGTTTTCTCAGTGGAAAAAAGAGAAACATTTCAGCAGAAATCCAAGTCCCACAAAGAGTTTCAATTTGGCTGAAACTGCATTTTCCATTTAAAAAAAAAACTTTCAAACATGTATCAGGAAAATTCCTGCGCACCCTCTCTGGAAGCGATTACTTCAGTTCCTCTTTCCGGAGTGATGCCTGCTTCCTGGAGCATTTCTGCCCAGGCTTCTTGTTCACGTCCAGGTGCAATTCAAGCTGTTGCGGATCATCAGGATGCTCGGTATGGATATCTTCGGGCTTGGTATGCCACATTACAGCAGTAACCAACAGTTGGGAGACTGACCACTGCATGGTTGGCCTGAGGTGTGAGGCCCAGACATTTACTCTGACGTACGAGGCAGAAAATAACTAGGGGACCAGGAGTTGCCAGAGGGGTGGGCAAATGTGTATATAAAGACTTCCAGCCTTTTAGTAATGTTGCCTACAAATCCTGGATCTTAGGCTGTGAGTGAACAGCGAACAGCATATACTACCGCTTTGCAGCCTCTGCTTTGTCGCTGTACCAGAAGAGGAACAACAGAGAGAGCTGTGGCCACCAGGCCCTACTGCTTTTAAAGAAATACAGCTTTTCCTTTCACAGGTCTGCTGGGGCTCTTCCTCCCTCCCCCTTCCCCCATCCTTCTCCCATCTTCTCGTTGCCAGCTTGGGGGAGTCTGCTACCCAGCCCGTTGCTATTATAAAAGGGTGCCCCCCTTCCAAGGAGGTGTTTGTCCTCCTCCTGTCAGCCACACATCTGCCTGGATTTGGGGAAGAAGACTTTTTTGGGGAGGTGGGCCCCTCTTCAGGTCCCTGTCTGAACTCTGACGGGGAGCTGTCTGCCACGGAGTCATGGTGTAAAGCTGTGCACTAAGTCCCTTTCAGGCTGTTTTCTGAGTTACTGGCTTCCCCCCCATGGACGAGGCTGTGTCCTGTGACAACGTTCAACATGTCTCCTTCCGTCGTGCACAGGAGTCTGGGATTCTGCCCTTAGAGAGAGGGCAAGATGCAGCGGCTATGGAATGGAATAAAGAGCAGCCTCCATTGCTGCAGGCCCTGAAAGGTTCATGAAACTGCCACAGGTTCCTCAGATCTCCCTAGGCCCAATCCTGTAGCCTTTTTCCTGCCAAAATTCTAGAGGGAATTCCAGCCCCATTAGAGTCAATGGGAATCTCTTCTCTGACGTCAGTGGGGCCTGGATCCTCACCCCAGCTGAAAGATCAAATCTATTGTAAGACATTCATTACATGACAGGTCATTTAGACTTGAGGCAATGCTGCCTGCTCAACCTGACTTTGGACTAGCCACGGCCTTGGTATCCCTCAGGATCTCCCAACTTCTCAGCTTGCTGTGGTGATACGGCTGCCTGCATAAGCTGTTTATGAGAAAAGCCCACCCCCGCCAGGGTAGCCAGCCCAAAACAAAGCTCCTTCAGGCCAGTCTCAAACTACCCCTCTTTCCTGAGGATCTGTCTTCTCTCTTTAGCCTCTCCTGAGCTCATTGAAGGCCATCCCTGCTCTCTCTTGAGCAATGACCTTCAGCGCTTCCTAGCTAGAGTCTCCCTTCTCGCTCTGGCTCTCCAGCCTTGTCTGGTCTCCACTCCAAAAGGTCTGAGTCACCCCTTGCCCTGCCTGCCATGTGACTTGGCTTATTTACCACAGCATTCCTACACTCCTCTCTGGTTCCTTCATCTCCAAAGTCTTCCCTTTGGGAGGCTGGGAGTGAAGCAGAGGAGAATAAATGATCAACATAATGTAACAAAGGGAAAGAGAGGAAGAGGAGGAAATTGACTTTCACCCTGGGTTCAGGGACTAGTAAAGGCCGATTGAAACAATGGGCTTCTACAGTCATCCCTTCTGCATTGTTCTGTCTCTTAATTTTCTGGTGATTCCAGTAATAAAATGAACGGTGTCTATTTCCTATAGCTATGATTTTCCCCCCTCATTATTTCAATGCTTTTTTCAATCTGTTTTGGAGTTGGCCCAACAAGGATGAGCAAATCCCTTTCTATGTCTTTTGACTGAGCTCTTAATTGATATTTCTTCAAGTCTTTTCAAAGCAGCTATTTTGGCATCCAGAAAAGATTTGGTGTCATCTGAGTGGTAGAAAATATATTTTAATCTTTCACAGCAGCGTTGTTTCTAAGATGTAGCATTTGGGGTAGCAGATGGGGTGGCAAAGAAGTTGCCTATAGGGGCAGTGCACTGCCTCAACCACTCTCCCGCCCGCTGGAGGAACTTTTCAATTAAAAGAGGAAAGATTTTTTGCAGTTTGATGCATTCCAGAGCTGCCTCTTACCAATTGTTTAGCACCCAAATTCCCGTGTCAATATGGATGGGTTTTGCAGCATTCTGAAAGGATTCTGTGAGAAAATTTGTATTCTAGCTAATGACTTCAGACTGGTGCTGCATGTTCTACCCTCACTGTCCCCAAAGAGTCTAATCCAAGTGGCTTCTCTCAGAAATGAGGGAAATGTGAATCCTCCAGTTTTGATACTGCAGAACCTTGTATGTGTGTCTTTGGTACCTTCCTCTACTTGCCAGATACAGAGAGAAAAGTCATTACGGAATAACTTTCTGCTCTAACCATGGGGGGAGCAATATGACACACACACACCCCCCAAGAGTGGTGTTAATGTTTTGTGCTGTTGTGAGATGCAAGACTTTGGCTGCCCTTAAAGATAAAAGAATCTTCTAATGATAAATACTGATTACTGACATTAAATAGCATAGTTTAGTTTAGTTTATTTTTTGCATTTTTGAATTACATTTCCCTTAAATGTTTCTCTAATTCTCTTTCGTTGCAATTATCCTGTGTAGTATTTGAATGTGGGATGACAGGGCCCACTCCCTTGTCTTTCGCCTTCCATTCGTTTTACGTTGGTCTAAGAACAATGGAGCGTTACATCACCAAATCAAACAATCCATGAGTTTAACAACCTCTATTTAAAATCAAGTCTCTCTGTTTCTAAACAGGGCTGGTTCAGTCCTGGCCAGGTATTTGTGCTAGATGAATACTGTGCACGTAATGGAGTCAGAGGCTGTCACAGACATCTCTGCTACCTCAAAGATTTACTAGAACGAGCAGAAAATGGAGCTATGATTGATCCCACCTTGCTCCACTACAGCTTCGCCTTCTGTGCATCACACGTTCATGGCAACAGGTACGGAATTATTCATTGCTAGCAAGGCAATGCCAGACAGGGATGACTTTGTAAAATGTAGGTTTCCTTGGATAATGCACAACAATCCCCAACTTGTTTTCATACTGGATGTTTGGCAGCCGCTCTTGATGGCATCATCGGTTTGTTTGTTTGTTTCTTTGCTTGTTGAAATGAAAACAATGAAAATGTGCATGCTGAATCCAAAATGATAATTTGGAACTTTTTTTAACTCAGAAAACTCCTGGATACAAGTCTTGATCATGTATATATGGGTGCATGACTGAAAGGTGTGTCATGCACGCATATATGAATATAAAGAATGTATTACATTGATTTACATTAATATAGTGGAGCATCTAACATGTTACTTATAGGTTGCACTTTCACCAGCACCTGAGTTCCATTTTCAAATGTAATTGAGGCAGTTAGAAGCCTATATCCACGTTGAAAGTTGACTCCTAATTTGGTTAAGCATTGTTGAAAATTCCTCCTCCCTCATTTTATTGTTGTTGCAGACCAATTTCAGTGCATAATTTGCTCGTTTGGTTCTCTCACATGTGGCAAAAATACGGTGGCAAAAAAATGTAGCTTGCTAAGTTTCTCTTTATATTGTTTTATTGGCTGCTATAGTAGCTTTTGCAGCTTCTTACACTGGGAGATTTTTTTTCAAGTTGCATTATATACTCTGAGATGTCGCACTCTATTCTGCATATGCTACTGAATAACAGAGTGTTACAAAATAATTATGTGTTATTGTAAACTCTCCGTTAAACATCATCCAGAATTATGATACACATTGTCTGGATTTCATATTGTGAGACTGCCACATGATGCACAGTTAATTTTATACGTCTTGTCATGGAAACAGAGTTTTTTAATTTCTTGTTTTCTTTGCGGTTCTGACTTTCTTTTATAAGTTTGTACCTTTTGCTGTTCATTATTTGATTTCAGTTTAGTTTTCTTTCATTTATTTTTTCATGCTTTCTTCTGCTTCTTTCACTTTTGTTGCTGGCCTTATCCTGTACACTTACAATCATCCCATCCATTCCCCAAAGTCAACAAATGACAGAGTTACTTGGTGGGTCACAACCAAATGCAGACGGAGAGGGAGGCAAAATGTTTAATCCCTCTGCCACTGAAGTGGAGACAAAAAAGGATTCCAAAAAGGAGTCCAAAAAAAGGAAAGATTCCAAATCCCAGCCGAATCCAGAGCCGAAAAGGTAAGAGAGAGAGAGTAATGCACAGAATTGTATTTTGTAATACATAATAACTTTTCAATCACTTGAGCACGCTGGGCAGTTTACATTTCCAGTACTGACGTTGTTCTGAAGCGTTGCAAAGGCAAGATCCAATAATACGATAGTAAAAAGAGCTTCCAGCAATTTTGTAGAACTAGGGAGTTAGTGATTTTTCACACATGTATTAGAAATAGAGCATTCAAAAATCACCCAGACCGAAATGAAACAGAGAAGATACCAGTGAATTAAGAGGGCTTGTCGCTACGAGGTTATTAATGGCAATTCACTGCTCCTTCATATGAATTCCACAGTCCACAGACTGTATTACTGAAGAAATCTACCTCTGTTTTGAAGATCTAGGGCCTGATCCAAAATGCACTGAAGTAAATCGGAGTCTTGAATTTGATGTTAGTGTGCTTTGGATCTGCCTTGACAGCAGCCAAGGGTTCAGATTTTGATTTTTTTTTAAATTATTATGTAACTGTGTTGATTCCACTATAACTGAGAGCAGAAACTATCCACTGTGTGCGTGTTAACAGCAGGGACGTATTAAACTTGCCAACTGTGGCTTGCCTATCTATCCTGTTGTGTCTAGAGAATAGCAAATGGGGAGGTTTGTGCTGAATGAAAAACAATAGGCAAGACATGACAATCTGTAATCCCATTTTTCATCTGCACAGAGCCTCATACAATTTTGGACAAGGTTCTGGGTAGCATTATAAGACGAATAATGCATCATGCAAAATGGATTTCTCTAAACAAGCTGGGATTTTTAATAAACACTAGAATAGACTCCTAGCATGACATGACTGTGGTGTTGAGCTACAACTTACCTTTCTTTTACTGTGCCAAGACTGTTTGCCATACATCTGTGCTGACTTACTGACCTGTCACATTTTCCAGGACTTGCAGTTTTTGAATCAAGATTGGCTGTCTTTCTGAAAGCTTTGCTCTACTTCAAACAGAAGTTATAGGCTTGCTACCAAAATTGTTGGATGAGGTTCTCGGGCCTGTGTTGTGCAGGAAGTCAGACTAGACACTCGCAATAATCTCTTCTGTGTCTAAAAAAATGTGTAAATCTATATCTTTCCTATTGTGGCTCAGGCAGAAATCCGAGTATGTCGATTCAGGTACTGTGACTCCTTTCTGAAGGAATATTCAGGCTGTGCATGTGATTTGGTTTAGATCCCCCAGCCTAGATTGACATGTTGGTGGGGAAAACTGATAGTTATTTATGTCATACCAAATCACCAATTACAAGTGTATTTGTGTGTAACACGCCAGTCTGTATTTGATAGTCTCCTTTTCCTACCTTTCATTTGTTGCTTGTTTTCTTAGGCTGCAACCTGTAGTCTGCTGTATTTAGTCAGAGGCTTAGCTCATTGTAAGGTCAAAGTCTTAAGCTCCTTTAGGTTGGCATCATGTCTTGCCCTGTGATTGTACAGTGCTAATACAAATGGGAACACCTTTAGGCTTGGAAACTTTGGGCAATATAGTAATAGACATACTAAATCATAATAAATAACATAGCAATTTGTGCATGCAACTCTTTGGGGAAAGGTAGCATTTGAACATATATATTGAAATATATACAATCAATATCTTTGCTATGTAACAAAAACATTCTATTTTTGTCATAAACATGTATATATATATGAATTGAACTTTCTGTAGAAACTGAAGATACTTCATTTTTAGAGGGCAAAAAAAAATAACAACTGGTGGTTTAGCTTTCTTGGGAATGAGGTTGGCTGTCAGTCAGACTATGCCACTCCAGTAATGAAGGTCGAATAGAGAGAGAATTCTGTGGCTATCAATCTCCTATGTTAGCAATAGACAGTGATGGAGCTGAGGTGGGTTGTCTGTTTGTATTGTGTTTGTGTAAGGTCAGACAGTGAGACAACAGTAGCTTGCAGTCAGTGAGAAAGTGCAGAGAGAATGCGATTGAGATGTTCAGGACAGCCTGAAGGTCAGGACTGACAGAATGACAGGCCATCATAGAGAAGAAACTAACTAGCTGCTGTCCAGGGTCCTGCTTCATGAATACCGCCTGATTATCTGATCAGTGTCAGTGCAGGACGGGAACAACACGGCTGTTGTTAAAAATACACCCCTCGCTTTGCAGTGACCCCACTGTCGTATCATGTGAAATGGTCAAAAACTAATACTGGTGATATTTCAAAGCCCTGCTACAGTTTGTTTTTTCCTTTATCTCAGCTTCTTTTTAAGCTGATGAGTTATTAACCCTTTCAAAGCTTGAAAGGCCCCCTCCAAAGGGACACTGCCATCTGCCTAGTGGAATCCATTATTGTTTCTTTTTATTTTACCCATTTGAAAATCAAAATGAAAAAGTGGAACTGTGTTATAAGTTTTAGCCCAAGTTTTGCCTTCTGCAGACAGCTGCAGGAGCATTTTATATCTAGGTACCAATCACAATTGTGCAAAACCTACTAAACCCTAGTTACCATAACTAAGTACAGTTCATGGGTATTAAAAAAATGACGGGTGTCACGTCACTGTATTTCAGGATGCAATGTCAGTGGATGCTCCGCCTGTCTGAAAAAAATTACCAATTCTAATGGAAACGTGGTTAAAAAAATCACTCATATGGGTAGAATTTTGTAAAATCACATCCATTTGGACCTGTCTGCTTTAGATATTTCTGTGGGCTCCACTACTGTAGTATTGACCATCTCACAGTCCTTTAATGTGATTATCCTCCCAACGCCCCATGAGGCCGGGGGGTGCCATTATCCCTGTCTAGCAGAGGGATAACAAAGTTGCAGACAGACACTGAGGTTTGCCCAAAGTTCCCCAGGAAGTGCCTGATGACTCACAACTTGCCCCCGTGTTTCCCACGTTGTAGTCTAGCCCCTAGTCGCTGAACAGTTCTACCTCTCCCTTTTAAGAGTTACCTCGTTAGGGTTTTATCACTGGACGACGAACACAGCTATTCCATGGTGACTCATGTAAAAACAAAAATGGTCTTTAAAAATAAAACGGGTTGGAATGGGCAAAAAATGTTGGGTTGTGGCTTTATTGACTTTTTTTGTCCTACTGTATTGAAAACGTAACTGTAGATTTGAGTATGGAAAAGTTAAGGAATGGCTAACTCATTGGATTAGTGGTTATCATGCCCTTCGCCGCTGGAACTTCATCTTGAATCTAGATGTTGACATCTGAATATTGATGCTGTGATTATTTGACAGCTGGTCAGGGATCTGTGTGAAATGATCTGGTGTTTAGTCCAGTTTCTCAGTCCCGTCACCAAACATCCTCACCGTCAAATTATCTCACTATAATTTGCCCCCTGTTTGCACATGGGTGGATTTGTGCACTGCCTTTCCCGTGGTCACAGTGTTTCACAAACACTACATTCACTTTTAAAATGAAATCAGCATTGGCATCCTCTGAAGCTGTTGCCTTTGTAGATTTTTAACCGTTGTAAGGCACCAGAAATATCGCTCTTTTGCAGTAATCTGTGGAACTTGTGGACTTAAATATCTCCATTCCATTTTGGAGCTTTCTCAGTTATGTCTCATGAATATCTGATTTACAAAAAATTCATAGACTTGTTTGCAAAGTGGGAAACCATTTTTGTTTCTATTTTTTTCATAAAACATTGAAAAAATTCAAAAACTTTCAAAATTTTCCAATTTCAAAAATTTCAAAATACATTCATAACATCTCTGTATGTTCTCTTTAGAGGTGATCATTGTTCTTACTAGAGCCATTGTTGGCACTATCATGGCATGTTGTATCAGATTGTCACAGGTTAACACAACCAGACTGCAGGTAATGCCACTGGTCTTGATTTTCTGGATCCGTATAACTACCAGAGCCATAATAACATGCTCTGTGTCAATATATGCTTATAGAGCTCTTCAAAACGCAGCCTGTTGTAGGTGTTGTGCCAGAGA